>NC_134703.1:209942816-210280316 GCF_043290135.1 Rhipicephalus microplus
CAGTAAAAGCGTTCCCGCGGGCGGTTCAGCGTTCGTATGAAGCCGAAATGACCGGATGTCACATCGTCATGCATAGCACGTAGAACATCGGAGAGAAGGCTCTCGGGAACAACTAGAAGAAAACGTGCTCCATGTCTGGAATAGTTAGTTTTATAGAGCAACCTGTCTTGGACCGTAAAGCGACCACTGTGTTGGGAGGCACTTGCGGTGGCAAAAAGAGGATCCAGGTTGAGATCGTTACGTTTTTCTCTCTGGAAGTCAGCCGCGTTGGGACATCTGCAAATCTGCAATGTGTGACATCTTAGCCACACTTTGTTAGCAGCTTTTGGACACAGAATGCATCCAAGATGATTGGAAGAAAGCTCGCGTAATTCAAATATATACTTACTTCTCGTGACCCATCTAACCCATCAAAAACAGACCAATTTCGTTAGCACGCGGGATCGAATCCAGGCTGCAGCGGCTGCATTTTCGATGGAGACAGAAATGCTGTAGGCCCATGTGCTGAGATATGTGTGCAAGTTAAAGAACTGCAAGTGGTCAAAATCTGCGAAGCCCTCTACTACGGCATATCTCATAATCATATAGTGGTTTAGGGACGTTAAATCCAGCGATCAAACCAATTTCCTTAACTAGCACGTGTTCCTAACTTCTGGAACACATAATTTCATCCGGTATCACGAAGTTTCTTACGGAGCCTAATTTTTCGTTTATCAATCAGCACGCTTTTCTCCATTGCTGTTCTTGCAAAATGCAACGAATTAATAATTTGCATCACTCTATTCACTACTTGCATCAAACTGACGCTATATTTGTTGACTTCGCGAATGCCTTTGACCGGGTCCCTCACTTGCGGCTTGTTCACAAACTTGCTGGCCTTAACATAAATAGAAAAAATGATTGAATAACGATCTTATTCATTAAGCTGAACCCTCTTTCTAAGTCTCTAGGCGATGTAAAGGAAAATGATACGTGTAACCTCAAGAGCCAAGAAGATAGCAGAGTGGCTCAGGGAACAAACCGGGGTTAAGGATATCATAGTTGAAATCAAGAAGAGGAAATGGGCATGGGATGGGCAAGTAGCGCGTAGGCATGGTAACCGCTGGTCACTAAGAGTAACTGACTGGATTTCGAGAGAAGAAAAATGGGTTAGGGGGAGACAGGAAGTTAGGTGGGCAGATGAGATTAAGAAGTATGGGAGTACAAAGTTGCAGCAGCAAGCACAGGACCAAATTGACTGGTGAAACATGGGAGACGCCTTTGTCCTGCAGGAAACGTAGTCAGGCTGATGATGATTATGATGATAATGACGATAATAATAATCAAAATTTGAAATGCCGCCTTCTAAATACAAAAATACAAGTGAATTTTTTGTTATTGGTCATCATTCGTCTCCATTAATGCACCTCAAATCTGACGTATACAGCTGGGTTCCGTGCTCGGGCCTATCTTGTTTTTAGTCAATATTACGAATATCAGTAACGGTATGCAATCTACAGTTAGAATACTTGAGGATGACTGCGTGATTTGCAGACAATATACTAACCCTCTGGATGCCTGGTATTTTCAGTCTGGCTTAGCAGATCTCAGTTAATGGTATAATGAGGGGCAGATGCAAGTTAACACAACCAGTTTCAACCACTGGATCCATAATAAAACATTCCACAAGACACTACTTCACTTCATACACAACACCGGCCTGATGGCGAACATTTAATACACGTACATGCCGAAATGTTATACCGTAAAGGTAAGTCGATAGGAAGTTTTAGAATAGCGCACCGCGGACCCTTGCGGTGCGGTCGCTGCCACTGCGCAGGCGTCGTAACGCGAGTCGGCGTTCGCGTTCACGGACCGCACTCGAAAAATCCGAAATTGCGTGCGGTAATGGTGGCCCGCATGTGGCCCGCAAGCGCTGGTTTCGAGGCTACGGATGGTGATCGCGGCCCGCAAGTGGCATGCAAGCACTGGTTTCGAGGCTACGGTGTCGCTGCGATCGTGCGTGGCGCATCGCAGCAGGGCAAACGCTAATCAAAAAGTCATATGGCGCCCGCTACGCCCGCAACGCCTGCAGCGCTTGCGAACGGTATTCTAAATCTCCCTACTGTCGGAATAAAAAACGTAAATAAGCCAAGAGATATAAAGTTCAGAACAACGGTGAACTTCGTGTTATACGGCTACACGTTGAACAAAATACCGATAAGGAAGACAGGCTGAAGTTTGCGCTGCGCAGTTCGCCGCCCTAGCGGAAAGAGGACAAAGTTCCGGTCGCTTGGACGGGCCACGCTTGCTTGGTTTTCCCATTGCGCGCACAGAAAACGTGTTTCTTGGGGATTTATCTCGCATTTTACGTGCAATGGACGACACTCCTTCGTAATCTTGGAAAGCAGGCATACATTTTTGCTGGATTGTTAGCTACTACAAAAGTTTAAAAATGATGAAGAGCTGAAAACTGGCCTTCAAGTTCTACCGTTTTCAATGCAAGCAATGCTAGGACCAAAGAGGTCAACAGTGGATTACGGCAGTTCACTGATACATCTCCGGTACTTCCACATAGAAGTATTTGTCTCGTGCACACTAATACAAACATTTAACTGTGGGGGAACGCGATGGCCAGAGTCATATGAAAAGGAAGTGCGTTTATAAACTGACGTTACGGCAAATAGACAGCCGCTGCACATTTCGAGATTGGGCACTGGCTTTCCGAGACGACCATTTGCAATGCGATAGTAGTGGAACTTGCTAGCCTAATACATCACAGTTAAAACACCGTACCGTGAGTTCTGCAAGTGTTTTATTCAGCTGATGGCTATGAAATTCTCGTCTCCACTCTGTGTATACAGATTTATTCTGCGTATTCGGACTGAGCGTTTCTACGTACACGTCTTGCAAACAACACCCTTGAACCAATAAGTTAGCAGGCTGAGGTGTTGAGATGCTATAGGATCGAAGTCATGAGTCCGATTCCCGCATAAGTCAGCTGAATTTCCATTGGAGTGAAATGTAGTAACACAGTGCTAAAATTTACATCTGCACTTACAGTACTAAAATTTACGTCTGCACGTTTACGGCTGCATTTACGATGGAGGCGGAAATGTTCTAGGCCCGTGTACTTAGGTTTGGGTGCACGTAAAGAACCTCAGGTGGTCGAAATTTCCGTAGCCCTCCACTACGGCGTCTCTCATAATCATAAGGTGGTTTTGAGACGCTAAACCCAACATATAAATCAATCAATTGCATGCGCCTGGGCAGCGGGCAATATACAGCTGCCGCGAAGAAAACGACATGAAAAAAGAACCAGGGCGTCAACAAAATGTTCGATGGTTTCACGAAGGTAAATGTGGTTATCAGGATCACATATCGGGTTAGCGAAAAATGCTCTCGATCCCACTTGGTATTGTATGGTATGATGTAGACCAAGCGAGCTGTCGAAACAACCAAAGCGACAATCGTATCAGTGAACGCGCCACGTGATCAAGCGTGGATTTTACCTGAAATTTAACATGCACTACATGAAAGATGCATGATCTAAATGGGCATAAAGCCCTTTGTTTTGTTCGCATCATTTTACTTTGAAAGGAGCTGTAAAATAAATCCAAGGTGGCAATCAACTTACGATAAGGCGTTGTTAGCATCTAATGAAAATACCTGCACAAGTGTAACTCTTATGAAATTGAACACGGTGCATTGGAGTGGTGCCAGCGACTCAACAGACGAGAAGTAAACTTAGGCTTTTCACACTCAACTTCTAAAAAAATTCAAAGCTGCACGAGAAACTTGGCTTTCAAGCGATCTAAATCCGAATGTTATAAGCAAACGCAGGAAAAAAGTGGTGGTGGTTTTCAAACAGCACTGAGAAGGCACAACTGCCTTAGGAAATGACCATTTTACCGGTAACACACACAGAGAATTCGTGCCGTCACCTCACTTTTCATGTCATAGAAACTTGGATGTTCATCGTCTACACACACACAGCGCTCGCTCATAGATATCGACTTACTTGCTTGGGCCTGCAAAGTTTGTTGGCGAATTGCTCTCGTTTCCGGTGAAAATCACACAGTGAACATATTGAAAATATTTCTAAACCTTCAGAGCAAGTCACAGGTGAGACCATGCCGTAAGATACAAACAATTTGTATCGTGCACCGTGGGTGAGGCTGGACGTGCAGAGAGGCAAGACATTAGCGCATGCAGAGCACGTGATTGTGCTGAGAGAGCGCAGGCAGAAGGCGAGAAAGGGGTGATGAGTGACCGGTTTTGAAAATGCGAATGCATTTCTTAGCCGGGCTATGTCAGGCATTCGATGGTGGCGTCCACGGCGGCGGCCGCTCACCAGCCGGTGTTATCTCAACACTCCTACTCCTTCTCCCGTTGCAACAGCTGTGGGCTTGTGCGCTTATCCTCGCCCCAAGCAACCGGAGCATATGTTGTGTGAGAGAGAGTAGGAGACGGTAGGTGCAGTGCTTCGCCACTTCTTCTCTCGCCATTCACTCCTCCTCCCTGCGCCCTACTCTCCCGTCACTCATGCCTAACTCTCGACCGTTCACTGGCTGGGCGCTTCTCAAGAACACCTGAAAATGTGTGCTCGACACGCCACTGTGAAACCCCAACGCCAAGCCTAGAAGACTCAAGACGATGGCAGAAGTCAGTGAAGGCCAATGGATGGTTAGATGGATGGATTGACGGATGGATAGATGTATCCAGCTGTGCCTTTTTGATCGGGCAGTGGCCCACGCCACTTAGGTTAAGTATTATCACTCTGTGTTTGAGGATTGAATTTCACTTACGTCTTGATCGTAGCCGCCATTCAGATAGCCTGCTCCTAGTCGCTTCTTCCCGTTTAAAGTCAATTTGCCTTCACTGTCCCTGAACCAAAATGCCTTGAAAATTCCGCACCATTATCTTGCACTATAGGGTGAAGCCGTTTACAGAACTACATCAAATGTTCAGCCATTTTCTCTTCCTCTCCACACGCGCTACATACCGTGTCTTTGTATTTGTATTTGGCTCGGTGCGTCTTGGTCCGCAATACTTCCCGTTCTGGCCTCAAACAGCAAAGAACTACGCCCGAGAATTCTCGTAGATCTTTTCTTTTTTAATCTCCAGCTTGAAAGTTCGGTAGGTCTCCAGTGATGACTTCGTAAGCATTCCAATCTTCCACATGTCCTTCCCTGACGGCAACGGTGCCCTCTCTCGGCGCAAGAAATGCATTCGCATTTCCTCACAATTCTCTTCGGGGAAGTGTGGAAATTTTTCTAGAAAGGTGGCAACACGTGCGTGGCGTCACGCCCCTGGCCGGGCATGGGAGGCTTCAGTATCCGCAGCAAAGTAACTTGGTGTTCATTTATCATCAGGCTTGTCAGAAACGCTCATATAGCCGTTATTGTTTGTAAAACATCCAGATATCTTCACTTATAAGACCCTGGTATGCTGACAAATCGAATACGCCTTCTTAATCTATAATGAAAATCAGGCCTACCTCATGCAGAAACTGGAGTCTGCGAAAAATAAGTTTGTGCACTTCATTTCCAAAACTATACTTAGTTTCATACATTAGGTGCAACACTGTCGAATCTATGCAAGAAGTTCGGCCAGTAAAGCGTGCAACTCTGCGCGTCTGACGGTAGCTCTCGTGATATCTGATTAGCGCCGCTGCACCCTCGCATTTCTTTGTGCTCCTCTTCGGCAAGACTGGCGAACTGGAAAAAGCGGGGTGAGCATGAAAAAACGCGTGTTCCGAACAACCCTGTGGTGTCCTATCCTGCACAGACACTGAAAGTACAGATGGTCGCCATCGCAACGTACGCAGAATAGAGAGCCTGTATGTAACGCCACGCGAAAACTAATCTATACAATCATACAATAATAGATGTTGGGTGGAGTTTTTGTTTGTAAGGCATATAATATCTCCAATTACTTCTTGCCATTTAACGAAAAAAATTTTGATGGTAAGAACTTCGAACTACTTTCTCTTGCGAACGCATTGACTGTAGAGAGTCTCGCTAGCTTCTACAACATTGGACATGATGTGTGAAACATAGTATACTTGCACACATCAAGCATAACTAACATCAGATCTTCACTCAGCTTAGCTCCGCCAGAAAAGCGCGGGCTCCTGACACTTTTTCTTTTTCATGAGCTTCACTACAATTTGTCCTTCCACGATACCTCCAATATAGGGCCAGCTTGTCATACATATTAATGACTATTTCACCAGTATAAAACTGAACCCATTTTCGCTTTTACTAATCTATGCTATCACTCGCCACTTCTAATCACCATTCGAGAATAGAACGTTCTGCCTAATGTCATTGCACACATTGTCGAGCATGAGTTTTTTGTTAACCACGCGTAAACTTATTCCTAAGACTCCAAGCTTATCGTTATTAGCTCTTGAGTCCCTCCTCCGATGAAAATACTACTTGTTGTTGAGCGCATGAATTGTGGCCGTTTTTCTTGCAATGATTGCTTTTCGCCCCACTGTGGTGGGCTAGTGGCCATTCTAGGCGTGGACTTTCTGAGCCACTTCAATCTACACGTAGCGTTCGGGAACGTCATCTCAAAAACAAGGTCACTTCACTGGCAGTTGTCGGACTGACGTCCGACCTATCCTCATGCGGCAATTGCACTTTCGAACCAGCGTCACGCTTTCGAAAGATTCTGGTAGAATTCTCTGCTATCTACAAATCCCGGAACATCGAACTATCTATCAAGCGCAAGGTGACGCATCACATAGTCACCACCAGACCGCTCGTCACCTCCAGAAAGAGGAGGCTCGCTGGACAAAGACAAGAAGTCGCCCGCCGTGAGTTTCATCACGTGCTGCAACTCGGCATAATCGGCCTTCTTCCAGCATCTGGTTTTCAGCGCTGCATATGGCGCCAAAACAAGAATCTGGTGATGGATGGCCTTGTGGCAATTATTGTTAACTCAATGCTGCGACCAACAACTTCTTCCTCACATTCATGATTTTAGCACTCACATCGCGCGAACGACCATCTTCTCTAGTCTAGATTCGATGGCCGCTTATCACCAGATTCCAGTAGAACAATGCGACGTTCCAAAGATGGCCTCGACAACACCTTTAGGCCCCTTTAACTTGTTCGCATGCCGTACGGACTAAAGGATTGGGCACAGACGTTACAGCGTTTAATGAATGAAGTCACTCACGGACTGCGCTTTGTCTTCGTCTACCTAGACGACAATTTGGTCGCCAGCAGAACGCCGGAATAGCAAGTAAACCATCTGCGGCACCTCTTCAAGCGTCTGGACAAGAATGGTCTGGTTTTGAAGCCCATTTGTGCGTGCTTGTTGTTAAAGAACTAGATTTCCTAGGTCTATAAATCACCCAACAGGGCACCTTACCGCTCGAATCACGGGTACAAGCAGTTATAGAATTTCTCAGACCTACCACGCTCCGCAAGTTGCGCCTGTTTCCCGGGATAATGAACTTACATCGGCGCTTCATCCCATCCTGTGTGCAAATTCTACAGCCGCTAACCGACTTGCTGTGCCAGGATGCCAAGAAAACGCTCGAGTTTTACTGGTCAGCGGAGCACGAAAAAGCCTTCGAGGAAGCCGAAGCTCAGCTTGACACCTCAACACTTTTGATGCACGTGCTTTCCGATGCGCCAACGCTGCTTTTGGTCGATGCTTCAACGACGGCAGTGAGAGCAGTGTTGCAACACTACGATGGCAAGGACACGAAACTGATAGGTTTCTTCTCGAAATGGCTGAAACAGGCGGAATTGTGCTACACCACCTTTGCAAGAGAGATGCTCGCCATTCATTGCACCGTAAAACATTTGCATTTCTTTCTCGTAGGTCGTACTATTCACATTTGAACGGACCACAAGCCGCTGACACATGTGTTCAAGAACAACAGTTCATCATATTGGGAATATGAACTGCACTAACTTTCTTTTATTTCCGAATTTTCTACGGACATCTGCTACATAGATGCAATCGAAAATTCAGCAGCCGACAGACTTTTTCGTATCGACGCCTTTTCAGCATCCGTCGACTTTGAAAGAAATCAGTCGCCACCCAACCAGAAGACACGATGGTAACCGAGATGCGACAGAATCCACTATCACTTGTGCTCGAAGAGATCGCGCTTCCATTTGCAACGACGGTGGTCACCAGCGACACATCACCGAAATCTCCAAGACCCCTCGTCCCCGTCCAGTTTCAGTGGGCAGTGTTCGTCAGCTTTCATAACCTCAGTCAGCCAGGAATCCGCACGACGCAGCGGCTCGTCAAAGGCTACTTTGTATGGCCAGGCATTAACACCGACATTCGACAGTGGGCGAACGCCTGCCAAAAATGCCAAGCATTCAAGGTGACTCGTCACATATGCAAAGAACTCCAGGCATTTCGGCCACCAGACTGTCGTTTCGACCACGTCCACTTAGACTTGGAGGACCCCTATCCCCCTCCCTGATATACAGATACCTGCTCACATGTGGGGACCGCTACTCACGATGGACTGATGAGGCGACCCCGATTCTGGACATCACAGCCGAGACCGTCACACCGGCGTTTGTGACCACATGGGTTTCGCACTATGGCTGCCCACTGCGCATAACGACTGACCGTGGACGACAATTACAGGGCAACCTATTCTCTGCGCTGGCAAGGCTTCTGGTAACACGGCTTCAGTGCACCACGGCTTACCACCCAGTGAGCAATGAGATGGTAGAACGACTAAACTGTCAACGGAAGGCATATTTAACAACCCAATTGGATATAGAGCACTAGGTGAAAAAGGTCCCTCTCGTCCTTCTCAGCATGCGTACCGCGATAAAAGAAGACCTTATATTAAGTGCAGCAGAACTGCTGTACGGCTCTATATTCAGACTACTGGTAGAATTCTTTGGTGAGAATCGAAGCCATACACCGACACCTTCAACACATATGGAGAAGCTACATTCCTGATTGGAACACTGGCAATCCAAGGCACCGCGCGTCAGCCGCAACAAAAAAAATGGCAGCATATCCACGGAGTGAATGATGGAGAGTGGGGCGAAGAATTCGTCCGTCCATTCGTTCTTGCTTCCGTCCGTCCATGCGTCCGTCAGTGTGACCGTCCATGCGTCCATCAGCCCGTCCGTGCGTGCGTCTGTTCGTGCGTCCGTCCCTGCGTTCGTCCATGCGGCCACCCCTGCGTCCGTTCATGCGTCCATCCTTTCATCTGTCTATGTGTCCGTTCGTCCATCTATTCAACACTCCAAGTACCACCATCTCGCATCTTTTCATCATATATTCCCCATATAGAAGCACCGCCATCCAGCGGACATTCCAAGGACTAAACGAGAGGTGGCACACGCACAATTTCTTACGGCCTGCGCTTCAGGTCCACTTCCTACCTTTAACCACCTCGAGTTCATGGTATATACTAGTTCACTGTATTCATGGCACTGCGGCCGAACGCTCGCTAAACCTTTCAAAAACCAAGGAGGTTACGCCCAGCGAGTATGACGTAGCAAACTTTTTCTGTCAGATAGTGCTCAATGTACATACCAATGGCTGCTAATGAGAAATGAGAGGCGGAGAATTCGGCTTTTACTTTCTTACGGCTTGCGCTTCGTATCTACTTCCCATTTTTAACCACCTCGAGTTCATTCATGGTATATACAAGTTCATTGTATTCATGGCACTGCGGCTCAACGCTCGCTAAACCTTTCTAAAGCTAAGGAGGTTACACCTAGCGAGTATAACGTAGCAACTCTTTCTTGTCAGATAGTGCTCAGTGTACATGCCAATAGCTGCTAATGGTGATCTAAGCCTGCGCGTTAACTAAAAGCCGAATGCTCCTGTCTCTCCTTCACCATTAGCAGCCATTGACACGTACATTGAGCACTAATTTCTATTGTTCAACAACGCACAAAAGAAGTCTCTCACCGGCACCACCTTGGAGGTCACAATGTTATACTTGTTACATACTACGGGGGACGAACGGGTGCCGCTATAAGGAGTTTTGCCCCTAAAGGTGTTTTTGTTCGCAGACATGAATGTGGTAACCCATGTGCGGCGGGACACACCGAAGGCGCCTTTGACTCCTGCGTATGACGGACCTTTCTGTGTGCTGTCGCGGCCGCGCAAAACAGTAACCATTCGTGTGCGCGATAGAGAGGAAGTGATTTCTCAGGACCACGTGAAACCGGCTCATCTCGTGGACTAATTCGTATATTCGCTTGTTGTTTCTTTTCTCTTGCTCCGCCGTCTAGGAGGGGGGGGGGTTGTTGTGGAAGTGGTTTCATGTGGCCGCGACCGTTTTTAGGGGCGAAGCTCCTTAGGGCGTGGGCTGTGCGTCCCCTGTAGCCTGTATGTAGCCACCTCTAGTTTAGTTCTTGCAGTGTTCACTAGATGGCGGTACCGTCCCCTGTATGTAGCCACCTCTAGTTTAGTTCTTGCAGTGTTCACTAGATGGCGGTACCGTCTCCTGTATGTAGCCACCTCTCGTTTAGTTCTTGTAGTGTTTACTAGATGGTGGTACTTGTAGCTGATGATGAAAAGATGCAAGATGTTATAAACTAGAAAGCGGTACTTGTAGTTGATGAAAGACGCGAGATCTTATAAAATAAAAATGATGTCACATATGGCGCGTGTCATTGGTTGAAGGCAATCGTTCGATTTAGTGCGGCGACGTACGCTAGGGGGAGCGATGTAATAAAATCGAGTGGGCAAAATGTACAGAGGATTCATGGTTTACCAGGTTTACCTCCGGAGCTTCACCCACTCATCATCATTCACTTCGTGGATATGGCGGAGTTTTTTTGTTGTGTGCGCGTAGCGATTTAGTTGCCGAAGCACACGGTTCATATGCGGCCAACCTACTGTATGTTATCTCTGGCGTGCCGCGCGAGATGCGCAGCAACGCCCCTTTTTGTGTTATTATAAAATATCATCATCAAAAGCCAGAAGACGAAAGAAGGCTGCTGTCTGAAGCGAGCGCGTGCTACTTCACTTCATCTAATAATCCGTATTCGTACGAAGCAGTCTATGGCCTCAATCGTCTTAATTACGCTGCCGTGAACCAGGATACTACCTCCTCGCCGGCAAGAAAGGTCAAACTGCCACAGATCAGCAGAGAAGAAAACGGCGGAAGAGCAGATGATCGACCTGGATCAAGTGACGAGACCATGGTGGACAGTACGAGCATCATAACTAACGATTGATAAGTATCGAGTCATTGTTAATCGCCTAAATATGAGCAAGGAGTGATAACAAAGAGAAGGCAAGTGCTTCGCTCCTAGACTACGTGACTGATTAACGCAGCCGAGCAGCAACCTAATGATGTATCTGACCGCGATTTGTTGCTTACAACGCAGGCGCAGATTCAAGGAATAAGCGACAGTCTCAAGAGCGCGAACGAGCAAATGGAAAAGTTTGTGACAGAAGACAATGCCGAAGCTGAATTCGAAAGGGTCATAGAGTACGACATGAAATTAACGACGACCTTGTCTGCAATAGAATGCAGACTTTGATAGCCTGCACCATCGGTTTCAAACGATAGGACTAGGCAGGTGACGCCCCTAAGTACAGGACAAAAAGCAACAAACTAGTTGAGCTACCAAAGTTGAAATATTAAAGTTTGGGGGAAAAGCTTTGAAGAGGAACCGCTTTTGGGCTCAGTACAATTTGGCAATTCACCTGAGACCGAACATGAGCAAGGCACAAAAGTTCAATTACTTGTTAGCATCGCTAACCGGAAAAGCGGCAGCTACTATTGAAGGACTTCAGTACTCGGCAGAGGAAAATTTTGACGGCGCAATCAAAATACTGCAGAAAACGTTCGGCAATCACGAGCATTCAATTGAAATGCACATGAATGAGCTTTTGAGTTTGGAGAAAGTGAGGTCTGCTCAAGATACCGATGACTTGAATAGGCTAGTACAGAGAGTGCAAGTTAATATATTGGCACTGAAGTTCCTAAAAGTGGAAACCGAGAGCTATGCGCCGATGTTGTTACCGGCATTTTAAAGTGAAATTCCACCAGAATTAACAGTGCAGTTGAAGTCAAAAGAGACCATGAGAAACAGCTCAGCTTCAGAGAACGGCGAGCAAAGCAACGCAACAGGAAAAGCGTGCGAGGAAATGCTGGACAGGCTTATGTTATTCTTACGAGAGGAAGCGGCTTTTCGTGAAGAAACACAATGTGATTAAGAGAGGATAACTGCAAAACCAAGTAATAATGGCTGACAGATGCGCACAACTTCAAGCTTCTGTAGCTCAGCGGACAGAATATGCTTATTCTGCAAGCAGAAAACCCACGCAACAGAAAACTGTCGTTGGAGCATTCCAATGAATGAAATGAAAGCTATGCTTACCGAAAATAGAGCATGCTTCAGATGCACGCGACCCAACCACCGTGCACGTATTTGCAAGGCCCAAGTAAAATGCAAGCAATGCAAGGGACTACATGCCACGTCAGTGTGTATCACGGTGATGCAGAAAACAAGGGCAGAGCTGGTCTCAACAGCGCAAGCCGAAGCGACGACGTCTACGCTACATGCAACTGAAAATATCAAGCATAAGTTCGTGCTTTTGCAGACAGCTGTAGCATGCGTAGAAAGAAAAACATGTGGCCGACATTGCCGTTTGTTATTAGACAGTGGAAGTCCACGTTCATTTATTGAAGCAGGATTAGTGAAAAAAAAACTAGGTGCGAAGGTGTTGCGACATGAAAGGCTGGCTATTGGTTCATTTGGAGGAGACGAAAAGGTCAAACTAATGAACGTGGTGCAAGAGACTGTAGGATCACGAGAAACAAGCACGGCAACAGTGATTGAAGCGTTACAAGTAGACGTTATCTCACATAGTTGTATACCCATTCCAAGTCAGAAACTCAGCGAGAAAATGAAACAGCTAAAACTGCAAGTGGCTGATCACAGGACCGAGACGACTGCAACAGATTCTGTAGAACTACTGATCGGCTCAGGCTATTATCGGGAATTCTTTACTGGTAGAACTAGAAGAATTGAGGACAGACTGATGGCTGTAGAAACTATACTGGGATGAATACTGCAAAGGCCATCAGAGCAAAGCAATACAAAACTAACACATAATCAAGCAGTCATGGTTCTGAAGGTTGAAGCTGAGGAGACAGAACTCCAGCAAAAGCTACAGAAGTTTTGGAGCTTGGAGTCAATGGGGATCACAAGAAATAGTTTGGATAACACAGGAAATGAAGTGGTGGAAGAATTCGAGCGCAATATTGTACAAAAAAACGGTCGCTGTCAAGTCAGCTTGCCTACGAAACAGGACGTAAACTTGGAAAGCAACAAGGAAAATGCAATAAAAAGACTACAGCAACTGACTAAAAGGCTGCAGAAAAAATGAAGACATGCTCTATTGCAACGACAAGGCTATATCAGAGTATATGGCGTTAGGAGTCGTAGAGGAGGTCCAAGAGCTATCAGAACAGCCAAATGCACTCAGCTACTACATGGCACATCATGTGATCATTAGAGAGGACCGAGCCACAACAAAGGTTCGAGTAGTGTTTGACGCCTCGTCACATTCTCGAAAAGGCGTGTCTTTAAACGAGAACCTAGAGGCACGACCCAATTTGAATGAGGACATGCTATCGCTGCTTATTGATTTCCGAAAGGAAATGGTGGCATTAGTAGGAGATGTTGAAAAGGCATTTTTACGAATCTCTATACACGAAGAGGATATAGATGCAATGAAATTTCTGTGGTGGAAGCATGACGCTGAGCAAAGGTTAAGGAATGAAGTGCAAACATGGTGCCTGACAAAGGTAACGTTCGGAACAACACCAAGCATGTTTATACTGGCAGCTACAATTAAACACGGTTTGAAAAAAGAGGAAGACCGGTTTCCTGATACGACAAGGAAGGAAGCAACAAAAAGGGAGAAGGCAGGGAGGTTAACCAGAAAGACATCCGGTTGGCTACCCTACACTGGGGGATAAAGGAAGGGGACAAGAAAGACGAGAAAGAGGGAAGAGAGGGAAAAAAGGGGGTGGGGGAGAGACTGACAGTAATTTCACTGCAGCGTGTAGAAATCTACCGCATGTCAGAGGCGTTCAGACAAGCCTGTCTTTCTCAGGAAACGCCGCAGGGCTTTCACTGCCTTGTGGGCTGTCGAGGCATGTGTACGTTGCTGTAATAGCACCTGCACAGAAAGAGGCCGATCATCCAGTCGCCGCATTGCGTTGGCAAGTACTTGTCTCTCTGAGGCAAATCGAGGACAATGACACAGCAGGTGTTCGATATTTTCGTCGGTGCCGCAAACATCGCACGCCGCACTGTCAGTAATTCTGATTAACGTGGTATATGCTTTCGTGAAAGCAACTCCCAGCCAAAGGCGATAGAGAAGCGAAGCTTCACGTCGATGTAGGCCGGGTGGAGGCCGGAGTTGTAGTGATGGGTCGAGCTCGTGCAGTCGTGTACGTCGTATGCTTGGTGTGTTCCACTCGGTCAGTGTGAGACTGCGGGCCAGTTGACGAATCTGCCTCGCTGCATCCGCTCTTGAAAGCGGTATCGAAACACTGTTCCCTTCTTTATGTGACGTGCGAGCAGCATGATCTGCAGAATCATTGCCGCCTATACCACTATGCCCAGGTAACCACTGAAAGACGATGTCATGGCCTTTTTGTATTAACAGGTGGTGTAGTTTCACGGTTTGGTAGGTCAACTGGTCGTGGCATCCGCGTCGGAGAACTGATATCAGGCACTGTAACGCTGGTTTTGAGTCAGAAAACACAGCCCATTTACCTGGTCTTTCTTCTGAATTGATGTGTTCCAGTGCATTGCGCAGAGCCTCAAGTTCTGCCGTCGTCGAACTCGTCACATGTGAAGTCTTAAAACACCGAGTTATCCCTTGTGATGGTATAACCACTGCTCCACCTGAACTAGACGGCGTAGTAGAGCCATCCGTGTAAATGTGCACGTGGTTACTGTAGTTTTCTTCCAGTAGGGATAGACTCAGTTGTTTCAGGGCATGTGTCGGTAAGTCCGATTTTCTCTTCATTCCTGGAATCATTGAGTGAACTCGCGGCCGGCTCAAGCTCCAAGGAGGAAGCAGTGGCTTTGATGCAGGTGCGTATGTCTCAGCAAACGATGAACGATGCTTGGAGACAATAGTGCCGTATGTCGTGCGGGGCCTTTCAGCAGCTAGACTCGCCAGGTGGTGAGAAGGGGTCCTGGCATAATGCCTGAGGTGCATGCGCATTGTCTCGGTAATAATATGCGTATTTATCGAGTGATCTTGAGCGATGGCAATGGCTTCAGCCGTTGAAGCACTGCGGGGTATTCCAAGGCATATCTTAAGTGCTTGGGCTTGAATGCTCTGAATTGCGCGCAGGTTGGTCTTGCCGCTGTTAGACATTGCAGGTAAGCTGTACCGTAAGAATCCGATAAACAGCACCCTGTACAGTTGTAGCATGGATGATATGGGCACTCCCCAATTTTTTCCTGCAAGGAATTTGAGCATGTGGCATGTTGCGATCAGCCGCTTCTTCACATAGTTCACGTGTGGAGTCCACGACAGGTTTCTATCTATTATGGCTCCCAAGAACCTGTGGCTTCTGCTGAACGATATGTATTCTTCATTAATCGATATACTGTAAGCAGACATCGGTTTCCGCGTGAACGCTACCACTGCACACTTTCCGCAGGACACCTCGAGGCCTTGTTTACGAAGATAGCATGACGCCATTGTAGCAGCCTTCTGAAGGCGGGCGCGAAGCTGAGGCCTTGTCACACCTGATGTCCAAATGCAGATGTCATCAGCATAGACAGAAAGTTCTACAGTGCTAGGTAGCTGCTCGACTAGACCAATGAGAGTTAGGTTGAAAAGGGTAGGGCTTAGCACTCCTCCCTGAGGAACTCCTCGGCTGCTGTAATAATCAGGTGTTGGGCCATTCGCTGTCATCACGTAAAATGATCTCAGCTGTAAGTAGCTGTACACCCACATATATATCTTGCCACCAAGACCTACTGTTTCCAAAGCACTAAGGATGGCTTCATGGGTGACATTGTCGTAAGCCCCCTTAACGTCTAGAAACAGGGCGGCGCACAGTCTCTTACAGGCTTTCTGGTGTTGAACATATGTCACCAGATCAACAACGTTGTCGATTGATGAATGGCCGCGCCTGAATCCGGTCATGGATACTGGATAGATTTCGTAGTGCTCTAAATACCACTCCATTCGTGTTAGAATCATTCGTTCCATCGTTTTTCCCACACAACTGGCAAGTGCGATAGGACGGTATGAGGCAATATCCAAAGGAGATTTACCAGCCTTTAGAAGTGGAATGAGGCGACTTGACTTCCATGCCTGGGGAACAGTACCAGTCTGCCAGGAGTCTGCCAGGAGTCCTGACGGCATTACCTATCGTACCAGTCTGCCAGGAGTCTGCCAGGAGTACCAGTCTGCCAGGAGTCTGCCAGGAGTCCTGACGGCATTACCTATCGTGCCCTTTGTAATCTTGGAGACGAAGCTCGGAAGGCACTCTTACGCCTATACAACGACTCCTGATACGACAAGAACATTGCAGAAAGCAATCTACGTGGATGATGTCATTCTGGGAGCAGCAACGCTTGGTGAAGCGGTCAAGTTGTACAAAGAGGCAAACCAAGTGTTCAGAGAGAAAGCGATGAATTTGAGAAAATGGAGATCCAATGAAGATCGATTAAACAAAATAATAGATGAAAACGAAAGGGACAATTCTCACACGGAGATTCACTCTAAATAATTTACAATGCTTCTGGGCTTGATGTGGAAACACTCAAACGACATGATTTGATTCTCTGTGGAGAAGTGGAATTTATTAACAGATACAACTTACTTGAAAAAAGCGGCCGTGTTACAAGCCACAGCGAAGATATTTGAGCCGCTCGGTTTGTTGTCGCCGTTAACAGTACGCGCGAAAATCGGAATGCAGAGACTGTGGAAAACCAACGTCACGTGGGACGATCAGCTCCCTAAAGATGAATGTGACAAACGGAAGAACCTTATGTCTGGAGCGGAGGACTTTGAAGTTCTAGAAATCACCCGATGCTCCGCAAGCAAGAATCAACCAGCACAAGCATAAAAGCTGCATGTATTTGCCGACGCGAGCCTATTAGCATACGGAGCGGCAACATACTTGATAGCAGCATACCGCGATGGAAGCAACGAATCAAGGCTGGTAGCAGCAAAAAGCCGCGTAGCTCCAATTTAAGAGCTGACATTGGCGCGACTTGAACTGATGGCAGCGGTGGTAGCATCATGATTATGTGACGACATCAAAGGTCCCTACAAGGCAAGATTTTCTCTCTATAGCATTCACAGATAGAGAACTGGCATGCTTAAAAATACAGAAACCAATTTATTCGGAGCACAAGTGTCATGCTTGACGGGGCTACGAAGCATACAAAACGTAAATATTGAACTTGATCGATGGACCTTTTTTTTTTACCAAACGAGGACGTTGTTGCGGTTGTGTTCAAGTTTGGAGATGCTTTGTCAGAGTCTATATCAGCCTCTGATAATAAAGCGTGCCATCGCGTGCCTACGCGAAATGGAAGCCAGAGCAACATATTTGTTGAATCCAAGAATCACCAAAAGCGGGAACGCGTCCTTGAGAAAGGAAAGAGGAACCACTTAACCAATAGGTGCTTGCCAAAGTCTAACACAAATATTCAAGCTGCTGACAGCGTTTCAAAGCGGGAGAGCAAGTGTGCAGACAGCAGTCCAATATTTTTCTATGAG
This sequence comes from Rhipicephalus microplus, assembly GCF_043290135.1. Lineage (NCBI taxonomy): Eukaryota > Metazoa > Arthropoda > Arachnida > Ixodida > Ixodidae > Rhipicephalus > Rhipicephalus microplus. The sequence continues at coordinate 209,960,541 of NC_134703.1, forward strand.
GATCTGTGTCCAAGTTTGAAGCGACTAATTTCTGCGGTTGTACCCAGGAAACACCAGTTCGATGGGCGCTTCGTCTGGATCCAGAATTGGAATATATTTGCATGTATAAGGCTGACGACATGAACGCCATGCAAAATTTTTCCGACGATGACGTTTTTAAATAGCGTGAACCTTACTTCAAGTATATTAGAGAGCTGTGTTTTTCCAGCGAGATGCTTTACCAGAAATACGTCAAACCTTCATGCACCAAAGTCTGTACGCAACAAGCTCAGAATACTTTCGTGGTGCTACACTTGAAGGCACGTTCACTAAATAAAAAGTGTGATGAATTGACGTTATTTCTTGACAGTATTCATTTTACACTCGCTCCTCTAATGGTAACTGAGGCGTGGTGTAGTGCACTGAACTGAACACCCTCACTAGATGGCTACAGACAGCATTCACTTAAATGAAAAGGTTCACATAGTGTAGGTTGGGCTATAGAGATCCGCCATACAGAAAGTTGCACGACTTCAAACACGTTCACTGTAGTGACGCCATATTATGAGGCTCTGAGCTGGCAAGGCGATGGTGCTCTGCTTTCTGTGATTTGTCATTCTCCGCCGGCGAAGATAGACAAGTTTCTAGGTTTTATAGATCCACTTTTGAAATTTCCATCAGTTCGTCGGTATCGTCATGTTATTGGAGTCAATTTCAACATCACTATCTCCAAATAAAACAAACCCTCGGATGAATTATACAGCGAAGGTTGTTCTGAGATCACAACTCGGGTCACTCGTGTTTGTTCGCCTCGACCGCCGGTGTTCGTAAGCACATCGCATGAAATTAGAGAAAAAACCTAACATCACTGGCCCAGTGGGTCTCGAACCCGGGTACACTGGAAGCCGGTCCAGTATTCTACCACGGAGCCATGATGATGCTTTGGACTTGCTGGCAAACTTGCCCTAGGCAGGCTTGATGTCGGAAAAGCAATCGCGTTATTACGACTTATAAAGCCTTTTGAAACAGTGAAGTAACAATGAGTCGTCACACAATGCCAATAACGAGTGCGTTGCCAAATGGTTCAACCCATTTAAAGAGCTTCTTGTTCAGCTAATAACTGTAGCGTATACCCATTTCAGGCATAAGTCGTCATTGTCGTCTGCGACTGCATGAACAATTGGTACAAAATTCCGTGCAAGTGTTTAGCGGATAGCGCGCTTCTCGGAGAAATGACGAAAAATAGCATAGTGAATGGTGGCCTACTTCCCTAAACTTTTTATTTTTAATGCCGTAGTGGGTATCAAGCAGGTGTGCTTGCAGCAGCAAAAGGCCGCTCTTCTATACTGTCTCGGTGACTACGCTGTGCATTACTCGCAGGCGTGGCGTTTTTCGAAAATGAAATTGCGTCGTGTGAATTTCCTAATGTTATTACTACGTACACAAGGGTATCGCCGACAACTTCGACTATTTTGGAGCTTTTAATCACCTACTTAGATACTATCATCAAGACTGCAGGTATGCAATAAACTGTGAAATTAGTGACGACTGTCTGATATTCATGGCTTACGTAAGTCCTACAAAAACAAAGAAGGCTGATTGTAACACATTTGTCTAATAGGCTATAACTCGGTGATCACTAGGTTTGTTTCGATCGAAAATTGAAGATACTTATCGGAAATTAGTTCTGGGCGTAACTACTGCAGAGTGCACGTGCGATATATTCACAAAGTATTTCTGTGTCCAATAAAGCAGCTGCTTTCCGATGAAATCGTTCGAGGCGGGAAAGCACTCATGGAAGCCTTGGATTATATACGAACTAAAACGTATGATCACCGACAAGCAGACACTTCACGATTCATTTTTAAAAAACACAGGATCTTAAAACACTGGTGGCCTTTAAAAAAATAAGAGACCTTTTAAATAACTTACTGAAGAAAGCCAAAAGCCTATGAAAAGCTTTTCAAAACTGGCTGAAGTTTTCCACTAGAACGCACGTGGAAAATAATTCATTCCGTTATAGGAACAAGTTCGGGAGCCATTGTACTGCAGGAAATCGTCGTCTGCAATAAATCACTCAGAGAAACGGCTCTGTCAGAATGCTTTAGCGAACATTACACGTAAGCGACAATCAGCCGAGCACCTCCCGCCGACAAGTCGTTCATACTGGAACGCAATGTTCGGGAAACGGCATTTTTTCAGCTAGCAGATTGCGCGGAAGTACATAAAGTCTTCACCACATTAAAAAACAGTAAACCTTCTGATATCGACCCCATCCAGATAACACCTTCAAAATATGTCATTGACGTTATATCCCCGTCTTTGTTCATTTATTTATTCTCGCGATTAGTTCAGGGAAGTTGCCTAATAAAATGAAACGACCCAAAGTTCCAGTTATAAATAAAGCGGCGATAAGAACAACGTTTAGAACTACAGGCCTCTATCAGTCTTGCTGATATTTCAGAAAGGCCTAGAAAAGATAGTTTTATGTCGACTGCATAGTTTTTTTATAGCATGAAATAATGTCGGAATGCCAGCATGGTTTAACAGAGGCCAGGTCAACTGAGTTAGTGCTGCTGGCACAAAAAGAAATCATACTCAGAAACACGGAAGTGGGAAAGTTTACTCTTTGCATCTTCATCGATTAGAGCGAAGTATTTGACACCCTATTTCATGACACCCTTTGAATAAAACTAAAAGATTATGGTATACGGGGGTCCTTCACTAACTTATGCGTTCATATCTATTCGACCGGCAACAAACTGTAGTTGTAGACGGTTGTGAGCCAACTTCGCACCCAATCATAAGTGGTGTGCCTCAGGGAAATACCTTGCAGCCTTTTTTATTTAGCGCATGCGTGAATGACGTGACCTAAATTGGCAAGTCGACATATTTGTTTTGTACGCAGATTACACTAGCGTGTTTGTTTCCTCTGATGGACAAGCTTTCACAAGCCAATCGTGTGCTGTCGAAAGTGAACGAGTGGTCCTTGTGCAACTCTCTACAAATATACCTTAAAGAATCAAAAGCTCCTGTTTTCGCTGCTAAAAACAAATTTGTGCATTATGCCGATTTAAACAAAGGTTCCCACTCGCTTAATATGGTGCAGCAACACAAAAGTTTCACTGTTGTTCTTTCGAGACACGTGATGTGGAACTTACAAATAGACCTCACACATAGACCCTGTAAAGAAGTTGTCTGCAGAAGTGTCTGTTCTGTTTAGATGCCATTATATATTCCCGCCTCGTGTAATGTTTCAACTTCACCATTCCCTTTTTCGATCACATATAGAATACTGCACCTTAGTATGGGCTAGAAATACCAAATGGAATATTGAAAGGTTATTACTGCTTGAACTGAAAGCTATCACTATATAAACTAACTATATAGAAAGCTATATTCGTCGCATGAATATTGTTTATTGTTTACATCCGACAAAAGTACTGTTTCAAGAGAACAGAATTATGACCGTCAAAGAGATTTACGCACACAGCCTCCTACGTCAAGTACATTTTGTGATAAAAAAAATTGAGCACTTTCTGAAGAAGTTGTCAGCCCTCGTTGAACAGCCTAGCATTCGCGTAACACGACTACCCTTAAGATGGTTCATAATACACCATCGTACATACTCAAACTCTAAGCTACAATCTACCCAAAGAGGTAAATAAATTACAGAAGTCCGTAAATACAGAAACTTAGTTATCCCGCAAACACTTGCTTCAGGTCTTTCTATTTTATAAATCTGAAATTTATGCCTAAACTTTGCAAATTTACCTTGTATATATGTGTTATTCATTGTATTTATCACATGAACGTTTTTTCTCTTTTTCTTTTTTACTGCTGCTTTTTTTTTCATTTTTGCATTGTAGCAAAACAATACTTTTCTTGGCGGTTAATATATATTTGCTATTCACACAAATTTTAACCTGTTCACAGTGCATACTCAAGTATTTATATCTATTTAAAACTAGGAAAAGCATTGTTTGTACCGCGCATGTGTGCGCTGCTGCTGTTGCCTTGTTTCGACCACCTGGCCACTCGGCAAGCTGTAAGTATTGTTGCAGTGGCCTTCAACAATGTACTTCTTGCATGTTTAAATAAAATTTGACTTGACCCCCTCAGTGTCACCCTATGCGGCTCATGCGTAGTTTTTCTGTAAGGCCCTCTTTATTGCGTGTTACCCCCCCCCCCCCTTTGTTCCTTCTTGGTCCTTTCGTTTCCTTAAATGAATTGTTAGATGCACTTGGTCTCAGTCATCCCCCTTTTTCGTGTTCTCAGCTTCAAAGCGCTGCCTTTTTCTTACAGTAAATTTTAACTAGCTCCCACTCAAGCTCCTCTGATGTACTGTTGGATTTGCGTAAATTGAATACATTATTACATACAGTGGTCGTGCGCGACACCAGAACATGAGTCAATTCCATTACCTAAAATGGTTCTAGAGAATCCTGACGTTTCGGTGTATGTTCTTTGAACAGCTAAGGAGTGTAACTGGCTAGCATGTTCATACTCCTTCAAGAATAGATCCTTCACTTCTGCCAATTTTCGCAAAACAGTCCAGACACACTCCCAGAACGCACTGATTCTCTGCCATGAAGCAAGTTCACGTGTCTCTTCAAACAGAGCCGTCGCAAGTCAGAACTATGCGAAAATAGTCGCACGTACGCACTTCAAGCAAGCGCTCGCGTTATTTAGATGCATGCGAGCCCTTAGGTTACCATTTTTTTTCTTATAACAACCAGAGAACTTACCCATCCGCATTGGAGACGATGCACGGTTTCCCATGCGCCTGTTACTCCAATATCCGCAAGCAGTGAGTGTAGGAGTGAGTGGTGTGAACGCACTGCGCACAAGAAAGTGGTCGTAGGCGTCGGGCAATCTATTCGTTTGCGCTGGGCTAAAAAATATCCCCGTAGATTGATGTGATTGCTTCAGCACCAAGAAATATATACAGAGTGCTCATCGAAAGATACAGTTGTCTTCTGTGCACTGCATCGTCTCCGCACTTTGCCAAAAAAGCTGCTGGAAACTTTTCACGGCTGGTATCACTACGAAAGCCTCGATCGAGCTGACACCCTCTCCTCCTCACGCCAACGTCTGAGTGGACAGAGAACGCTGACGCCCGTGCCTGAAACTCTTTCAAAAGGTGCTAGCATAATTGAATGATCGCTTCCGAGGCTATTCAATGACGTATCCGGCCATGTTCAGTACAGAGATGTCTCACATCCACATCCGCAGGTCGTGGGATTTTCGAGGTCACGAAGGTTTTAAAGGTCCTGCTCGTGAAGCATTAGAAAAGAGCCCATTCAGCGCGGTGGCGACTCATTGCTTGGCTTTTTGCCCCACGTCTATTGTCTTGCGTGAAGAAGCCCTGCTCCAATCGAACCTCCTTCCAAACCGGACTGTCCGGTGCAGCGCAGACAACGGCGCGTTTCCTTTATGGGGAACCGTGGGAGCGACATTGATGAGCGTACCGAAAGTGCCGTCGACAGCGACCGGTCTTTTGTTTTGTCGCTGAGCCAGAATAGCTACTCGAACTGGGTCTTTGCTTCTTGAGACGAAACGTGCGACGTGGTTTGCAGAAGCAGCGATTTTAGCGAAAGCCCTTGAGCTCGGCTTTGGAGAAGCAGCCATTCAAGCATAGCCTGATTCTTGGTTGTAAGTTGCTAACGGCTGCGTAGTCGAATCTAGTACAAGAAAAACTAAATAAAGATACGGTCATATATTTGGAAAAGCAGAGTTGTTTCACAATCAAAAACATTGGTGGGTGGCTGGTTTGCAGCAGCCATGCACCCAGTGCCCTCTCTGACTACATCTAACGGCGCCAGTCTCTTACGCACAGTGGCGTGCTATTTCTATTACGGCGCGTTCTTAGGAAATACATAGCAAGTACTGAAAACAGGCTGCTCTGTTCTTTTTTTTGTTTGTTTTTCATGGTCTTTCGATTAGACACAGTAGTTCACAGCGACCAGGCATAAACGTAAAGCGACCCGGTTTACCGATACCTGGTTCAGAAGAAGGGCTGAAAGGCGGCGTGTGCCACAAGAAACCCTTTCACAGCTGAGGGGCATACGATGATGGGGTTCTCAAGAAAGAACCGGAAAGCCTGCAACAACAGCAGCAAGGAGCTAAGGGAGGGGGACTGATTGTAGCCGGCCATTGTGCGATGAGAAGGGCTCTTTCGCGGTTATGTAGACTCAGAGCTAGCTAGCGTGTTTCTTACGGTAGGGTGGAGAATAGCTTTGTGACTGGCCACTGCATCTGATTTTTTGTTGAGGCCAACGGAGAGGGTGCAGTGCAAGCCGCAGGAGATCACTGGAACAAGCCAAATGGCAGGTGTCATGAAACTGTCTGTATTAACAGCTTCTAGATCCCGCTCCTAACAGTTCCAGGTTGTTTAGCGCCTACACGCTTCTGTCGTTTTTATTTTGCTCTCATATTGTGCTTCCTTCATGAACGGTCATTCCCAGCTAAACACCAAAACTGCATCAATTATACGTCATTGCCCGATGAGCAGCAATGAAAAAGTGGCGGGAAAAACACATGTCATTTAGGATGCGATGCTTCATTTGATTGACAATAAAATGTTCGCTAAATGCACTATATCAATTGTAACAGTAAGTAAAATAAAATATTTTTGCATGCGCACAGCAGACAGCAGCGCTGATTTCAAAACAAGATTTAGCATGCTACAATTGTTTAATTTCACTGATGTATATACAGAAAAAATGTATTTGGTAAATTTAATACATCTAGAGTAATTCTCAAAAACACTTAGGTATTGATTGAGTTAGAGCCAGTGCACTTCATTTAAATCGAGTCTTATACCCTGCACCCATCGACATAGATAAACCTAAAGTTCCAGGTAAAACTTCTGGTCTTGCGGTGCGTCTAAAGCAACAACAGTTCATCAGAGCGTTTTTGGCGGAACAGCAGGCACATATGTCAGTGCGAAAACTTCTCCTCTTGCGATAAAAGCACAATGTTGCTGTTTGCAGAACACCATTACGCGTTGGCAACGGCAACACTTCCCCCACCGCGGTGTTCAAGTGGCTAAGGTACTCCGCTGCTGACCCGCAGGTCGCGGAATCAAATTCCGGTTGCAGCGGCTGCATTTCCGATGGAGGCAGAAATGTTGTAGGCCCATGTGCTAACATTTGGGTGCACGTTAAAAAACCCTAGGTGGTCGAAATTTCCGGAGCCCTCTACTACGGCGTCTTTCATATACATATGGTGGTTTTGGGATGCCACATATCAATGGCAACACTTCTGCGTATAGCGCTTTTAAAAAAAACAAATTGGCCCGAATCTGCATCTTACACTGCAAATGTCGTCGAAAGACGATAGTCTTGTGCCTGAAGAGAGTGAACAAAACGTTTATTTGATGTTCTGCGCAAGAAAATCGGTGAATGATATACTGGTGGCGCTGTGTTAGAGTGCCTCGAGCGCGTAGCGGAGGCGAACGAGTGAATCGAGGCAGGTTAGACACGAGCGCCATCGGGCAGTTATCTTCGAAAAAGAAGGCGTGCCCGCCCCCGGAGAAAGATGCGTGCCAGTCTCGGAGGCGATAAGGTGTAGAACGCAAAGTGAGTGCCACCACCGTGACGTCGTAGCAAAGCGTTAAAAACGCTTACTTCTTGTAGCATCGCGTTGCACAGTCAGCGCAGCGAGATAAACGCTACAGTTATTTAGATTTACTTGTGTGTGCCTTTTCTAGTATAAAGGCAGACATACGAAATATCGACGTGTTGTTATAGCGCCTCAAATATGTGCAATATTTGCTTTTTAATTGACAATCGCACAACTATCAATGCTAAATCTTGAGAATCATTGGCGGGCGCTGCGGATGGGCTTGGCAGTTAGGCGCCGTTTGAGGCATCTTAGGTATCGTTAAAGACGGACAAACAGACAAATGTACAGACAGACCAAACGTTTTCTGTCGAAGGAACCCAAGAAAGACTATCGTTTTTAATATGCTTGGACAATTCGGTTCATACGCGATGCAAAACTAACGAATGCCCAGAAACGGGAACTTGAACAACAAGCATACAGGACAGGCATTCACGTATAGGTGAGTACCATGTTCTTATGAGAGGCTATAAGTTGTTAAGTGGTATTGGCGCTTGTGTAAAGCACGCGAGCAACAAGCCTTGCTCTGTGGATCGACACCTTGTGGCGGTTGCGGACTATAGAGTGATGTGCCCATGCCTGCTTTACTCCTGACCAGCTCAGGTAGCGGGGTTCCTATGGGAGTGCGGGTCCCCGCTCTCGTTCAAGCCCGCGCCGTTGCTGGCGTTACCTATAACCTGTTCGTCATCTACATTATAGCTGTTTGGATGGGGCCGGTGAAAGAACGCCTACATTCTGTGACGAACTGCCGGCCTATATGTGACTATTTCTGCAAGCGTAGATGCCTGGTCAAGTAAGCTGTAAAGGGCGGTTATGTCTTTATCACCGATCGGTTGACTAACGTGGGAATAGTCTAGGACAGAGCATAGTTGTAGTGACCTAAAGACGACGAAGAAGTGCTTTGGCAGAGGGGTGGGAAATTAGAAAAAAAAGAAGAATAAAATCATTTATCACTGTCAGTCAGTGTTGCAACGTTATATTGCCGCAGTCTTCGACAGGATTAGGAACGCAAATATGTGGATAACTTTGACTTTATTTCGAAGTTTAAGTGACAAGTGATATCTTTCGACGTCTGAAGTGGATTAAGACACGTATGAATTGCCTGAAGGTATCACGACTACCGAACTGCTCGAGTTAGTCGCTCAGAAAGCCGGGAAGACACTGGATGAGCTCAACCACCAACTATCGGTGAAGCTGAAACTGAAGTACTCCGAGTTTGAAGAATTCATCATGCGGCCACTTTTGAAAACGTCGTCAAGGACTTCGCCAAGAAAATGAAATTGTTTCGTTGACTCACGCATTATGGAAATCCTCTACTGTCAGCAACAGCACGCAGAGCAACAGCAGAAATTTATGGACAGTCTTCTTGCCGTCATCCAGACAAAGCAAAGACTCGGCAAGGAGGCAACAAAGCCTGATTCATTCGATGGTGAAAGAACAATGATGGACACCTGATTCAAGTTCTACGAAAACGCTTGTGTGGACAACTCTTGGCAAGAATCCAGCGAGCGCATCAGGAACATGCGTCTGTTTCTTCAGGACTCGTTCGAAAGTGGTACGAGCTTCACAACGCTGCACATGAGAGTGACACACGGGACGAGTGGAAAAGGAGTTTTCTGGCAGCGTTTGAGGACAACCCCGTTGAAAGATGGCACCTAGCATTTTTTTACAAATTTCAGTTAGGAAAGCTCCTGGAAAATTCTCTGGTGAAAGCTGTTATGAGATGAAAACTCGAGTGACGTGCAGTGGTCCACCGCCACCGCTGGTGTCCGTAACCGCATCACGTGAAACACAGAGGGCTCGAACTTAGGTCCGCTTGGTTTTAGCCCAGTATTATACCACTAAGTTACGCCGGTGCTTGTAACATGTCAAATTTGCCTTAGGCAGGCTTACGATGACACAATGGGACTCGAACCCGGGTCCGCTGGGTGCCAGCCCAGTAATCAACCACTGAGCTAAACCAGAGCTTGTGATTTCCTGTCAAACTTGCCTTAGGCATTCTTGATGTCAGGAAAGCAATAGCGTTAATACGACATATAAAGCGTTTTGAAACAGCGAAAGAACAACCAGTCTTCGCACAATGCAAATTGCATAACGAGTGGCCCGTCCAATGCTCCAAATCATCACAAATGCTCGTTCTTGTTTCACTATTAACTGTGGCGTATACCGACTTCCGCCATAATTCGTCGTCGTGATCAGGCACTGCAAGAACTATTGGCACAAAATTCCTTGCAAGTGTTTAGCGGATACTATACGCTTCTCAGAAGAATGACGAGAAATAGCATAGCAAATTTCGGCCTACTACCCAAATAAATTTATTAATAATGACCTAGTGGCTATCAAGCAAGTGTGCTTGCAGTAGTTACCGATGAGTGTTTCGAAAAGGCTCTGAAAAGCCGCTCTTCTAGCTTTCGCTGTGACGGTGCGACGCCTTCCGCGCAGGCCTGGTGTTTTTTATAACAAAAGGCGGCTTCTTCTAATGACAAGCCTAGCACTTCTGGTGACCGCGTTAATACTGCTCATTAATCACGCTTTTCCTAAGGAACTCCAGAGACAGGCACAAGTGAAATCGTATAAAACTGTTGAAGAACGTCTCGGTTCTTTCAGAAACCTTTCAGTGGATCTGAATTACCAGAATCCACGTCGGCCAGATTACCATTTAGAGAAAGATCCTTGGAGGCCGGGGGATTAGGACAGTTATCATGGCCGAAACGGAGTGGTCAACGCGATCTCCGAGGCTATTAAGGACCAAGAGCATATAGCTTCTTCACACCCAGACGAGACAGAAACAAAAAAAAAACAAATAAAAGAGGGTGCACAGTCTCACCTGACGACAAAAGTGGAGACTGTTTTTTTTCACGGCTTTTAGCCTTATATATATCGAACTAAAGGTAAATGGTGAAAATGTTGATGCCCTAGTGGATAGTGGGGCATCTGTGGCTCTCCTAAACCAGGTACTTGTAAAGAGGAAAGAAATTTTTCGAGGGAGGTCAGTATATACAAGCACAAATCTTCGATGGGACAAGACAAACTTATGATAGATGAATGGGTGAGAACAAGTGTCTCTTTTCAAGGCCAGGACGCTGAAATTGATGCTCTCGTAGTGAAAGGGTGTGACTATAAATTTTCACTTTCTTGACCTGATATGAAGACCCTAAAGTTGAACCTTTATTGGAAAGATGAAGTGACTGCGGCAAAAGAGACGCGCGCTTTCTTGAGTATGGTGGATCGTCTTATTAACGTAAAGACGAAGTCCGCCGCTAATTTCCAAACTTGTCTGCTTATGCAACTACCCACCGGCAACAACAAAATTTTTGGTTGCTTTCAAGCTGAAAGTTTTTACACCAGTCAGGAGAAAATCTTGCATCATGTCAAGCGAGAAGAGCATTTGGTTAAAAAACGAGATCCAAAAAATGTTATATACAAGCATGATACGGCCATCGGTGTCCTAGTTCACCTCACCAATTACGCTGGCTACCGAAGAAGATGGATATTTGAGACTGTGTACAGACTACCGTGTCTTGAATCACCAAACAGACCTATTTCCTGTCCCAATGGCAAATATCGTATAAATGATTGAGGAAATGAGAGGTGCTGAAGCCTTTGCCCGTATAGATCTTTGCATAGGAATTTGGGAGCTACCCCTCGAAGAGGAATATAAAATGTACACAGCCTTTGTCACTCGCTTTGACGTATATGTATACAATCGTTTATTTTTCAGGTGGAAGAACAGGGCTGCGTGGTTTTAAACGATGATGAATTGCGTTTTGAAACCTTTCCTCGGAGCATTTCGTAACGTCTTTGTTGACAAGATTTTAGTCTATTTACAAGATGAGACTTCTCACGCTGATCATTTGACGGCTTTTTTTTATTGCACTGAGCCTAGCTCAGCTGAAAGTGCATTTTAAGAAGAGCGAGTTCTTCGAAGCAAAATTTACATTTTTTCGGCACATTTCGAATGGATTGACTAAGAGTACTAAGGAAGAGTCTGTGAATCGTGTGCGGCATATGAAGAAGTCAGATAACCTACATGCACTCAGAGGTTTTATTGGGCTTGCCGGACACTGCAGAAATTTCATAAAAACTTTTGTCGCCCGAGCGAAACCACTACACAATTTTGTTCGGAAGAATACCGATTTCTTTGGACTTATGAATGTGTAAAGGCTTACGATGATTCAGTATCAGCCATATCGTCAGACCCGATCTTAAGGCTGCCCGATTCCACCCTTGCTTTTTAACTGAAGACAGATGCTTCCAACTTCGGCGCAGGTGCTGTTCTGCATCAGAGAAAACGTGACAGAGCAGCCCAAATTATTGGCTACTACTTGTGTACGTTTACGAAGACAGAGAAGAACTATAGCACAACACAGAAATAGGCATTGGCTGTTGTTCTTGGGATGAGGAATTTTCGAAATTACATCGCAGGAACAACATTCAAACTATTAACTGATCATCAGGCGCTTATTCATTTACTGATTGTTTCTCAACTAAAAGAGAGAATCGCCCACTGGATTAGTGAAATTCAGCAGTTTCATTTTGAAGTCGCACACAGAATCGGACAAAATTTATCAAATGCCGATGCACTGCCTCGGCTTCCAGTAATCAGTGGCGAAGGCAAAGAGGACAGTGTCAACTTACTAAAACTCTGGGAAGGTACAGAGCAATTAATGCCCACAGGAGGAAAGTTCCAGGTTCCTGCTAAAATGGTACGAAAAGTTCTTGAGTTGTACCATGATAGCCCACATTCACGAGAACTTGACGGGTTTTGGCGAACCTATTACAAATTGAGAAGGCAATTTACATGGCCAGCAGTAAAGAAGTATGTTGCCGATTACATCAGCTCCTGCCATGACTGTCAACTAAACAAGGCCAAATACAAGCAGAAAATGAACACTATGGCTTTTCCACTTCATGCAAGTGTGCCATTTGAAACTGTTCATGTTGACTTCGCTGAACTAAAGGAAAAAAAGATCTGCCGTATTACTCTGGCTGATCTATTATTGATTCGGCGAGGCCATGACAGTCATAGTGTGAAACTTCTAAGACCATGTAGGGTGACCAATACGGTTACAAGAGACGAAACACTAAAGACCATCAGCTACATAAACGAAGATGGTTTTATGGAAACAGCTGCCATCAGCAATGTGATTCCCTATATCCAGCTGAGGGACAAAACAAAGCCAAGCAGAGTGCAGCGACCCAGAGATGACGAAAAACTGCTTTGACGGGGTGCGGGGGAAGCACTGTCTAACCATACACAAATAATTTTTATCTCCGATGGTGACATATATTTCCGAGCACTGGCCTAGATTCCGCAAGCCACAAATTATGTTTACACAAACATTACTCGATTCCCTGAATGTACAAATTCGTGATGGGCGTTCTTTGCCCATGGAACCTAAATTCACAGACATTGTCTACCACAATATTTTCCGGCCCACACGAAATTATTACCTCACAGAATTGTAAATGGACTCTTACAGGAGCATTTTATTATACTGCCAACGAATGTGGCTTTTGCAACAGATGCATAGCAAACTGAAAAAAAAAGCTGGCATAGGAATATCCTGCCCTCAACTTGACTGGTCTTTTTCGTTACGGCTGGCAGATTTTATCTCAGTTTTTATAGCTGAATTTCTGGCCATATTATTATCTCTTCAAAAGTTACCCAGTTTAAAGACAGTAGTAGCAATCATCACTGATTCAATATCTGTGGGTTTTTCTGTGTGTGCATCCGGTGAAACGCCTCTTTTTAAGCTTTTCAGAATACTAGTTCCCGCGCACCTACAATATTTCCACTTAATTTGTGTACCAGAACACAAGGGTCCGTTTTTGGACGAAAGCGCTGATTCCTTGGCAAAGGCGGTGCTTTTGATGTCAATCATTCCGGTTTTCTCACTGACAAAAGACATTACAAGTGCACGATTCCACACCTTAACTCTAAAAAAAATGCTGATCAGGCCCTGTCTTCACAGCTTCTGCACAATTAAGCACCTACTATTTCCCTAGAAGAGTGCGTTATGGCCGTCGAGAATAATGAAAGTGGCCATAGCCAAACATCGCTGCCGGGTTAACTCCCTCAAATTTTACCTGCATAGAGCAAGTCTAGCCTTGTCGCCTCTGTGTATATTCTGTATGGAGGAGGAAACAATCAGTCATTACTTTCTATCCTGTCGCTGGTATACGTCATTGAGAAGAAGATTCATAAGACGACCTCTTCGAAACTTGGTTCTAGAAATATCTGAGTCAGTTATTCTATCATTCGGCGCCTCTACTCTCGGCTACAGTTACAAGGATGTTTACTACACCATGTAGGAATTTATCAGTCGGACTCAAAGAATATAGAGCTAAATTTTCCATTCTTTCACCTTTAAATATTTTTATTCATTGAATATTTGTTGTGGAACCTATTCCAAGAATATAAGAGTAGTATTGCAAAGAAACAAAAATTGCCTAACACTCCGCCAATCGCCTGCATTGGGTATGAACCATGAGATGAGGAGAAGAAGAAGAAGAAAATGAAGAATAACATTTTCTGTCTCTGTTGGGGTTGGAGTGTTATAGTAGTCAAGGACAGCACACGTTGTTTCGAGTGCATTTATTTGCAAGGAATTTTCGAATAACCTTCATTATATTGGTTTTCGGATTACTTTGCATTTTGCATAATATTTACGCAATATGAGCGTTCTGCAGGCCGAATTCTCACCACAAACGCTATAGGTGACTTCATCGAACACATGTCGCTGATATACGTTGCGGACTTAGCGGCAGAAGATGTGGGCGCTGGAAAGGGGCTGACTGGGCTGATTATAAGTACAGTAGGGGTGCCCAGGAGCATTAGGAAACCTTCGAACGAGCGGCATTGTTGTTTAAACGAAGGTGCACGCTCCCTCAGGGCGCTTTCGGCATCTCGATTCGAAACGCTTCAGCTTGTTACAAGTCAAAACGAGTCAACGTTTGGACAAAACCAGTGGCCTGTGTGAGCTCTGACAGCAGCCAGGCAGCCCGCAAAAAAAGAAAGAGGATTCTTTGACCTCTGGCCAAGTCGGGTAAAAGCTTCGACCGCCTTGACGAAGCATACACTACGCAAACACCACTCGGTAGAGTGATTGCCTTGCGCCTTTCAAGAGAAGATGGACACCACGGGTCCACTGGCACAGACTGCGCTGAAGGAACGGTAAAAATGCCTCGACCACTCCGAGTAATACAGAAGACAGCGTCTTACAAATGTTCTGTGAAAGAAGCCACTTCTCTTTTTATTTGCGATAAACAGCACACACACACACTCTCAACATGAACAGAATAGTACAATGAAACATCAGAGGATTTTTAATTTTTTTATTTATGTACAAATACGTTGTTTAGCCATCAATGCTGGCATAATTTTTCTTCATCCTTTTTACTTCATTTTAACTGGGAATCGAATAAAACCATTATGAAAGTGACTAGTTCTCAATTTTCCTCCAAACACGGAAACAAATTAAATCACCACTTCAGGCTCCTCAGTGGAAGTTTGGCAGGGCCAACTAGAAGTAGTTTCACAACATCACTGCCAGCACGTTTTGAAAGAGTATCTACTTGTTGAGTTTGTTCCGAAAGTTTTCGAAGGTTTGAAGCAAGAGTGAAGGAGGAGTGGAAAAAAAACTGAAACAAGAAAACCTACGAAGTATGAAGCCTATACAAGGAGCCCTTCTCGTGGGTGGACATGACTTTTTTAAGTATTGACACTGTTGTAGAGTTTTTTACCACTTTAAGGTTAACGCTGCTCTTAGATGTATACCACAAATAAGTAAGGGGACAAGAAAACGTCGAGTATTCAGGTTGAAGGCCTATGATGATAACTATATTTGACACTGATGCCACGGAAAGTACAGGGATGTTAGTAGAAATAATTGTAATGTAAATGTGAATAATGAAAAGTGGACGAAAAGTGTTACGTCATGCTGATCCATTCCATGGCCGCTTGTTCCAAAGACAAGCGCCGAGACCCGTGCTATCTTAGTTTCTACCATCGAACTATACCAAAAGCCATGTGATCGATTTTACTGCATTTATTTCACGAGATAACAATAAAAAGGGGGCTTTTTCTCGGTCACAATGTAACGAGCGTCTTTCAATCACTCCAAAAACAAAGAACTTGCCGCCATCAGGGACCAAACGCGCGACCTTCAGATAATGCTTCCGATGCAGAGCTACGGTGCAGGTCTTCTCACTTTGTCAATCAGTCAATCACTTTTATTTACCACTTCAGCAAGTAGTGAACGTTGCAAGAAAAAGCTCTCGTGAGCTTGACTAAGCTTCCCAGTCAATGACGGTTCAGCAAACAATGATAGCATACAAAAATTAATATATATAAGTGTAGTCCTAAAAAAGCACACATTATTATTGCACACAATCAACGAAAAACACAACTCGTACGTGCAATTAAGCAAGACAGAAATGACCCCGCCAAAAATACACTACATCAGAGATAGCTTTGAAAACTTACATTTTGTATATAAGCTTACGAAGAAAGCATGAAGCGCAAGCATACAAGAAGAAAAATCAAAATCATTTTGTGATAAAATAGTCAATGACTGACTGATTGATATGTGTGGTATACCGTCCCGAAACCATCAGCGTATATCAGAGATGCCGTAATGGAAGAATCCGCAAATTTCCACCAGCTGGGGTTCTTTAACGTGTACGCAAATCGAAGCCCACAGGCCTACAGCATTTTCGCGTCAATCGAAAATGCAGCCGCCACTGCCGGTATTTGATTCCGTGACCTGCAGGTCAGCGGCCGAGCACCTTAGAGTACATAAGCCACTAGACTACCTCGGCGGGGCGATAAAATATTTAGCACTGAGGACAAAGTTATTCTTAGGCTCCGGGCCCCATAGTTTGTACGTGGTGTTTTGTTTTGAAATTTTTTATGAGCCATACGGGACACGAAGGGGAGCATTCGGCTAACATATCCCTATAATAAAATTTGGAGATAAACTATTGGTGACAAATTATCGTCCCATATCTATTACTTGTTCTTGTTGTAAGCTTCTCGAGCACGCCATAGCTAACTAGATCACTACTTTTCTTAAGGACAACAACATATTAACCCCCTTTAAACATGGGTTCAGAAAGGGTTTGTCCATTATCACTCAACTGGTCACAGTCATAAATATTTTCGCATCTATTCTTGATAAATCAGGGCATATTGATGTTATTTCTTCAGACTTTGGGAAGGCTTTCGATTTTGTTCGCCACAATGAATAGATTTTTAAACTGAAATATAATGGCTTAACAGATTTTATTTTAAGTTGGGTCTCCATGTACTTGTCAAATCGTACACAATTTTTTTATGTAAATGATCACTGTTCATCCAAACTTCTATTACATCACGTGTTCCCGAGGGAAGTGTCTTGGGACCACTACTATTTTTCATATACATAAATGATATAGTAAATGAACATGTAAGAATAAGGCTATTCGCCGATGATTGCGTACTGTATAAGGAAATAGTTACTATGAATGATTAACAGCTTTTAAATTCCTTTCTTGATAACGTTTTCCAGTGGTGTAAGCAGTGGGATATGAAACTAAACTCAGACAAAACAGTGTACAAGAACATCACGAGACAGAAAAACTTTTCTTCTTTTCCATTTGCGCTACAATTTCACATACTCAAAGAGGTCAGTGAATAAAAGTACCTTGGCCTAAGAATATCCAAAAATCTAAGTTGCAATATGCATGTATCAAACATTTGAGCATCCGCCTTCTGTAGGCTATGCTTTTTCAAGTACAAACTTCGTCTTGCCCGGCCATATGTGAAGCTGTTAGCCTATAATACCATGATTAGACCTACTCTCGAATATGCGTGCGTCAGTTGGGACCCATACGCTAGAAAAAACATTCATGCCGTAGAAATGATTCAACGTATATAAATGCATTAGGTTGACATTTTCTTAGTACCGTATGACAGACTCCCCCACAGCTATCATGAAAGAAAGGGATATACAAGAGCTCCAGCTTCGTCACAAAGTTCTGAGCTTAAAATTTATTTTTCATTTAAAATACAAACATTTCGCACTAGATGCCTCTACGTTTATCCAACCACTGCTGTCACGAGAAACTAGAAATTGTCATGCTGTGTCTATAACACCATTGCAGACATGTACCAACTAATTTATTTTCTCTTTTTTTCCTCGTAGCATTGTAGACTGGAACACTCTGTCATTTGAGTCGGTAAAGCACATAGAATACTTTGACATAATCACGTCATAAATCCAAGCACTATCCTTTTTTTGTTCTTATGTACAGGAATTGCGTGCTCTAGTAATCCCAGCCGTTTACATAAATGTGTTAACGTAATAATACTCCTATTGCTGTGCCATGTGTTATATTGCGAGTATGTATTTGTGTAGGTATTGTGTATGAATTTTGTGTCTACATTGCGCGCGTTGACTACTGATTGATTGTGATTTATTTAGTACAAGTGCGTGTTCCCACTCGTGCATGGACTCTGGTTTGAGCCTGCAGTATTCTGTAAATAAATAAATAACTCTATAAGTATAAAAACACTAGGGATATCACCAGCTCGGAAGAGCTGGGCAGAATAATTAGCTATGGCTGTGTTATAAATAATGCGTAAAACATCCTTTGTAGAAAGTGGTCCTTCCTTAAGACTGTGTGCGTGACAGTGCCACTTACGAGTTGGCAATAATTCACTCGCGACATAACACCAAATTCAGTGGCGACAATTTCACATTAGTTGAAAGAACGTGGTTATTGCGTCCGTAGTATATGGGCATCTAAACGTGGAAGCGTCAGTCAGCGTGATGTGTTGCCTCCTGGATCATTGGTCAATTGCCAACTCGTAAGAAGATTTTTTGCTATGCGACGCCAGCAGGCAAAAACAAAATAAAACAAACGCCAGGCCTGGGTGGAACGCGCAGCACAGTCACAGAGAACACTGTATGAGCGGCATTTCTGGAGCCTTTTTTACACACTCCGATAGCAAATAAGCACAATTGCAAGGTATCCACTGCTCCATAAATCATAATATTTTTTGTGTAGTGGGGAAGCGTCCAGAATGCCTTTATTCGTGATGCTTGATGAAAGCTTGGTACACCCCACACCTTTGTTAGGCATTATATGCACTTAGTGTTGCTGTTGCGAATAACGACGAATTTTGCCTGAAGCTTTTGTAATGAGTTGGAGCTTTCAATGAACCATTCTTTACGCTATTCGTGTTTGTGACGCCTGGTTGTCACTTCAATGCTCTAAAACGCTTCATTATAAATGGAAATACGATTACTTAACAGACATGAAGCCTGTAGAGGGTGAGTTTGCAGTGGAGTTTCAAGCACCAGCGCAGAGAGAGAGAGAGAGAATAAATTGAGAAAAAAGCAGCAAGGGCAATTACAACCCTGCATTTCGGGGAATTCGCAAGAATCATGAGAAGCAAAGCGCAGAAAAAAGTTTAAGCTAGCTTTCTGGAAGAATATTGCCCTTAAAAATTTTCTAGCTAGTCTATATAAAGTGTGTACACATCAGTCATAATAATGAATCAATTGACAACTTGTCGTTCAATTTTTTTACCGTGTCTATAAACCAAGTCTTTAGTAGACTGTAGAAAGTATGTAGATTATTAAAAAATATTTTTGAGACCAATGTCTGTAGAGTGTATATACACGGAAGAATATATGTTTATATAAATGCACCTAATGTGAATCACTGGCAGTCTGGTAACGCAAAGCGTTTATTCAGTGAATCGAGCGATATAAATACATTAGGCAGCCAGTGACGTTAGTGCAACGTGTTAGTATTTGGGCGCTATCAGGATGATAGCACAATCTGGCTACATCTCTTCTTTATTGTTGATACAGTCTAGAAGTTTGGTCTGGTAACGGGTACCGACAAATTTCTTGACGTAGTCTTGCACTTCCACATAGCTGTTGCTTTGCAGCATGGACGCCGCTCTCTTCTTGAGCCCGCGCTGATGTTGATTCTGATCTTGGCTCCGATGCTGCCTCCCGTAAGTGCTCCCGTGTGCGAAG
Organism: Rhipicephalus microplus; assembly: GCF_043290135.1. Taxonomy (NCBI): domain Eukaryota; kingdom Metazoa; phylum Arthropoda; class Arachnida; order Ixodida; family Ixodidae; genus Rhipicephalus; species Rhipicephalus microplus. The sequence goes on from NC_134703.1 coordinate 209,980,181, forward strand.
CATTGCACGGCTGTCTTCGGTCTTCACAATCATATACCTGGGCGCCTGGGCTGGTCTTAAGACCACAGCTGGATTCCAGGTCCTCTGGACGGTGTCGTATGTCGTTACTTTTTGTCCTGATTTGAGCGGGCGTAAGTTTCTGGCTATGCGGTCGTAGGAAGCCTTTCGCTGACACCGGATTTTATGGAGGTGGTCACGAACATCCTTTCTGGGTATTGCCTCTGGTTCCAGGTGGTCTTTTGCTACCGGCAGCAGGATCCGCGTCGGTCGTCCCGCCAGTCGCTGCACAGGAGACTTCAAAACATGATCAGTGGGTGTATTACGCCACTCAAGCAATGCAATTTCAATATCAATGCTTCGGAGGGAGCACTTCTTTAGCATATTTTGCTTCTTGAACTGCTTTTTAATTCATTATATTCGAATATTGATGGTACGGGCTTGACGTGATGTGTACATTGTCTAGCTTGCTTAAGAATTCTTTATATTCTCTGCCACTTAAGGGCGGTCCGTTGTCACTGTACAGGTTTTGTGGCAGCCAATGCACCGAAAACACTTGCGCAGACCAAGTCTTCAGTGAATTAGCTGTGGTGTGGTGGAGCTCTCGGATCTCGAAATAAAAGGAGTAAAAGTCGACCATATTGGCAAACTGTCGGCCACCGTATTGAAACAGAGCTACGCCTACACTCTCCTGTCGTTAGAGTCGGAATGTCATGACCTAGATGAGGCATCTTATGGTTCTGCGGCTTATTAATTTTCCATATTTTGCACGACATGCAAAGTTGTTTGATATCTGCACCTATACTTGGCCAGAACATTAAGCTGCTGGCTCTTGCTGTCATCTTCTGTGCTCCAGTATTTGCCGCGTGAAGGAGCTGCAGCATATCTGCCCGTTTTGATTTCGGGACAATTACCTTGTTGCTGCGGAACACCAAACCATCTTGAGCGTGACCTTCTTCCCTGTAGGCCCAGTATGGTCTAGCTAACTCGGGGATTTTCTGCTTGTTGTCTCGTGAAGCTGTTTCTGCGTATTCTCGGATGAGAGCTTGTGCCGAATCATCGTTTGTGGCAGCCCGCAAGGTTTCCAGGCGTTGCTCTGACACTGGAAATTAGTCAAGCACATTAACTTGAAACGATTGGGCTTCTTGTTTTAGTTGAGTCTTGCTAGGAAACCGCGATGAACCATCTGCTAGAAACGGTTCTTTGCCAGGTTTGTAACGCAGTGTTACTGCATAACGTTGCAAGCTAAGGCGCATGCACTGCAAACGGAGCGGGCATTTAAACACGGGTTCATTTACCTTTGTAATCACTCCCTGCTGCTCCATGTGCGGCAGTTCCGCCACTATTCTGTCTCGCAGTGCCACAGGAACTCTCCTAGCCAGCACGACGGTTCCCACGCTGCCTAGTTTCAATTTCATTGAGTACTCCACACCTTTTATTTCTCCGAGTCCCTTGAAAATATCTGCAAAGGGCTGTGCTGCAAGGTGTAGTTCTCCACCCGTAACTTTATATAAGGGTTATATCAATCCCAGTCATTCTGCGACTGTCCCGCTAAGCGATATAAAACTTCTAGGCGCGTAAAACTTCAGACAACTAACATAAGAGACAAGGACGAGCTGCGCTCGTCCTTGTCTCTTATGTTAGTTGTCTGAAGTTTTACGCGCCTAGAAGTTTTATATGGATTACCAACTAGCCCAATCCCACACTTTACTTACCGCTAAGCGAGACTGGAACATCTTGATCCATAACGAAAAAGTGTTCTTGTGAACGCAGAGCGTAAGTGCTGTTCTCGCTTGTGCCGTAACCCGATGCCCAAAGAAGGCTGTTTGAGTCACGTTTTGAGTTTTCTTGGGCTTACCTGACACTCTTGCCAGCTCTTGCTTTGAGATTACGCAACAATTTTCTACCGCGTGTAGTTTGCAAGTCACCGGTTTGCCTTCAATGTGAACTGTCGTTGTTTATATGTCAGCTTAGTCTGAGTTGATAGTCCCGCTAGTAAAAGGTTTGCTTCGGAAAACTCTTTCTCTGCCCATCCTTCCCGTAGCTCTTTTACTTGTCGGATTAAATATCGTGTAGCCCCAAATGATTTGCAAACGTGGGCAAAGTGGTTCGATTTCCCACACTTCCGGCAGATTTTTCCTCTCGATGGGCAGTTTCCGCAGCAATGAATCTGGTAGCTGCATATGCAGCATACTTTTCTATCACTTGCAACTGAGTTCACTAATAATGTGTGTGCTCCCATGGCTGCTGCGCTTATCTCTTGGAAGTTCAGGTTTTCTTGGTTTTCAATACGGCATATTTCTACAGTTTTTATGTATGAAGGATTTTCGGCCAACAGTTTCTGCTGCAACCGCTCGTCTCCTACGCCAAAAACGATACGACTGCGTATTCGATACGACTGCGATACGACTGCGTATTCTAGAAGCATTCATGCTTCTAGAAGTTGAAATTCGCAGTTCTTTGCCAGTTTCTTTTGCTCGATCAACTATTCATTGAATGGCTCGCCTTCTTTCTGGTCCCTTGAACCAAAACGAAATTCATAAAGAGTCAAGTTTTTTGCTGGCTTGTCTTCATTTTTTTTTCAAAACTTAGACGTAATTGTTCGTCGTCTACCACCTGAAATCTGAAAGTGTTCACGCTTTCCTGTTTTCTTCACCTATGCTGACGAGAAATATTGTGGCCTGCACGTCACTTAGCTGCCTCGTCAGTAGGGCAGCTGTGCTCAACAGTTCAAACTAACTACTCCACGTTGTCCAGCCAAACCACGCGTCGACTGACGTGTCCGTGGGCCTTGGCGCCGGTAGTAATGTTGATGGGCCTGGTAGCATCGTGGGCGAGAGGGGCGTTGTCAAGGGCTGCGTCATCAACATCTTGACCGTGCACCGCTGCCGCCATGTGACTCGCTAGCAGTCCGGTAACGAAAAGCGTTTATTCAGTGAACCGAGCGATATAAATACATTATTCAGTCAGTGACGTTAGTGTCACGTGTTAGTGGTTGGGGTATATCAGGATGATAGCACAATCTGGCTACACTTAGGTTCACCTTTGTCTAAAAATATCAAAATAGAACTCTCTATAGATCACTATAAACTATTTTTATAACCTGGTATATAGATCCTCTAGAGACTCATGCCCTGACATTCTTTGTAGATTGTGGTTTACAGATCGCCTACAGTTCCTTTCAGCAAGTCTGTAGGTAATACAGGCACTTCATAACGATTAACTTTAGATAAAGGAGTGACAAAGATCACAAACAAAAAATAACAAGCACAAGCGCCGGCTTACAAAGAGCTTGATTGAGAAAAAGATACTCAAAACACAGCATGCGCGAAATATAACGGCCAGCCCATTTACGATCACAATGAAATGGTTCGCGCTACTTCCCTGTTAAAAGAATCTTAATATACCTGAAAGGCTTAATTCTTCAAATGGAGAAAATACGGAGGGGCTGGGACATCTTCTTTCTGCCGCAAATACAGCCACAAGCAGAGCGTGCACTTACCAAGTTCACTTAAACTGAAACTCGCACCCACCGACGAGAATAAACATGTACGTGGTGTGCTACGTATGAATTGGGTTCCCTGTTCTGCTGTGCGTCTATTTCTCACTAATGTACTTACTAATGTAATGTGTTTCACACGAATGCGTCGCCTTTCAGCAAGCCTCTTTTACGGACCTCACGAACGAGAATTTCTTTCAGAGCCTTGTTCATTTTGGTAATAATAATAATAATATTAATATAGTAATAATAATATAATAATAATAATTACTTATTGTACACATCCATAAGAAATAGAAAAAAACGGGCCTGTCTAAGCCCCTAGGACATGTGCGACTAGGTCCGGCAGAGCCGGTTACAGCGATGTGGATACAAGGTAACAAAACTACTGTTGTTTTGTTACCAACGAGCAGACTAACAATTAACACCATTACTTTTTTACAGGCAGTCAATAAAAAAGAAGAACAGAGGAGGGACACAGAGTATACGTGGCATACAAATCGACCATGTGATTTTACTGCGCAGCGAGTAATTTCTTTATTTGCCTTTTTGAACTCGCTGAAAAAAATTCGTCAGGTAGTGCATTGGAAATTTCTGGAATATATACACTTCTACATGCTTCTCCATATCTGGTAGAGAACCGGGGTACTATAAAACGCTTTTTTTCTTTCAGAGGGGCGACGCGTTACATATGGCGCTTTAAAGTCTTCAAACCAATTATATTTTAGAACAACTGTCTTAATAAACAAATCCTGGAATACACAAAAGCCCAAATCCCGAAAAATAGTACTGGCATCTATCTTACTACCACAAGCTAGACTTTTTAAGGTATTTCGAAGTTAACTATCAATGCGTGTTTTCCAGCGCTCTGAGCAAACTGCAAAAACTGTTATCCGATATCTCACTGCACTATATGCTAACGAATGAACTATCATTCTTTTTCACTAGTAGAAGCACCAAGCTTTTTATACTGAAAAGCAGACATGCCACACTGCTCAGTTTGAAACAAACACATGCCATGTGATTTTGCTACGACATACCACTATGAAAAATTACGCGTAGGTATCTGAATGTTTGGACATTTTCCACTGCGGAACTTTTGCATGGATTGCAATGTTCGGTGTCAAGAAAAGTTGGTATTGTAAGACAGTAGCAGCGTTGGAGTCTCGATGGCGTTTATCAGGCCGAATCGCCTGATCAACCCTTCGAACGACGACGACGTTTTTTCGTGATGATGATTATATACAGATAAGGAAGATGAAGGTCAAACGTTGTCAATATTGTGCTTACACTAATTTCCCCCTCGCGCGGAAGCGGCCAATTAGGCCTCTGTTTATGACGGTGGTGTACGGCGCACGAATGGTTTTAAGCGCGACACGTGAACAACCTCCGTACCACGAAAACGGCCGTCGGGAGGCATGACAACAGGGGTTACTCGATAGTTAATAGGAGACGTCTGTTCGACTATAGCATAGGGGTCGATGATACGTGAGTGAAACTTATCACAAAGGCCGGGAACCCGCGTTGGGTTCCGCAACAGTACTTCGTCTCCGGTATTGAAGTGAACTACGCGGTGGACGCCATCGTAGCGAGTCTTCCGCTCTTGTTGGCTTGCCTGTGTATTGAGGTGGGCGCGTCTGCGACAATCGGCCAGGCGAGAGATTAAGTGCTCCCTCGATGACGATGACGAGTTCACAGGGACGTCAAAAAAGGAGATGTCGAGCGGAGATGTTGGTTGACGGCCATAGAAGAGAAAGAATGGGGAATAGCCCGTGGTGCGCTGCGTAGCGGTGTTGTACGCAAAAGTCACGAATGGCAGGATGGTATCCCAGTTGGTGTGGTCGGCGTTGATATACATAGATATCATGTCGGTCAAAGTTCGATGGAAGCGCTCTGTGGCCGATAGTCTGGGGATGGTAGCTGGATGTCGCCTTATGAATCGTATTACATGCGTGCAGAACTTGTTCGAGTAGTTCCAAGAAAAACGCCTTGCCGCGATCGCTCAATAAGATGCGTGGTGCACCATGTCTTAGAAAGATTACCTCCAGAAAAAATGTGACAATGTCCTCTGCTGATCCTGAAGGAAGTGCAGCTGTTTCGGCGTACCTTGTTAAGTGGTCAACAGCTGTGACAATCCAGCGCTTGCCGCTAGCTGATATTGGTAGTGGTCTGTAGAGGTCAATGCCAATGACATCGAAGGGAGCGTCAGGACGCGGAAGAGGTTGTAGAAGACCGGCAGGGAGGAAGTGGGTCGCTTGCGGCGTTGACATAGCGAGCATGACGCAACATATCGCGCTACGCAGTTGGAAAGGCCAGGCCTGGCAAAACGACTGCGGATGCATTCCTATATTTTTTAAAACCGAGATAGCCAGCCTTGGGGTCATCGTGAAACGCCTCCAAAATCTGCGCCCTTAGGGAACGAGGAGCAACAGGAACCCAGCGCTGTCCTTCGGGGTGGAAGACAAAGCGGTAAAGGATTGAGTTTTCAGTCTTGAAGTTCCGCAGCTGTCGATGGGCGCGAGCGTTGGGAGGACGAGAGGAGCCTTGAAGGCACTGCATTATAGAGCGACAGTAAGTGTCGCTGTGTTGGTGGGATACAAACGTGTTGTTGTTGAAGGTAGAAAGAAAATCGACAGCGGCGAGTGAATGAACTGACGGAAACACTTTGATGGGTTTACTCACAGTTGGCGACAGGCCAGGAGTGCCTGATGGGGATTGTAAAGGACAGCGGCTAAAGGCATCGGTATCGTTGTGCTTCTTGCCGGATTTGTAGATAAGGTCAAACTCGTATTCTTGGAGACGAAGTATCCAGCAACCGAGACGTGCAGACAAATTCTTCAACGTCGACAGCCAGCATAAAGCGTGGTGGTCAGTGACGACGGTAAAGTGGCGGCCATGAAGATATGGTCGAAACTTCTGGATGGCCCAGACAACGGAGAGACACTCCTGCTCGGTGATGGTGTAGTTTTTCTCTGCTGCTGTGAGGGTGCGACTCGCGTATGCGATCACACGTTCGTCATAACGCTCTGTTCGTTGCGGAAGTACAGCGCCGTGTCCGTGTCCGCTGGCATCAGTATGGAGGAGAGTGGGTGCGGCGTTATCGAAATGACAAAGCACTGGCTCAGACGTGAGGGCACGTTGCAAGGTGTCAAAAGCCATTTGGCATTCGTCCGACCATACGTATGACGCTCCCGCAGAAAGGAGTTAGTGAAGTGGCGCAGCAATGGTGGCGAAGTCTCGTATAAAGCGCCGGAAGTACGACGCAAGGCCAAGAAAGCTTCGGTGCTCTTTGACGCGTTGAGGCACCGGGAAGTGAAGAACGGCGGTAATCTTGTCGGGATAAGGCCGGATTTCATCTTTGCTGACGAGATGTCCGAGTACTTTAATACTTTTGCTAGCAAAGTGGCACTTCTTGGTGTTGAGCTGAAGGCCAGCAGCTGCAAGACACGTCAGAACTTCATCCAGGCGCTGCAAGTGCTGTTCTAATGTTGAAGAAAATATGACGATGTCGTCAAGGTAACATAAGCATGTTTTCCACTTAAGGCTCCGCAATACAGTGTCTATCAGTCGTTCAAACGTTGCTGGCGCATTGCAGAGGCCGAAATCATGACGTTAAGTTCGTAAAGCCCATCGGGTGTGGCAAAGGCAGTTTTTTTCTTGTACTCCTCGTGCATTGGAACTTGCCAATAACTGGAGCGCAGGTCAAGGCTCGAAAAATATTGCGCTCCTTGTAAGGAATCTAAGGCATCATCAATGCGAAGCAAGGGATATACGTCTTTTCTGGTTACTTTCTTTAATGCGCAGTAGTCAACGCAGAATCGCACCGAACAATCTTTTTTTCTGACGAGAACGACAGGGGACGTCCTAGGGCTTGAGGAGGGGCGGATGATGTTTTGCTTGAGCATATCAGCAACGTACTTGTCGATGATCTCGCGTTCGCTGGAAGAAACATGGTATGGTCGACGACGGACAATAGAAGTTCCGTCGGTGTGTATGCGATGAGCCACCGCAGAAGTCTGGCTTAGAGAAGTGGAATGTACGTCGAAGGAAAATTTATGCTTAGACAACAACGCCAGTAGTTCGTCTGCTTTCGGGGGAGTGAGATCCGTGCTGATGGTATGGACGAGAGCCGTAGTGGGTGGAGCATCTGTTGGTATTGAACGTGATTCCACCAGACTGGTATCCGAATCCACTACAGTGATAGGTTGTGTGTCCACGCTGGAAACTACAACAGTGCCCTTGGTCAGCAGAATCGGCTCATCGGTGATATTCAGTACTGCGAGAAATGCGGTGCCGTTGGAGAAGCGGACAAGACTCGATGAAAGTGCAATCCCCCTGGATAGACAACGGGCTGATGGACTGACTAGGACGTAACCGTGGTCAACGGAGTCAGACATAACCGTGATAACGTGCTCGTGGTTAGGTGGCACAAGGAAGTCATTGGCTGTTCGTAGCCGGTCACGTGATAATTTAGGGGAAATATCCTCCGTCTCTCGCATATGTATGAATCGTTGTCGACAAGAGATGGAAGCAGGAGCATCAGAAAGAAAGTTCCATCCTAAAATAAGCAGAAAAGCACAAGAATCCTGCACGGCAACCTGAATATGAAGCCGGATCCCATCAACGAAAACTCTAACGGTGCAATGTGCTGATGGCCGTATCTGCGAGTCATTTGCGCTACGTAAAAGAGTGCCAGTATAAGGTGTGGTAACCTTACGTAGATGAGTACACAAATCCGCATGAATAACAGAAATAGCAGCCCCCGTGTCAACCAATGCCTGAACTGGTACCCCTTCCGCATACACTGATAACAAGTTGGCTGGGCCCTCTGGAGGTCTTGGTGTTTGTTCGAGCGATGCTGCTTTCCCTCCAAAAATTGCACCAGCTAGTTTTCCGAGTAGTAGTCAGAAGTAGGTACAGCCGGTCTCAGAGGAGATGTTGAGCGTCGTAGAGGTGAAGGGGACCGGCGGCGTCCGGGATAGCAGGGGCGAGATGCGGTGAGTGGAGAAGTCGGAGAGAAGGAACGTGTCGTAGGGCGTCGCTGGTACTGGTTAGGGGATGGCTCCGAATCCCTTTCGTAAAAATCGTAGCCACGGCGTTCGTCCTGTTGGCGCTTGCGGCAAAATCGTGAAATATGGCCCCGAATGCCCCAATAGTAACATATTGGGCGAGGTGAGCGCCAGGGGGCGTAGTGTGCTGGAGCTGTCACAGGCGCTGGTACTGGCGCTGGGACAGGCGAGTGTGGTGCGAATGCTGCTACGTTGCGTTGCGCAGGAACAAGATGCGCGTGCTGAACCAAGGCAGGTGGCATGGCAGCGACTTGCGCATACGTTATGGGTGGTGTTGGTGGCGCCGCAATGTTCGAATGGAGAGCGCCAGCCATGGATGAGAGCTCCTCTTTGATGATGTCGCGCAGACCAGCAGATTGAGAGTGAGGCCGAGGGGCGGGTGCACTTGACAACCCTTGCGCTTGAAGTTCCCCGCGAATCAGAGTGCGTATCAGCGCGCGCAAATCCGCATCCGAGGAAGGCCAGCTGTCACTGGCGTCTGGGTAGTCTGGGTGCAATCGAATGGCTTGGAGTTTATCAAGATGCTGACATGTCGGGATGACGTCCTCAACGGTGGTGGGGTTTTTAACAGCCAGAGCGTTAAACGCGACATGGCTTATCCCTTTGATGATGTGGCGAACACGATGAGCTTCTGTCATCACCGAGTTCACGCGGTGGCAAAGGGCAAGGACGTCTTCAATGCACGAAGTGTACATCTCCCCGGGAAGTTGGGCACGCCCATTGAGCTTTCGTTTGGAAACTTGGGAATGGATGTTCGGTTTTCCAAAAATCCTACGGACTTGTTGAGCAAAAGTAGGCCATTCCGGGAAGCTGCTCTCGTGGTTAAAAAACCACGTTTTCGCGACATCGGACAGATAGAAGGCGACGTGACGAAGTTTTTGAGGCTCATCCCATTGGTTATAAACACTGGTCATGTCGTATTCTTTTAGCCATACCTCGACGTCGTCGCGTGGAAGACCACAGAAGACGGGTGGGTCGCGCTGCCGGGCGTTGACGATCCACGCAGGAATGGTTTGATGGACAGGGATGCTGGATGTTCCGGGCAGCGGTTCTTGAGCCATGACAGCGGACGGGGGAAGCAAGCGGCGACCCGAACGAAGCTCCAGGGGAACGTGACGTCGGAGAGGACTTGGGGATCAAAGCACTTCTACCACTGTGTAAGTCAGTAGCAGCGTTGGAGTCTCAATGGCGTTTATGAGGCCGAATCGCCTGATCAACCCTTCGAACGAAAACGACGTTTTTTTGTGATGATGATTATATACAGATGAAGAAGATGAAGGTCAAACATTGTCAATATTGTGCTTACAGTATATTCATTTTTTGTGTTTTTACAGGGCTTCGAAAGCAGATAAATTTTGTTTTATTATCGTTTACAATTACTGAGTTTCCTTTATATCATAACATAGCATTAGGAATTTCACTCTGAAGAGCAATAATCGCCCCTTCATAACGTATGTGACTTGTTCATAGCACCGTATCATCTGCATACTCGTACACATTGGGTTTACGAATTACCAAGGGGAAGTCCTTCATAAATGAATTAAATAGCAACGGTGACAACACCGACCCTTGTGGCACCACCAGCAGCAATATATTTTTTATTGCTAATTACCTCCCTACATCCCCTTACTATCTGTGACCTGTCTTATAAGTAACTATAGAGCACATCATGAAAAGGCCCCCTAAAGCCCAAATGAAATAGCTTTTCTAACAAAATGGTATGGTTCACTGTTTCAAGCGCTTTTGCCAAGTCTAAAAATAGAGCACAACAGAACAGGTTCTTGTCTAAGGTCGAGTATATTTCATCACTAAACTCTTCTAATAATGTTATAGTACTGCGATTAGCAATGAAACCAAATTGCCGGGGCGTTAGCAGCGAGAACATATGTAAGAAGGACGACATACATTGAAGAAAAAAATTTACCAGTATCTGGGAGAGTATGGGCAAGATAAAAGTTGGTCCATAATTTTCTATATAATCTTTTTCCCTGCTTTAAACAATGGCTAAACTATTGCCATTTTTAATTTCTCGGGAATCGATGCACTGGTTAAAAATCCATTTAACATGAAGAGAAGTATACCAGATAATGCTTCAAAGTTCCGTTGAAGCGTGGCCACAGCTACACCATCAATTGCGGGTTGCTTATTGGGACGAAAACTGAAAATTATTCTCCTGAGATTTTCCTTCGAGAGTGTGGGCAAATAAGCAGATGCAGGATTAGACTGTTTAAGCGTGCACGTGCGTTCATGCGCATGCGCATTCGTGGAAAAACGTGTGAAGAAGTGGTTGAACTTATTAACCACTATCTCTGGTTTCTAGGAAAACGATTTGAGTTGATCAGTGGGTGTGCTCTTTTTGTCTTGTATATTATCTATCAAAGCCCATGTCTTTGCTGAATTTTTGTATGCTTGGTTGAATCGTTCCAAAAAATACCACTTTTTCGCTGACCTTAATAGAGCGAAAACTCTATTTCTTGCAATTTTGTATTCAATTTTTAAATCCTGATTTCTCGGTGCCCATCGACTACGTTTCTATAGCCAGTCTCTATGCGAAGTAGCACTCATAATATGTACAGTGAACCACCAATAATTTTTTCTATAATCTTCGGTTTTTACATATGTACTTGACCATTCAAATTTTAGTAGCTGCTCACAAAATGTTTCGTAGACAGGGGAATAGTTCCATCCCACAGTTAAATAATAATAATAATAATAATAATAATTATAATATAAATAATAATAATAATAATAATAATAATAATAATAATAATAATAAGCGCCGTTCAGTTCTTTTCTTTCGCTGCAGAACCTATTGATATGGCGTAGCCGAGGCCATATGAACCTTAACCTCTACACAGTGGTGAAACAGTTAGAACAGAACAGAAAAGAATAATGACCAATCGAACTATAATTCATTTAATGTGTCCTGCAACAGCTATGAAGTCGTAGGGCAGGCCGATGCAAAAATTAAACTATAAAATAAACAACACATCACATAAAATCGATACAGTGCACAAATAAATAAAAAAATAAAACACACAGAAAAAAAATAAATTAGTGCAAAACCGGGAGAATAAAAAGACAACACGAGAATGACTGAAAGGAAATGAAAATTGAAGGGGGGAATACATAACTATAGACACCTTCCTAAAAGACGGAAAAGAGAGGAATCTGTATATTGTAAAAAAACAGTGTTAAGAGAGTGCAGAGCTGAAATAAAAGAATGACAGCCGACTATCAAAACCATTAAGATGATGAAAGTTATTAGTATAGAGACTTTATATTCTGCGAACCGTAGAGCGTTGAAAGAAATTGGCAGGTACATGAAATGGTCGATTCTTTCTGGTTAACTTACGCGAAATGCGAAAATTTACACAACTCAGAAGTAAAGAGCAAATCGCTATACCTTGAACTTGTGCGTAAAGAAATAACAGGTCAGCTCAGTTTCGTGGGCAGTGAAGTTACGGTAATTTTATTAATCAGGCAGCGTTGGAATAAACTCCATAAACAATTCTAGAAAAATGATGAGTGCGAATGCTTATGAGTTTTCGTTGGCTTCCTAAATGACGTTACTGCCAGACCTAACGATGCCATTGCACATCACGGATGCATATTCAAGTTGAGGAATAATATCGCAATGAATAATTTGTGGAAGGCTGCAGGAGAACTGAATTCTTGAGAGATTCTAAACAGGCAACTGAAAAAACGAAGACCACGCATGGCACCACGAATAGTGTGAGCAGAAAAATTTTTCATGGTATGAAAAAGAACACCATTATAACTGAATTCATGAACGTTGCATAAGGACATGGCATTGACAGAGTACGGAAATAAGACAATGTATGTTTTGTGAGATGTACTGATTGAACTTCGTCTTTGAGGTATTCAGACAAAGGTTATAGGCCACCTGTCCTACCACTTGTTTTCACAACGCACGCCTCTCACCCAGAACAGCTGCCGACGGTGTTCATTCAAGCTGTAGTGAGGCAGGAGTTCGAAAACCTCAGGCTTTCATCAGCGTGTCCCTTGACTCATAGACGTTACCCTCCAGGACACGCTCACTGAGCCTCCCCTACAATGACCTTTCGTAACCCTTCGGAATGGCGAACGCTCGACGACCAACCTATCTGATTTTCCTGCCACGAGCCTGGGCACGATTGCCGCTATTGCCACCGCCATTGATCAAATACACCGCACCACATGTTCCCGACTCTTACTTACATGTCCCATAAACCCCTAGACGTTCAACCGTTTCACCCTTCTATATACACTCGTCGTAGTCTAACGAGCCTCATCGCACTGACGCCCCTTCGCCCAGCCCACGCAAACCGCCAGTCCCGTCCTCCGTAGCCACAGAGCTTTTTTCTCTCCAAGCTTCTCCAGACGATCGCAGCAGGCAAATCAAATATTGCAGCTTATGGAGGTGAAGCGTTAATACCAAAGATGCCTGGAAATTCTGTACTTACGCTTCCTAAATAACACAGCCAGCTTGAAGTACAAGTGGACCATGTTTCTGCGGCCGCCCTCATTCACGCAGGCGTGCTTGTCTATTTTGAGGGCTCCTGTACGCCACCGCTTGCAGAAGATGATAGCGCAGGCAATATGTGTTGCTGATGGCGGTGCTGTAGAAGTGATCGGAGTGTGCACTGCTCATTTCAGCAATGACAATCGTCACATCATGGTCATTTGTGCCCTTCTAGCTTGTTGGCCTCATGCAGACCCGCCGCGGTGGTCTAGTGGCTAAGGTACTTGGCTGCTGACCCGCAGGTCGCGGGGTCGAATCCCGGCGGCGGCGGCTGCATTTCCGATGGAGGCGGAATCGTTGTAGGCTTGTGTGCTCAGATTGGGGAGCACGTTAAAGAACCCCAATTAATCGAATTTTCTGGAGCCCTCCACTACGGCGTCTCTCATAATAAAATGGTGGTTTTGGGACGTTAAACCCCACATATCAATTAATCTATCAATTGTTGGCCTCAAGCATGAGCTCTTACTTGGCCTTGATTTGCTTTAAACAAACTCGGCCTTAATTCGCTGTTCTTGTGTTCTTGTGTGCGAATACAGCCTTGCTATTGTCGTGGGAGCGAAGTCTTGTGTCCTGTTCTTTCCACATTGTGGTATTGGTGAAAGTGCTGGACTTCTACGACTGATGCTTGGGACTCCTCCTCTGCCCGGCACTTCAAGTCTGATGCCACAACCTCTTTCTGCAGGCAATACTCCTGTTCACCACTACAATCACCAACAGCGAGGACATAGTCCAAGGCAATTCCCCAGGAAAATCAGCAACGCACACTACCTGGAGAAATGTGAATGAGAAGTGCTTCACAGCTTACCTTTCAGCAGCCTCAGATTCCTGCGACCTTCCACAGTGAGGTTTATAAAGACTTGGAGGACAGGTTAGCCCAGTATGAGCAGGCCGCCAAGAAAAACCATTTGACCAGAAAACAAAAGGTTTCACGCACCTACTTTGCTTTGGCGGACAGCCCCGCATGCGGTATGACAACCATGAGGCAACTCTGTCTTCACGGGAGGAATTTCGGCAGCAACTTCTCAGCGCCTTTATAGGGAACAACCTCCGTGATCATGCTCAGCGACCTATCGAGTCAAGCATGAAAAAATCGAACACTGTAAACACAGATGCACATTGCACCCGCAGAACTTTGAACAACGAATCTAATGGTATCATATTCACGCAGATTTCTAATTTAAAAAGCCTGTATTTCTTTTGATAAGCCTTAGGCAGTATTCAATTCAGTGTGAAAAGTTAATAATAACTGCATGCTTCTACAAAATAAATAGCACAGCACACATAGTCGGGAAAGTTTGGAGGCCTTATCAAGCGCGAAAATTGCTTGTCACTGTCTACACAAGTGCTAAATAATATCAAGGGTTGACATCATAGATCACTAAAATTTTTGAAATCATGACGTCATCAAGTGACATCGCCGCTTGGTCTAAGTTGGGTAGATCCCCGAGAAACTGATACACCCCATGAAGTGCAGAAAGCTTTTGGCGAGGGAATACAGCTGACTGAGAAGCAGAAAAGGATGTCTGCTTCGGCATTAAAATCCTCTAAAACAAACGCATATGGTGTCTTGGGAGTCTTTTTGGGACAGAATTTTCACACCCCACCTGCGCACGTACTGGGCTTTCACGAATGCGACGGTAGACCTGTCAGAATCTGATCAGTTTGTGCACATTGTACAGCAGATATTTTCATTCCAGTTTTAGAACAGCAGCACAGTGGTGTGGTATACGAAGTGATCACATGAAACGATTGCTTCATTAGTGCTCGCCTATGTGAGTACTCATAGCACTAGCATGTGATATGGTTATCGCGAAAACTCACGCCCAGTCTTTTTTTAAGGTTCTAATTCTTTTGTTTCGAACTTGAAATTGCCTTCCCCTCCCACCCCCTTTGGGCTTTTACCATTTCGAGTGTCTGGACAGCACGCTAGCTGATTGGGACTCTTTGCTTAGCGACAGGAAGCTGCAAAACCAGTCCGCGTGTTGCATTTGTCATTTGAGAGGTGCAGGAGAATAGGCGGCTCACACATTTGTGGCTGCACCCAGTGAGCACTCGAAAAAGTTCATTATAGAAATGCGCTTGAGTGCGTCTACGTTTTCTGTGAACGTCTCATTTTCTAAGTGTCTATGGTGGCCAATGCTGAGAGTAAGTGCGTTATGTCCCTCTATGGTCAGTGAAGGCTGGGTGCCTAGAAAGTAAGATAACATGACCTACATGAGCGAACAGATTATTGGCCAAAGCTAAGCTTTGCCAGAGGTAAATGGTGACCATCTTGTCTATTTCGTGCAGTTCAAGCTTTATTCCTGCTACCTCTTTGCTAGACGAGTCACTGCCCACTACAACAAGCAAATGGCATCACATCGATGACCTTCGAGGACACAATGATCATTCGCAATACATGTGTTACCGTAATTTGAGAGTAAGTATTACGCTAGCAAACACATTTTTATGAAGAAGTTGCCATACTGAAAATATTGTTTCCAAACTTCAGAAGGCATCAAGACATTTGACGTTCGTTTTGCTGTGCGTGGCTGAGAACGTATAGAGCTCACGCAGCCATCCGCACTTTTTGTTGCGATCAGGGAATTATGGCTCATTAACTCAAAGTGTATAATATAGTTACTGTGCACATGCAAGTTTGTTTTCCACCTACTTGCCCGCAAACTATCCACAAACTTGTCAGTGGGCCCTTTTCAAGTCTGAAAATCCCCTCTATGAAGGTCAGCGACAATGAAACTGAAGCCTCTGAAGTTATCCGCCACGCACTGGTAAACAAATCTCGGGGTCTTAGTAGATTTCAGGAATTATTTGCAGATGATTCGAGCTACCTCTCAGTTAGAAACTGTCGCCACTCTGTCCAATGTTTATAAAGGCTGCTCGGCCTTGTGACCTCCTCTCCTCTCCCAAGAAAAAAAAACGCGACGCACGTCATGTCGCCACCTCTTCAAATGCGCAGACTAGTCTCTCAAAAAAGGTCCAATGTTATACTACCCTTCAACCAGTGTCACGCGGAACACACACTGCCAAACATTTCTCACCTCCCCGCGAAGGAAAGGCCACCAGGTAATGTCCTACGAGTCTCTACAATAGAAGGCAAGGCCAAGTTTTCTGTATAGTTCAGAAATGCTTCTGCAGTCCCCTGGTTACAAAGGCGACCAGCCAAGCCTGGCTGCCCAAGCAGGTCCTGGAATCCTCGGCACAATTGCCAAACCACTTGGTCAGGATTGTGGCACGCCTTGTTTCTTTCTATCACTTTGTCTCTTTTTTTTCAGCAGCCTCTTGGGTTTACATGGCGTATTTGAGACGTAGCGACTAAGTTTACCCACTGGGCTAGACACTAAAGTCTGAAATCTGGAGAAATAACCCATACGTGTTTCGGCAGCATAGTCATGTTTAGCGGCATCTCTTTTGACAAACGTCAGAACTGACACGAGAAAACGTCATGATCTTTTTCACAGATGATGCTACCACCAAACAATGTTAGCAATACTTATTTTTTGTTGAAAATCTTTTGAGTCAAGCACTGCTACGCAAAGTTAGTGAGCACTTGTAATTGCAAAACATACCATAGTCCTGCTAATGTGTGATAATTGTGAATTAGCAATAAAAAAGTAAGTTTGCACAAACTTGGCAAGAAAAAATTGATCCAAATTCACTCTGTCTTATTTTTTTCTAATCAACTTATGACAATTTTCTCTGCATAGAATGGCTTACTGCTTCAATATTGAAAATTTTCGATTTTCATCTTAGACAGTTTTTGCACCTTGTCGGTAATGCCTGAACAAGTGATCCATAAATTTGTGAATTCAAGCAGTTAATATTCATGAGCTATTCATCAAAACGCGAAACAACTTCACATAGACATTAGCTACATTGTAGCCTGGAAACCCATTCAATAATATTGTTCTACACAAAAAAGAAAAAAAACGTTGTTCACTCACAAACCTACACTGTCCTGCTCATTTTGATATAAGCTTCCATAAATTTTTGATTTTTTACTGGCTACATTTCTTCATGGAAACCTTGCCTAATGCTTTATGAAGAGGCTCAGGAAATTTCATTTATTTATGTCGAAGAGTTTCGCCACTCTTCAAGTGCAACAGAGGCTTGTACAGCAAAAGGACTGGTCGTTTCTCGCGCTGTTTTGAGTGTTATGCAAAACCGCTTTATACTAGACGATTATACCAGCTGTCATTAGAAAGGGGAGAATAAAAGCTTTCTAATGCAATACAATTCACATCAATAGGCTGAGCGTAGAACGTCAAAAAACAGTGAATATAATGCAGAGCGGGTGCTGCCGGAGTGGGACCGCCACCTTAATAAATCATTTTGTTGGGCTGGTTAGTACATGCTTACTTACTCCTAAAAAGATGCATGTATACCATCTGAGAAGGAGATTGAGGACAGAACAGAAACAGCGTCACACACAACTAACTTTATTCTCGGAAAATTAGCTAAATATATAAGCGTAGCAACCTTGCGCGCGCACATTGGCTCACATGTTAGTAAAAAAAAACACGCGATAACACTGACAACAAAAGAATTATGACAAACAAGCCACTAAACGAAGAAAGATTCTGAATTTCTTCACCACGCAGAGCAACAGATGTAATACTAACATGCGTATCTCCTCTATTTAATGTAGTATGCTTCCACAATTTTGCGTGCTAAGGTGTCAGTACTCTTTCCACTCAAAAAACAAGCCTCACACTTGCAGGAACCACAATGTGCGGACAAATGTGCCGGTGCATAAAGAACAGAATTAGCGAGCAAGAACTTCCTGTGAAAAATAAACTTTCGGCATATTTGCCAGCGCATTGTGGTTTCTGCAAATCTGAGGCTAGGTCTTTCAGTGTATGCGTCCTTGGAAAGAGTAATGATACCTTAACACGTGAAATTATGGAAGCATTCTACATTAAAAACAAGGGAGATACCCATATTAGTGTTACATTTGTTGCTATGCGTGGTGGGGAACTGTTGTTTCTTAGAATCTTTTTTTGTTTAGTGGCTTTTTTGTCATCATTCCTTTGTAGTCAATCTTATTGCATGTTTTTTGACTAGCATGTGAGGCAATGTGCACGTGCAAGATTGCTACGCTTATATATTTCCCTGATTTTCCAAGAATATAGTTAGTTCCGAATGATGCCTTTTCTGTTGTGTCCTCAATTTTCTTCCCCGATGGTATGCATTTTTGCGTGTTTCAGTAAGTACTCTGTTATTTTCCAACAACGAAAACCTTGTAACACCCAAATTTTTTTGTTCACCTGTCCATATATTTACAGCAAGGGTAAGCTGTATGCGGAAAAAATCAAACAAATAAAAGCATCAAAGCACCAGAATAAAAATAACAGGATAAGCGAAACGAAAAAGATGCAGCCTGACTGCTCGCATCTCTAAATCCCACGAAAAAGAATGCTTGTTCTCTCAAAGGTGAAACGATAGCATGCTTACACATGCGTCAGTTGATTTTGCAATCTCTTCCACCTCTACTATCTCCCTGACACTTTGACCTGGACTAAGTGCGAGAAACACACTGTCTTCAAAAACAGGCCTGACCAATCAACCCACGCAAGGATTCCGAAAACCTTTAAACTGCTGTTTATAGACTGCAACTATGCTCACGGAGTGTATCATTATGCATTAAGGTTCCTGTCTGAGCCACTGACACTTCTGCTTGTCACAGAACAAAAGGATCATTTAAGGGCTCAATTATCTTTCATAGACACAGCCTGAGCACTCACACAAAATATTTGCATAGCTTTTTTGTGTTAAAATAAGTAGTTAATGACACACTCATCGTAGATGGAATAGTTAGTTACCTAGAAAAAGGTTTTACAGTGCTCAATGACGATTTTGCTTTCACAGGGCGCTAAACAAGTAAGGTGAAACGTAACGTGGTTTTTATGCGAACATAGCTGGATACATGTACAAATAACCGCATGGATGTGGTCACCGCACAGACAACTTTCTTCAGTGAAGGCTTTCTGGGTGCAGCGATAATTGCCTCTGAGATGTAAATATGCATGACCCGCAAAAATTCGCAGCCAAAGCAAGGACATCAGCCTTTGTGCTCCCATGCAAGTCTGCCCCCTCTTCATTTGAAGAAGTTTGCTAGGAGAGCACTTGCTACGGTTGTGGAAGCCAACACAAACTTGTGACGTAGAAGGCAGTAGGTTTTTAGAGAGAAATCAAAGGAGTGTTCTGCAAGTATTGATATGACAAGCACCGTAAAGTTAATTTTAAGTGTACTCCAGCATATATCACTTGCTATTTTGAAGACAACAACCATGCCCCTACATAACTATCCGACAAGTTACCTCGACTGCAAAGGCTGCTCTGAGCAATCGCAATTGGAGCGACAAAGATACAAAGATGCAGCATCATCTTCCAACTGAAATTTATTACAAAGCAGTGCAGATGTATAAACAGTCCTTCAATGAAAACAGATAATCAGCCCATGAAAATGATAGGAGACGTTATTAGCAGCTTTTTGACTATAGTACTGAAATTACGTTGAAATGTTCAGAAATTAAGGTACCGGCAAAGACTCAATCTACAACTTTCGGATAATGCATTCAATGCTCTTATCAATTAGCTAAAGTGGCGGCTGTCCTCTAGTCGACATTATCGAGTATTCTGAGCACGTAAACTTAGGAGTGTTAGTGGACACGGTTTGTAGCACGTGATCTTTCTACGTGTTAGTAGCTGGCAATAAGCCCTCCTACACTGCCTAAAAGGCATTAGGTCTACAGAAACGAGACCCTCGCTATGAATGAACAAAAAGAAATTTTAGGGGCTTATTTTTCTTTGTGAAAGGATTGTGTTCACCGTGTGTTTAAAACATGTTACACACTTCTGCCTGTGATCAGAGCGGCAGCCTTTTTAGTTCATTCAAGAGGTGGATCTGCATAGGGAAGAACGTACACTGCCTCTACTTCAACACTTTCTCCCTACTTCCTTGAGTCCGCGAGAGACACTGTACATGCAATGTACACAGTTGCCTTATTCCTTTTTTGGGCCTTCGATGTGGCCAGCCACTCCTCTTCATGCTTAGGATCCATCACATACGTAAGCAAACTCACACCTACCAACAACAACACATCTTGAGTAAAACCCACAATCTTAAAATGGTATGTTTACTGGGAAAATGCATCATCCACCTTGTTTGAGATGAGTCGATTGCCACAGAGCATACTGCAAAGGCAACTGCATGTTCTGCCTTATAGCCACTTTTGAATACCGCGACACAAAAACAGCAATGGCTTTCAAGCACAACGTTCCTACCACCAATATGAGTGTTATTCTCTGAGAAACCAACTTAAGTTCAAGAATTTAATCGTGCCGCATTTAAGAAGCAGCTACGCTAATCCATGAAGTTGGAGCACATCCTAAAAAAGCTTCAAAGTGGGCACAACATTCTACTCCCAGCCTATTGATTCTATGGATTCAAAAAATCATCTGCAAAGCAGGAGGATCTAACAGCACTAGATGTCATCAGCCTTTTATTAATATCTTTTTCTTTCACCCTAGGACAAGTGCAAGTCATTAAAAATCAATGCGATGAGTAACCAAGTATAAACAGCCTGTCAGCGCAAAGGGTCTACTGCTCAGCGTCAAAGATGCTACTGAATTTTATAGAGCAGTTTCCTTCCCTGGAAAGTGTTGAATCTCCCTGGCAGGTGATTGGAAGTGTTTCTCACGCTGTTACTTGAGTCTACCTTTCTTTGCGAGGTCATAAAGGTGTAGTTATAATGGCAGAGTAAGGTTATTAGTATTGATTTGAGCACTGTATCAATTCTTAGAGACCTGAACTTGACCAGTATTTAAAGAAAAAATGTTAACTGATTGCTAGGTTTCAGTACTAACAATCTCCTGCTATTTGGATAATTTTTCACTTTTAATATGGTAGAATCTGTGCACTGCAAGTAGACTATCAAGCCCAGTGTGTAAGTTTGGCAGCGCAAGCTCCAGCATCTTGTGGCAACACATGAGATTCCCAAATGTTTCACAATTGAATCCCTGCGCTTACACAGCTGTTTATTACAAAATGGTGCACAAGTTGGCGGTGAATGTAAACATTCAACAGAAGTCTGTCTGGTTGGGTATGAAACTGGGAGATGATTTGGGCTCCAACCAAAAGTTTTGAGGAAACCCGACGCTTCGAAACCGACTTGGTTCTTTCCTCAGGGGTGACTGCGTAGACTATGTAGCAGCCATATAAGTCTCGTCCACAGAAGCCACTGCTGCCTTTCTCATTGGGGCACACAAAAAGGGCCAAAAGGGTGGCCATGCATATTGCCTTGCAGATTGCTCTGTGGGGATCACTTTAACACAAGGTGGTAGAAGCAATTTCCAAGTAAGTGTCTAGACTTCATGTTGCAGGTTCAACTCAAGATTTGCTTAGGCATGCAAAGTTTCCTAGGCGTAGAAAGGAGCTACAGACCATTTGAAGGGCTGCAAGAAAAGAAGACGGCTGTCGCACTTAGCATGCACAGTGTTTCTCACAAACGCTACTAGAAAATTGTGAGAAAGCCCTTGAGTTGAAGTAGTGTTTATGGGACCCGAAACTATCTGACCTACGCAGATTCATCGATCAAATGAAAGGAAGGACACACTGCCGCAGGCAGAAGTATGTAACCTGTGTTAAAGGCATGATGTACACAATCACTGAAATGCAGAAGGAGCAACATGGGTCAGTAGGACGCTGTCTTAAGAATAGACTCCATGAAACCTATATACTATACAAAGAACAGTGACAAGGCATTTCCGAATCTATAAGTGGGACTGTAGGTGTCTTTAAAGACAGCGTAGCACTTACAAGTAGTCTTTATTAGGGGGTTATTCCACTGTGTTAATTTTTAAACATTAGGTCATCCAGGTTTTTGGCGACCATTTGAGTGGTTAGCATTTGAGTGGTTGGTATTACGTGATGCCAATTGATGACGAAGGTATGTGACTGGTGCAAACATGATAATCATGACATGCCTGTCATGTGAGAACATGACTACATGCCAAAGTCAAGGCACCAATACATTTAAACGTGACTTGGTTCGCGTGCTCGCCGGCGTTCATTTTGTCGCGTCACGCCGGCGTTGCCACGCCAGGCGCCGGTCCTGCCATTACTCGCAGGCGCAGCCGCGCTGGGTTGCTGTCACGCATGCGCGTTTCCACGCATGCGCTTTTCCACGCATCCAGCGTCCTTCCGTCACGAAAAGAGGGAGACGCAGTGATGTCGGGGAACGCATCGGTGCGTATTTCAGCATTTTGGATTTCGCGCCGGTTGCCGTTGGGCCACGCCGACGGACTCTGGTCGCACCCTGGCGTCAGACTATAATAGAGTGCTCGACTTTTGCTAACATAGGGTCATTGCGACCAGCGTTCGCGAACGTCAGCGTTACGTTGGTATATATTGGGCACTTCATGATGCGCTCGCGGTTGTTTCGCTAGCTACAAATATACGAAACTTGGTGTTACGTGGCGTCAATGGATGACGAAAGTATATGACTGGTGCAAACATGATAAATCCTGACATACATGTCATGTAGGAACATGACAACATACCACGCTTGAAGCGCGCTCGCAGCCGTGTGGCTAGCTTGACATATACTGAATTTGCTATCACGTGGCGTGAATAGATGACGAAGGTAAACGACACATCAATACATGATAATCATGACACGGAAGTAATGTACGGTACCATTTACCTTCACCTCTTAACGTAGTGCTGATTTTAAAGTGACATATCAACAATTCTCATTCGTGCTTCGCCTATACTCAATTCGCACTGTACGTGGGATGTGCCAATTTTTATGTTATTTTCTTTCATGCATAGGTGGCCTTGTTGTTTCCCCAAGGACGGTTAGTAATCACGATTCTTGAGAGAGGTGGTGCCAACAAAGCACAATGCATCAAGTATTCTGTATTTCGCCTTTGCAGGTTGGAAACACTTACTTTTAATATGATTACTATATTATTAGAATAGCTGCCGCTGCCGCTGCCCTTGAAGGTGCCTTTTAAAGTCTCACTTGCGATAACCATGACTTCTTACATTGTTAAAGAACTGAAGGATGTCCGGAGCGAGCTAAAAGAAACTCGTAATGCACTTGAAAGAGAATTCCCCTACAAATTGATATGTGCAACGTGGCATCCAATTTCAAAGCAAACGTTTTGATGACATCATGTCTAAACTGAGCGAGATGAAGAAGGGAAATGCTGAAATTCTAATGAAAAACACTGTGCTATCCTTCGTCTACCAACAGCTGAGAAAGCTGTGCTAGAAATTGAACAGACATTTATCCCGCTCGAAAAATATTCTTGTAACAAAAATCTCCAAATCAAGGGTGTTCCGATATTAGAAAACAAGAAATTACCGAGCATTTTAGAAAGCTTTGGCAAAGTGTTCAATGAACCAATTTATAAGACGAACATCGAAGTCTGCCACAAGGTGCCAAGTAGGCATGCTGAGTTATCGAACAAAATTGCTCAGTTAAACATCAGGTCCAAGCGTGACACTGCGCTTCAAAAAACTAGAAAAACACAATTTTCAATTGCAGACATTGATTTTGCACAACAGAGTCCAGTCTTTTGTAAATAAGCACTTTAGCTCTGACCTTAAAAATTTTTGGGGCCGAGGTATCTCACAAAAAAACGAGAAGGGATGGCGTTTGGCTTGGACAAGGGGCGGTGAAAGATTTGCAAGAAAATCTACATCGTCGCCAGCACTGCGCATAAGCAATGCGTATGACCTTGATATTAGTAACTAGGCACTACACAATGAATTCCGTAGCTAACCTTGTTTGACCAAGATGCGTGCATATTATTTCGCTGCTTGCAATGTGGGTTTTTGGCGCATGAAGTTTGACAAGAGGTTGTCATTTATTGTTGTAAATGCTCAATCAGAAAGTAATAAAGAAGAGCATATCCTTGCCCTTTTGTCACGCTTCGTTTTGAGCCAAACGTGTTCACGTTCACAGAAACGTGCTACAAAGACAGAAGTGATGTTATATAGTGTCCTGGCTACACGGGTATCCTAATGAACAAACTACCAAAAATAGGAGGAGGCATCATGCTGGTGGTTAAATATCAGATTGAGTGTCACCTAGTTGCTTCCTACTCATGTGTGACATGTGATTATGAAATCGTGAGCGTCGGTTTCTTGAATTTTCGTTTCTGTCTTATACCGACCACCAAAGGGAAATGTGCCTAATTTCCTCCCATTCCTTAATAACCTTCTGGGATGTAATAATGAGAGTCAATGCAAGCTCAATTAAGCAAGCAACTTAAATGTAGATTTAAGCTAAGTTTTAGCACAACAAGAATTCAGCAGGCTTCTAGAAATGAACGGGTTTCAAAATACAATAACTCTTCCTACACGTATTCATTCGCACTTTTTCACTTTACCAGGTGTATGCATTACTAACTGAGAATAAAACCGTCTTGTGTCTGGTGTAATTACTCCAAATATTAGTGACCATTTGCAGATATGCTTTTTGACAAGCAGTTCTTCTGTTCCTACACACAGTGCGCAACATGTTAAAAGTATCAAAGATGTAAGATCATGTACTGTAGCCACGTTTCATAACGAACAAATCATGATCGATTGGTCAGATGTTATGAGTGCAAAATGTCTTCACGCAGCTAACGAAATGTTCAGAAACAAATGCAAAGGTACCTAAGATAAGTCATTTTTTTTAAATGCTTAAAACTTCTCGTAAATGCAAGAAACCAAGGATTACAAAAGAATGCTTAAAAGATCTACGCACGAAGAATGAGCATTACAATGGGTTACTAAATAACAAAAGTGAAGAAACGCTTACACTTTTCAAGGCACAGACTAACAAAGTGAATATTCTTCTGCGCTCTGAAAAAAGACGTTGTTTGCAAACACTTTTCGACGTATATACAATGAAAAAGCCAAATCTTGCATAGAAGAGGGTGAACAAATTTCTTGGCCGCAGATACAATGGAAATACTGATATTTCAGAAGACATTTCAAATGATCGAACCATTTCTACAGTGTCCTTAGCAAACACACTTACTAATTGAGTTACCTCTCACCTGAGCCCTCAGTGTCTACAGCATCTAGGCACCCTACTGAAAGATAGTGCTTTTTTGTCTCGAACAAGCACAAATTGAATCATTTCTGCGTTTATGCCGATTAAAAACAGTAAGTCTTCTGATGCCAATGGCTTTCAGATTTGACCGGTAAAAAAAGGCTTTGGACATAATCACGCCAATATTAGAGGATGTCTTTAACCTAGTTTTCTTACACGGACATTACCCGGAATACCTACAAAAGGAAAGGTTCATTGGTTTACAAAAACGTGAAGTTTCTAATGAGATCTGAAATTATAGAACAATATACCTGCTGCCAATACTATTGAAATGCTTGGAAAAACTAATTTATAGTAAAATGACTGCTTTAATTCAAAAACATCAAATTATAACAGAGAGAAAGTTCGGGTAAAAGAACTCTCTGCAGAAGACGCTTTTTTGTCACAAAAATAAAATATATTACAATCTTTCGAGCACACAATGCGAACATTAGGCGCATTTGTAGATTATTCAAGTCCTTTCGTTAGCAATAATCATTCATTCTTGCCGAAAAAGGGCAAGTAATTATAGATTTCGCGCCTTATATTTAGAATCATATATTATATTAGAATCGTCTGATAGTATATTTATTTATTTATTTATTTATTCCTCAAAGGTCCCATAGGGACATTACATGAGGGGTGAGCATGACACGGCACTTGAAAGAAGGGCAACAACATGGTAACGGCAACAGACTATGTACAAAAGTTATGGCGGCACTTCTATATAAGGAGTGCGGCACAATACTAGAAAGGAGGGTTACAATATCGTAGCGACAGCAACAGAATGGGTACATTATTATGGGGGCACTACAATGGCGTGCTTGAAACGAGATTGGTCCATGATGGTAGCAACTTCAGCAGGTAGGTCATTCCAGTCTCGGGATGTGAGTATGAAAAATGATTGTTGGAATGTATTAGTATGGGCACGTTCCGGATAGACTGCGTTGGCGTGGCTAGTACGGGAAATACGGTGGGCTAGTCGGATGTACTGAATTCTGAGTTGTTGCGAGTGGAAGAATTTGTGGTAAAGACACAGTCGAGCTATTTCGCGGCGAGATTGAAGTGAAGGAAGGTTAAGGTCTGCTTTCATAGCTGAAACACTTGAATAATGAGAGTAATCAGACAAAACAAATCGAGCCGCGCGATTTTGGGCAGATTCCAGGGTGTTGATCAAATAAGTTTGGTAAGGATCGAAGATAGCGTTTGCATATTCTAATTTGGGCCGCACGAAAGTTTCGTATGCAAGTAATTTTTTTGAGGAAGGGGTTAGGCCAAGATTACGGCGCAGGTAGCCGAGAGCACGGTTAGCTGAGTTCGTTATGTGGTTAATGTGACAAGACCAGTTTGAGTCGTGAAATATATGGACACCTAAGCGTTTAATTGAGTCGGCAGAATCAATAGCAATATTGTTAATAGTATACTTGGGCTGCACAAAATTGTGGCGGAGGAGGAAAGAAACGTGCACAGTCTTTTGGACATTTAACGACATCAGCCAGTTATTGCACCAAACCTGTACGCGAAATAAGTATTCTTGTAGTGCGGATATGTCACAGGTGCTACTTATAGAGCGATAAATGACGCAGTCGTCTGCGAAAAGACGGACGTTCGATGTAAGATTTGCGGGGAGATCATTTATATATATGAGAAAAAGAAGTGGCCCCAGAATGGTTCTTTGTGGAACACCGAAGAGCGCGTGCGTCAGTGATGATGTATGCGAATTGGCGTGGACAAATTGCTGGCGGTCATTTAGAAATGCGCTTATCCAGTTCAACACAATTGGGTCCAGATTAAGGCGAGACAATTTTAGCAGTAGGCGATTGTGTGGGACTTTATCAAATGCTTTTTCAAAATCAATAAAGATAGTATCAGTTGGAATGTTGCGGTCTAGGCATGAATGTACGTCATGAAGAAACATGGAAAGCTGAGTGTCACAGGAGTGATCTTTACGGAAACCATGCTGATAAGGATTGAAGAAATTAACGGAATGCAATAATTTGGTAATGTGCGAATACAATACATGTTCCATGATTTTAGAGCAGACACTGGTAATTGAAATCGGTCGGTAATTATTGGGGCTCAAACGATTTCCCTTTTTAAATACTGGTATGACCTTGCCGATGCGCCAGTCATAGGGAACCGATCCTGTGTTCAGAGACTGTTGAAAAATGAGTGAGAGAAACAAGCTGCTCATGCGTTTGGTGTTTTTTAGTACTTTAGCATTGATACCATCAATACCAACAGATGATGAATTTTTCAGCGAGTCAATTACTTTCACTATGCCTTGTGGTTCAAACATAATACTCGGCATGGGGGGGTTATCACAAGAAGGGTCAGTAGGAAGGTCATTCATGGTTGCACGTGTAAAAACAGCGCTAAATGCGCTGTTTAATATATCTGCTACTTCAAGGTCCGGAATAGGGAGTTCAGAGCTATCGCACAGGGAAACAGAGTTAGATGCACTGGGATTAATCATTTTCCAGAAGCGCTTTGGATCAGTGCGTAGCATAGAGGGTAATGTGACAGAGAAGAAACTTTGTTTAGCGTGGGCGGCTGAGGATATGTAATCGTTTTCAGCGGTGTAATATTTTTGCCAGGCTTGATTCGTGTTAGAATTTTTAGCTGCCCGGAATAATCGCTTTTTCTTATTGTTTAAGCGTTTAAGGGATGTATTAAACCACGGAGAACTCGGGCGTTCCGATATCGTTTTAGTAGGAATATAAAGGCGTATTAGGCGTTGCATCTCTGATTTAAAAAGAAGCCAGTTGGATTCAAGTGAACGGTGCGCAAGTTGGCTGAAAAATTTTCAAAGAACGTTGATAAATCCCGGTTCATACTGTCGTAATCCCCTTTATCGTACAATGTAAGTGTTTTTCTGGTTTTTTTACTTGTGTGTAAACTGCATGAGAATGAGGCATGCACAACCAAATGATCACTCAGACCACGCAGGTAGGTGATAGGGGAGACGTTCTCAGGGTGTGAAGTTAAAACAAGATCTAATATGTTAGACGAGGGGTCGGCAACACACGTGGGCTGAGAGACCAGTATAATATATATTATATTATATCATATATAATAATAATATAATATATTATAATATATTATATAATATATTTTGATATATATATTATATATAATATAATATTAAGAATATATAATATTATATTATATCATAATATATTAGAAGCATCGCGCCTTATATTTTAGCCCCGCCGTGGTGGTCTAGTGGTTAAGGTACTCGGGTGCTGACACGCAGGTCGCGGGATTGAATCCCGGCGGCGGTGGCTGCATTTCCGATGGAGGCGGAAATGTTGTAGGCCCGTGTGCTCAGATTTGGGTGCACGTTAAATAACCCCAGGAGGTCGAAATTTCCGGAGCCGTCCACTACGGCGTCTCTCATAATCCTTGCGCTGTTTTGGGACGTTAAATTCCACATATCTATCTAACGATTGAGTTACCGCATACAGACCTGGCAAGGACCACAGTGGGCGCAGAATAAAAAAAGCGCGATAAGAGCAAGGGTAGTCAAGCTGTAACATTTGATTCCATTGGGCAGTTAGTACGGGCTTTTGTGCATTCTGCTCAGTGAAAGTGCGTCCTAAACATGTTACGACCACTGAGTTACTCACTGCCTGTGTCGCCCGGCAGGTCTCCTAACCGAATTACAGCGTTGGTAAGGACAGGGGACCAATGCTCAGACAGTTTCATCCCTCAGAGCCATCATGAACCAAAGTGCAAGTGAACCACAATGCCCGACGTCTACAGCACCACTGCAACCGAGTAGGACAATATTTCCTGACCAAGACACAGCGAGGCCGTATCCGGCCAATGCGAATAGGCCAGTGGTAAATAAATAAATAAATAAATAAATAAATAAATGAATATATATATATATATATATATATATATATATATATATATATATATATATATATATATATATATATATATATATAGCGTTTTCAACAGCTGATCCTACTGACGATCAGTGACCTATGAGCTACGCAGCCGCTCTTCGCCAGCCACCACCCGTTGCGCCGTCGTACCGCCAGCCATCGGCAGCCGTTCCTTGGTCGCCACCGCAAGAACAGACACCGCGGCGCCCTGCCGTCGTGCCGCCGTACGAAATGTCGCCGTACCAAGAGCCGTCTCCCAACGAGACACGGCATTTGCCACATTACGAGCTATGGCGGCGTCCACAGCTGCGTAAAACAGACGCCTGGCACACTGTAGATTGGCGTGCGCTTTGTTTTACCTGCGGAGGTGTGGGCCACATTTCTCGCCATTGCTGGCACAGCGTAGATATGTTTCGACCTCTTCGGCAATGGTCTGACGATCGACGCGCCAACGACGGCTACGCACCACGCCGGGACGCTCATTCTGAAGGACCCCCCTTGTATCAGTTCCATTTTCACAACCGCCGTGCCAATAATGACGACAGTGTGCCTGATTACCAGCCAGGTTTGGGACGTCGACCACGCTCTTCGTCTCCGGCTTATTCGCTTTCGTCGCGCCACCAAACTACAGCCGACGTCACTGGAAGGAGGTCACTGAGTTCACGCCGGGATAACTGAAGGTGGTGACCTCCGGGGGTGAGGTTGCAGGCCGTCAAGGAGACGAAAAAAAGCTCCGTTACTTGTACCACAGGACGCTGTAAAGCCGAGAAGTTGTAACACCGACGAAACTGACCACAGATCTTACCGTTTCGGTAGACGGACAGCAAGTAACAGCCTTAGTTGACACCGGCGCCGACTTTTCTATCATAAGTGAAAACCTTGCCGTACGCCTAAAAAAAAGTGAAGACTACGTGGATGGGACATCACCTGAGGACAGCAGGCGGCCAGCTGTTGATGCCTGTCGGAAGGTGTACTGCAAGACTCGATATCGGTGGCTCTTCTTTCGTGGCGACGTTCGTCATCCTCACCTCATGTTGCAAGGACTTGATCATAGGGATGGACTTCGTAAGAGAATATGGTGCCGTTATCAACATCCCGGACCGTTCAATTACATTCCGCAACAGCCCTGGTTTAGTTGACTGTTCAGACGCAATACATAACACTTTACGTATAATTGTTGATGATGTGGTCGTCCCACCCCGGTCATGGACTCTTGTTTCGGTGGAAGGCCACGAAGCGTTTGATGGCGAAGGCATTGCTGACCAAATTGGCTCGCTGCTATTTAGTCATGGCATTTCGGTCGCACCAGGTATCGTCCGTCTCACTGGTGGATGTACGAATTTACTTCTGACGAACTTTAGTGCTGAGCGCCGGCACCTTCCGAAGAGCACAGCTGTCGCTTCGTACGACCATATTGTAGAAAGGCGAGGCAGTTTATGTTTGTCGCTATTGGACGAAGCGACTAATCAAGAAACAGAACCTGTTCTCGACGTTCCACCACCCTGTCGAAGGACGAGCGGCAGAGACTTCTTCAGCTGCTAGCCGAATTCCGCGACTGCTTTTCAACGACATCAAGAGTTGGTCGAACACTTTTGACAAAGCACCGAATAATCAACGAGAACACGGTGAGACCTATCAAACAGAACCCTTATCGTGTAGCTTCAAAGGAAAGCGAAACCATACAACAAGTCGCGAATATGCTTGCAGATGACGTCATTCAACCGCCACAGAGCCCCTGGGCATCGCCTGTAGTGCTAGTAAAGAAAAAGGATGGCACCCTGCGTTTTTGCGTGGACTACAGGAAGCTGAATCGGGTGACCAAGAAAGATGTGTACCCGCTCCCACGTATTGATAACTCCCTTGACAGACTTCGGCATGCTCGCTACTGTTCTTCCATGGACTTAAGGAGTGGATACTGGCAGATCGAAGTAGACCCAAGCGACCAAGAGAAAACCGCTTTTGAGACGCCAGATAGTTTATACGAATTTAAAGTCTTGCCTTTCGGTTTGTGCTCTGCGCCCGCGACTTATCAAAGGCTTATGGACACGGTACTTTCGGGATTGATGTGGAAGACGTGCCTAGTCTATCTGGACGACGTTTTAGTGTTTTCGACCTCTTTTGACGAGCATCTCAAAAGGTTGGAAGTTGTTTTACGTGTCATACGGTTCGCGGGACTGATATTGAAACCAGAAAAGTGTCATTTATGTTTTCACAAACTTCAGTTTCTCGGTCACGTCGTCAGCAACGCAGGCGTACGGCCCGATCCTGGAAAAATTGCCGCCGACGCACAGTTCCCAGTACCCTCCAATAAGAAGGCTGTCAGACGCTTCCTGGGCCTTTGTGCCTATTATCGCCGGTTTATCGCAGAGTTCACCCGCATCGCGTCGCCACTAACTTGTCTCACAAGAGACGATGTTGCCTTTGAGTGGAAAGAAGAACAGAAGGCTGCTTTTATTGACCTGCGTCAACGTTTTCAAAGGCCCCCAGTGCTTGCCCACTTCGACGAAGAAGCCCCGACAATGCTTCACACAGACGCTAGCAATTTAGGTCTTGGGGCTGTGCTTGTGCAACGGCAAGAGGACACAGAATGAGTGATCGCCTACGCAAGCCGAACGCAAACACGCACAGAGGCTAACTATTCAACAACAGAGAAAGAATGCCTCGCCGTAGTATGGGCAGTAATGAAATTTCGCCCGTACTTGTATGGCCGGCACTTCAAATTTATTAGTGACCTTCACTCCTTTTGCTGGTTAACTAATCTAAAAGATCGCACCGGCCGATAAGCGCGTTGGAGCCTAAAACTGCAAGAGTTTGACATGACGGTCGTGCACAGGTCAGGCAAGCGACATATGGACGCTGACTCTATGTCCCGTTCACCCATTGAGTCGGCAACCCTACCTCAGGAGGAGGAAACGGCATTTCTCGGTGTCCTCAACACGACCGCCATTGCGCAGCAACAACGTGACAACACTGAGTTGCTTAGCTTAATTAACTACTTGGAAGGCAGATCTCAGAAGGCGCCAATTGTTTTCGCAAGAGTGTTGACATCGTTTTGTTTACGGGGCGGAGTACTCTACAAAAGAAACTTTTCGTCGACAGGATCCACCTATCTGCTCGTCATACCATCAGCCCTTCGTACTGAAGTACTCAAAGCATGCCACAGCGAGGTGACCTCTGGCCATTTGGGTTACATGACAACGTTGGCCAGAGTACAGCAAAGGTATTACTGGCCGAGACTAACCTTAGCCGTGAAACACCACGTTCGTACCTGTTTGGACTGCCAGTGACGCAAGTCACCACCGACTAAATCAGCTGGCCTCCTCCAGCCCGTGCAGGTCCCAACAGCTCCAATCTACCAGATAGGGATGGATATTTTGGGCCCAGTACCTACTTCTACTGCAAGGAACCGCTGGGTTATCGTCGCGACGGATTATCTGACCCGTTATGCCGAGACAAAGGCTATCCAGCGAGGTACAGCAGCGGAAGTGGCAAGATTTTTCATCGAAAATATTGTACTGAGGCATGGTGCACCAACCGTCGTGATCACAGACAGAGGAACCGCATTTACGGCAGGTATTTTGGATCACGTCCTGATGCTGAGTGCAACAACGCATCGTAAGACCACCGCCTACCACCCACACACAAACGGGCTGACGGAGAGTCTGAACAAAACCATTGAAGACATGCTTTCGATGTACGTAGACATTGAACACATAATTGGGATGAAATCTTGCCATACATAACGTTTGCGTACAACACGGCCAAGCAAAATACGACCCGCATGACGCCGTTCAGCCTCGTTCATGGACGAGAAGTACGAACTATGTTAGATGCGATGCTGCCGCACGAAAGTGATGACATCGACCCAGATGCCAACACGTTTACGGAATGCGCGGAAGAAGCTAGACAACTGGCACGTTTTCGGATACGCCAGCAGCAAGAGTACAATGCAGGCCGCTACAATGCTCACTGCAGAGCAGTTGTCTATCAAACTGGCGACAAAGTGTGGGTTTGGACACCCGTACGGAAACGAAGACTATCAGAAAAGCTCTTAAGAAGATACTTTGGGCCATACCGAGTGATGCGACAACTGAGTGATGTCACTTACGAAGTCGTTCCCGACCATTCGTGTAGTACCAAGCGTTGCCAGCACCATCCTGAACTCGTTCACGTAGTGCGCATGAAGCCTTACGTCAGCGAGTGATTGCGTGAGACTTTTCTTTAAAAAAACTGCATTATTGACTTCGCATCGGGTCGATGCTCTTTGAGAGGGAGGTAACTGATCCGTGTCTACATGTGGACGAAAACGATGATGGGGGGATTTAGCGGACACCAGATAGTGGGCCTCTGGCTTGACTGGAGAACGAAGAAGAAAATCTTGCGGCTCACCTGTTGAGAACACGCAGCTTTCGCTGCCTGAAGGCGTACTTGTGCTTTGTTCGCGTTGTACTGCGACAATATATATATATATATATATATATATATATATATATATATATATATATATATATATATATATATATATATATATATATATATATATATACGCTCTTTCAAGGATTATTCACGAGCTAACGTTGAATGTAAAATTGAGCATTTGGAATCTTCCCTTGATGATTTTGATGGGGACGACGTATGCGCCCTTTGGAATAAATTTAAAGAAATGTGCCAACACTGCGTACAAAATTTTGTGCCAAACAAGCGCAAACGAGTCTATAAACACACGCCCTGGGTAACCCGGAAGATAATTCACCTTAAGCGAAGAATTAAACGCTTAAAAAAAAGACATGTACAATCGCCCGTTGTAGAAGAGATAAAGAATACTTTGGCACGTGGGGTTCGTGGCTCCAAAGACTATTATTTTAAAACATTGTTGCCTAGTTTTATTAAAAATGACCCCAGTAAATTTTGGAATTATATTTCTGAAAAAAAGAAGCCGGTGAAGGAAATTGTAGTGGATGGTTCTGTTATTTCAGACCCGCAGGCAATTGCTCAGCATTTTAACCAGTACTTTCAAAGTGTATTCTCTGATTCTTGCGCATGTATGTTGGCGCATACCGCAGTGTATCGTCCTAGTGATGTTGGCTTTATTTCTTACTGTGGTGTGTTATCTATGCTTTTGAACCTTAATACAAAAAAATAATGTGGTCCCGACAGCATTCCAAACATATTTCTTCGTCGCTATACTGAGTCACTGGCTAAATTTCTTGTTGTATTATTTCGTACTTCTTTAATGTATGGCGAGCTCCCCGAAGACTGGAAGATAGCTCTGGTTGTACCTATCTTTAAAAAGGGCGACCACCTATGTTTTCAGAATTACCGTCCAATATCACTAACATCTTCTTGTTGCAAACTAATGGAACACATTGTCGCCACTCGCATTCTTGAATACTTAAACGACCATAATATTCTAACAGGTTTCCAACACGGGTTCAGGAAAGGGTACTCCACCGTCACACAGTTAGTTACAGTATTTCATTCGTTTGCACACACCTTAGAACACACCGGTCAAATAGATGCAATATTTCTAGACTTCAGTAAAGCATTCGATAAGGTACCACATGACAAATTAATTCTTAAGATGCGAAATATTGGCCTCCCCGAAATTCTGGTCACATGGGTTGCAAATTACTTGACAAACCGCAAACAACTGGGCATAATAGATGGAATAGGGTCCGGCTATCTTGATGTCACTTCGGGAGTTCCTCAGGGAAGTGTGCAGGGTCCATTGCTTTTCATACTGTATATAAATGATATTGTTAATATAATTACAACTGGTGTGCAAATTCGGTTGTTCGCGGATGATGCAGTCTTGTTTCGGGATGTTTCGTGCTGTGCTGATCAGTATGAACTTAATACCAATCTTACTAATATACTTGAATGGTGCAAGAACTGGGGAATGGTGCTGAACGCCGACAAAACACTGTATCTTCGCATAACACGAAAGAAAGTTCCGTACGACTATCAATACACACTAGGAACATCGCCATTGAAACAAGTCACCAGTCATAAATACCTCGGTGTCACACTAACCAGCAATCTCTC
The DNA here is from genome assembly GCF_043290135.1 of Rhipicephalus microplus. Classification (NCBI taxonomy): domain Eukaryota; kingdom Metazoa; phylum Arthropoda; class Arachnida; order Ixodida; family Ixodidae; genus Rhipicephalus; species Rhipicephalus microplus. Next base: position 210,015,304 of record NC_134703.1, read on the forward strand.
GTGGAATTTACACATTGACAATATTTGCTCATCTGCCTTTCGTAAGCTATGCTTCTTAAAACACAAACTCAGAAATTCCCCTTCTAACGTCAAGCTCCTCAGCTACTTTACTTTTATTAGACCTAAGCTCGAATATGCCTGTATAGTCTGGGACCCCTACACTAATCACAACATCCGTAAAATAGAAAGAATTCAGAGAAAAGCTGTAAGATTTATTTACTCTAAATACTCACGTACTGATTCTCCCTCACAAATAATGCTTGCTAACAAAATCCCCAGCCTTGAATCCAGGAGAAAGTGCTTCCGTCTTGATTTCCTTTCTTCACTAAGTAAAGGTGCACTGTCCATTGACCCATCTCCATTCTTGTCACCGTTACAAACAAGACCTACTAGGCACCACAACCCGAACGCTTTCGCCCCATATTTTGCTGCTACTGACACCTTCAAGTACTCTTTTTTTCCGCGTACGATACAAGAATGGAATGAATTACCCCATGTATAAGTGCCTTGTTTGCTTGTATTGTTTGTATTTTTGCATTTTATCTTCTTGTGCCCCCCTGCTTGGACCTAACCATGGTCTGCAGTATGTATTAAATAAAATAAATAAATAAATAATAAATAAAATATATATATATATGCTGTGAACAGGTTGGTTTCCTGCTTCCTGCTCACGGCACAAGTTATTATTTCACCCCACTTTTATTCCTTCTTATTTACAATACATCGATTCTAATAACTTCCCCTATACATTCCTAGGCATTATTGTCTGTTAGATCTCATTAATATAGCGTCAAAAGACGGAAAAACGAGCCTTTAGGCATACAATTGTTTCCCTCATATATATTGATACGAAGTGTCACTACCCGGAAAAACAAGGGAAGCGTGGGTAGAGAACAAAAAAAAAACGTTGCTTCCCCTGAGTGGGTACGAGCCATGGCTGTGGAATGATCATCATCATACCAATTTCTACAGTCAGACCTTGACACTGTCTCAACCTGGTGCAATAAATGGCTTATGACTCTCAACTCTAACAAATCTAAATGCATGTCAATAACCCGGCGATCTATTTCTCCCTCCTGTACCTACAGAATTAACGCCGTTCCCCTCCAGCATGTCTCTTCATATAAGTACCTCGGCGTGTACATTACCAACAATCTATCTTGGCACACGCATGTTACCTACATCTGTAATAACGCAAACCGAACGCTAGTATACTTACGCCGCAACTTTTCTCGCGCTCCGCTGTCCCTCAAAATTCTATTATACCGATCACTAATTCGCCCAAAGCTTGAGTACGCGTCCGCTATATGGGATCCCGTGCAGCAAAATTTAATTAACGCGTTAGAATCTGTTCAGAACCGCTCAGTTCGGTTCATTTGTTCTAATTATTCCCGTACTGCTAGCATATCAGAAATGAAATCTAACCTTGACCTACCCAATTTAACTGTCCGGAGGAAACTGGCGCGACTGCATTTTTTTCATAAGATATTTTTTCACAATCCATCAATGAAGCGAGACCTCATTTCACAACCGTCATACCACTCATCGCGCATTGATCATCAGCATAAGGTTGCCATTCCGTTTTGCCGCACCAAATTCTTTTCAGCAGCCTTCTTACCAAAAGCAGCCGCCGATTGGAACCACCTTCCCTCTTCCGTTGTATCAATAACTGACCCTTTGTTATTCAAGACTGCAATTTCTCAGCAATGCTTGTAACTATACGCAGTTTCCATTATCTATCTTTGTCTTGTATGTGCTTGAATTCTTATACATTTTTAGTTGACTTATGTTGCCTTCCTGATTTGCGCATCTGTTACTTGTTTCTTTATTTTGTCTTTTTTTCTTGTGTGTTATATATGTTGTACCCACCCCCTCTGTAATGCCCTACGGGCCCTGAGGGTATTCTAATAATAAATAAATAAATACTGTGACCGTGGACTGAGGGCCCATTAAAAAAAACCCTTAAGTTACCTTACTTTACGTAACCATTTGGTGGAGGTGCTGGGTCGAACGACCCCAAAGACGGGAGCTTCACTACCAAGACTTCGTCGCTGCCGCCACCTCACCGGACGTCCACCTTCGCCGATCGTAATAACCCAAGAGTAGCCATCCAACGCTTCGAGGCCAGCTCCGATGGGTTTCGTGTCATACTACAGAGTGCCACCATACTTCGGCGGTACCTCAGGAGAAGACGTCGACGTGTGGCTCAAGAACTACAAGCGGGTGAGCAGAAGCAATGGCTGGGAGTCGAAGGAACAGCTCAATCATGTTGTATTCTCCTAACTGACACCGCCCTCATGTGGTACGAGAACCACGAGGACATGTTCACGACTTGGGAACGTTTTGTTGAAGAAGAGCAGAAGTGCTTCGGCGATTAGGATGCAAAGAAGAAACGAGCGGAGCAGACATTGTCACTGAGTGCGCAGCTTCCAGGAGAAACAAGTACGACGTACACTGAAGAAATCTTAAAGCTGTGCTACATCGTCAGTGGAAGGATGTCTGAAAAAGAGAAGGTTGGACACCTTCTCAACGGTATAACCGAAGACGTGTACAATTTCCTAATTGAAAAAGACTGCTTGAACTCCGTGTCCGACGTGATGAAGCAATGTCGTACCTTTGAATCCATCAAGATGCGACGAATTTCTCCGAAATTCAGCCGCCTTTCCAACGTCCCCACTTTGGCTTGTGTTGGAACCGTGCCGCTTAACGACCTTGATTTGACCATACCGCAAATCGTCAGAGAAGAGCTGCTTCCATGTCAGCGGACCTATAATCGCCCCAGCGAGTTTGAGGATGCGTACGCAAGAGAACCAGAACGTGCGCGGACTCCTGTTTCTCTTCCACCAGGGCAACCATCGATCAACGCAACAGACGCTTATGAATATCAAGGCACACTGCCGAATGGATTCCAACGTGAACCACCTTCAAACTACGAACGAAGTTTTCGCCCGCGTGTTTACCCAACATCGCCTGCCTACAGTGCCCCTAAAGGGCGGTACCACTATCCCATGCCTTCTGAGAGGAGTCGTTACTCTGAGCAGCCACCTGCCCCTCGATCAATTCCGGTGTGCTACAACTGTAACGCCCCGGGTCACATCGCAAGTTTTTGTGACCACCGCCCATATCAGGGACAGTCTTCGTACATGTCTCACGAACCTTCCGACCACCCGCTTCGACCAACATTTTGACCATCCACGTAACGAAATCCACGCACACCTACCGGTTCACGCCACCACTCGCCGGCCTCTGATCGAAGTTTGATGCCAGCACCAGCTCCACGTGCTCCCCGATTGCCGTCGCCACGGTGACGCGCATGGACACCGCCACCGGAAAACCAGTCGGTGCGGCCAGTGGGGGTGAGGCCGCGAGATCAAAGGTGCTATCTACTGATATACCCCCGTCAGCGTTTATGTTGAAGAACTAAGCTCCTGTAGAGTGCGGCGAGTTGGGCAGGTTGGTAACGATGCATGACTAAGAAATCTTAGCGCCACAGAACGGAAACAAAAGAAAGAAACGTAGACAACACGAGCGCTAACTTCAAACCAAGTTTATTAGGAAACACACATGAATATATACGAACTCAAATCACAGAAATCTCACGCCTACTTTTTTACACATATATTGTTATACAACGTCATACAAAAACAAAAAATGTAATATCAGGAAATAAACAGGTAAACGCGCATGTGTAAATGGAACCAAGAAAACTTAGAAAAACTTAACAGCCCCCCGAAAAACCCTACAAACGAAAAATGTAACACCAACTGCGCATGCTTACCTCGGTGAAACTATGAAAACGTGCTCATTAGGAATGAAAATTCTTTATCGTGAAGGAGTACAGACGGATGACTCACGCACTTCTCGCCACGTTTTCGGATGAAGCAGGCCTCAACTAATTCTCGGGTTAACTGTTCTCTGTGACGGAATAGCACAGCTGTTTGATCGAACATTGGAGTACAGCCACACTGACGGCAATGTAATGCCAAGTGGGATGTCGGTGTGCCTTTCAAAGAGCTGTGGTGCTCGCGTAGACGGATATTGAGACACCGCCCAGATTGGCCCACGTAAACGTGTCCGCACGAAAAGGGCGTCTCGTATACCACCCCTTTTACACAAGACACGAAACGAATGCCATGTCTCATTGTGCACTTGCCTTTTTTACCACTTTTTTTATTTTCACGGTGCTGCAGTCTCGGGCAAATATCCTTCAGTTTACTTTTGGCTGAAAACACCACGTTGACGCCAAAGCGTGCCGCCACTCTCTTAAACCGGTGGGACACTCCGTGAATATAAGGGATTACCGAGAAAGGTCTGCTCCCTTTGCATCTTTCCGTCGCCGCCAGCTTACCACCTGCTCTTATGGTGAACAAGCAGTTAAGTTGCGGCAGGCAGGGTACCCTGATGCTGTTATAGCCGCTGTTAGTGAAAGGTTGCTTAAAACCATAAGAGCAGGTGGTAAGCTGGCGGCGACGGAAAGATGCAAAGGGAGCAGACCTTTCTCGGTAATCCCTTATATTCACGGAGTGTCCCACCGGTTTAAGAGAGTGGCGGCACGCTTTGGCGTCAACGTGGTGTTTTCAGCCAAAAGTAAACTGAAGGATATTTGCCCGAGACTGCAGCACCGTGAAAATAAAAAAAGTGGTAAAAAAGGCAAGTGCACAATGAGACATGGCATTCGTTTCGTGTCTTGTGTAAAAGGGGTGGTATACGAGACGCCCTTTTCGTGCGGACACGTTTACGTGGGCCAATCTGGGCGGTGTCTCAATATCCGTCTACGCGAGCACCACAGCTCTTTGAAAGGCACACCGACATCCCACTTGGCATTACATTGCCGTCAGTGTGGCTGTACTCCAATGTTCGATCAAACAGCTGTGCTATTCCGTCACAGAGAGCAGTTAACCCGAGAATTAGTTGAGGCCTGCTTCATCCGAAAACGTGGCGAGAAGTGCGTGAGTCATCCGTCTGTACTCCTTCACGATAAAGAATTTTCATTCCTAATGAGCACGTTTTCATAGTTTCACCGAGGTAAGCATGCGCAGTTGGTGTTACATTTTTCGTTTGTAGGGTTTTTCGGGGGGCTGTTAAGTTTTTCTAAGTTTTCTTGGTTCCATTTACACATGCGCGTTTACCTGTTTATTTCCTGATATTACATTTTTTGTTTTTGTATGACGTTGTATAACAATATATGTGTAAAAAAGTAGGCGTGAGATTTCTGTGATTTGAGTTCGTATATATTCATGTGTGTTTCCTAATAAACTTGGTTTGAAGTTAGCGCTCGTGTTGTCTACGTTTCTTTCTTTTGTTTCCGTTCTGTGGCGCTAAGATTTCTTAGTCATGTAAGCTCCTGTAGATGTCGATGGAGTGGCTACTATGGCTCTTGCGGATACAGGCGCGACATTCTCGGTGATGAGTGTACATTTTAAGAACCTGCTAGGATCAAAAGTGATGTTTTGCCTGAACCGTGGGGTGACATTTCGTGGTGTAAGTGGTGACGTGTTGTGTCCGGTGAGATATTGTAGCGTGGACGTCTCGCTGTGTGGCACGGTGCTTTGCACAGAGTTTGCGGTTATTCCGCGGTCAATACATGACATTATCTTGGGTATCGACTTCTTGTGTGAGTGTGGGACAACTGTAGACTGCAGAAGTGGGCACCTTTCTATACAAGGTACTTTCCCAATGGCGTTCTTGGAAAATTCCTGTCCGGAGGAACGTCCCTTTGGTCTCCGTGGACACAGTTGTTGCTGAATTTTCTGCGGTGTGTGTTCCCGTGACATGTTCTAGTGACAACTGTGGCACGTTTGACGCCACGCTCGAACCAATTCTCTTGGCATGCCTTAAAAAGAACATCCTCATGCCCCATTGTATAGTGTCAGTCGTTGATGAACGGGCAGGCGTGTGGACGATAAACAGTTCCATGGAGCCTGCAGTTTTGCCAGACAGCCTGAAACTCGCAGTACTTAGACCCGAATCATCTACAACGCTGGTTGCGCTTGTTGATGCTACGAAGCCAAAAGCCAGAATGAACATCTAGGCTTAGAAGGTTCAGAGGATGCCCAATTGCTACATATTGTTACGTGAGTAACGAGACAAAGTATTGCGAATATATTCGAAAAATATATTTGCAAGAGCGGTTGCAGCACTGGCCAGTCTGGCTCCGAGCTCGAGCAGCCAGCGAGCCTCATCTTCCTCGTCGGGCGCACACGCGCATTCGCACTATGGTTTGTGGCAGCCTACAGGTAGCATAACCCCCGTCGGCAAAGGCGCCGTCTCGGCGCATCTAGATGTCAAGATCATTGGGCGAGTGGTACTGCTTCAGGCGTGCGACGTGTACGATGTCGGTGGCCCTAGGGGTGGATGAAGACGGCGAGGCAGCAGGAGTGATTTCATAAGTGACGGGAGTCACCTCACGAAGCACTCTGTAGGGCCCTGTGTACCGAGAGAGCAGCTTGTCAGACAGGCCAACGTGCCTGGTCGGAGACCACAGCAGAACCAACGAACCGGGCGAAAAGTGCACATCGCGGTGTCGTTGGTCGTACCGACGCCGTTGGTTTGCTTGGGAGGTCAGAAGGCGAGCACGAGCGGTTTCGCGTGCGTGGGCGGCCCGGCTGATGGCGTCCAGAGCATATTGTGAAGTTGGAGCTGCTGGTAACGGAATCGTCGTATCGAGGGGTAATGTGGGTTCGCGGCCGAACAGCAAGAAAAAAGGGGAGTAACCAGCCGTGTCGTGGCGCGAAGAATTGTAGGCAAATGTCACGTATGGTAAAGCGATGTCCCAGTCAGAGTGATCTGAGGAAACGTACTTTGCAAGCATGTCAGTTAGGGTTCGGTTCAGGCGTTCTGTGAGGCCATTTGTTTGCGGATGGTACGACGTAGTGAGCTTGTGGCGTGTTGCACAAGAGCGTAGGATGTCCGCTATGACTTTCGATAGAAATGTGCGGCCTCGGTCCGTGAGCAGCTGGCGTGGAGCACCATGTTGCAAGATCACGTCGTGTAGAAGAAAATCGGCGACGTCAGTGGCGCAACTTGTTGGAAGGGCGCGTGTGATTGCGTAGCGTGTGGCGTAGTCTGTGGCCACAGCTATCCACCTGTTGCCAGCAGAAGACAGAGGAAAAGGGCCGAGTAAGTCCAAGCCGACGCGAAAGAAAGGTTCCGTAGAAATATCGAGTGGTTGAAGGCGCCCAGCCGGAAGCGTCGATGGTGTTTTGCGGCGCTGACATTCCTCACACGCCGCGACGTATCTTCTGACGGACCGTGCCAGACCTGGCCAATAGAAGCGACGGCGAATCCGGTCGTATGTGCGGGACACACCCAGGTGACCGGCAGTAGGAACGTCATGAAGTTCGTGGAGTACAGCCAAGCGGAGGTGTTTGGGTATGGCAAGCAGCAGAGATGGGCCGTCTGGATGGAAGTTATGCCGGTATAATGTGCCATTCTGGAGTACGAACGAGCGATAGGATCGGTTCGATGGGGAGGAGTCGAGGCGCTCAATGATAGCTCGTAGGGCTGCATCACGGCGTTGCTCGTCGGCTATGTGGTTCAGTTGAGAAACGGAGCACACGCAGGCGTCGTTGTCAGGTATGGTGGCCGATGGGTCAACTGGATAGCGAGAAAGGCAATCGGCGTCCTGGTGCAGGCGTCCAGACTTGTATATCACAGAAAAGGTGTATTGTTGCAGTCGCAGAGCCCAGCGACCAAGTCGACCTGTAGGATCTCTTAAGGATGAAAGCCAGCAGAGCGCGTGGTGGTCGGTGACGACGGAAAAGTGAGTGCCATATAAATATGGACGGAATTTTGAGACCGCCCAGACAAGAGCAAGGCATTCTCGCTCCGTGATCGAATAGTTACGCTCTGCAGGTGTAAGGAGGCGGCTAGCATACGCGATAACGCGGTCGTGTCCCTGTTGGCATTGGGCGAGAACGGCTCCGATACCGTGACCACTGGCATCAGTTCGGACCTCAGTTCGGGCAGATGGGTCAAAGTGGGCGAGGATAGGGGGCGTCGTCAAAAGTGTTATGAGGTGAGAGAAGGCGGCAGCTTGAGTGGACCCCCACGAAAATGGGACGCCTTTCTTCAAAAGATCGGTAAGTGGTTGGGCGATTGCCGCAAAATCTTTCACGAACCGCCTAAAGTAGGAGCAAAGTCCCACAAAGCTCCGGACATCTTTGGCGGATTGGGGTACTGGGAAACTCGTGACGGCACGAATTTTCTCTGGGTCCGGTCTCACACCAGAAGCATCGACAAGGTGGCCCAGGACGGTAATCTGTCGGCGGCCGAAGTGACACTTCGAGGAGTTCAACTGGAGGCCAGCTTTGCGGAAGACGTCGAGAATGGCCGACAGACGCTCAAGGTGGGTCTCAAACGTAGGTGCAAATACGAGGACGTCGTCTAGGTAACACAGGCATGTTGACCATTTGAACCCGTGTAGCAGAGAGTCCATCATACGTTCGAACGTGGCGGGGGCATTGCATAGACCGAAGGGCATAACCTTGAATTGGTATAGGCCATCTGGAGTGATGAAGGCGGTCTTTTCTTGGTCTTTCTCGTCTACGGCAATCTGCCAATAACCAGAACGAAGGTCGATGGATGAAAAGTAGCGTGCGCCGTGGAGACAATCGAGGGCGTCATCAATACGTGGTAAAGGATACACGTCCTTTTTGGTGATTCGATTTAGATGCCGGTAATCGATGCAAAAACGCCATGTGTTGTCCTTCTTTTTAACCAGGACGACGGGTGACGCCCATGGGCTTGATGAGGGCTCAATAATGCCTTTAGTTAACATCTTATTCACTTCAGCTTGAATAATCTGGCGCTCCGACGCGGACACGCGATACGGTCGACGGTGAATGGGAGCAGCATCACCGGTGTTGATGCGGTGCTTTACAAGAGAAGTTTGGCCGAGTGGGCGGTCGTCAAGGTCGAAGATGTCACGGTAGGAAGCTAGAAGGCGTGCGAGAGCGGCTGATTGCGCTGGGGGAAGGTCAGGGTCGATCATGGGACGTATTGACATGTCGAGGCATGTGGCATCGAGTGGGCGACAAGGAAAATTGGGGCATGCGTCGGCTGCGAAAGTGGTGACGTGATCATCGGCTAAGGACCGCAACGTGGCAATTAGGATGCCTTCAGGGAGGACTTGCTTTGTGAAGCCGAAATTTATGACGGGTAGACGGGTCCGGTTGGAGGCTACAGTTACGATGCAGTGAGGGACGGTGACGTCACGTGCCAGTAGGACATCAGGAATCGGCGTGACGATGTAATTCCCATCCAATACGGGTGAGGTCGTGGCAAATTCGGTGAATGTGAGGGCTTTAGGCGGTAAGCGGAGGAAGTCTGTGGCAGAAAGGCCGTGTTGAGGTTCAGGGTGAATATCCGGCTGAAGAGGAAGGTCTAAGCAAAGAGTACCAGCGGAACAGTCGATGAGAGCAGAATGGGTCGACAGGAAGTCCATCCCTAAGATGAGGTCATGAGGACAGTTCTGGAGCACCGTGAATAGAACAGGGATGTAACGGTCGGCGATGCGTATGCGAGCCGTACACATGCCAATGACAGGAACAGTGCCGCCATCGGCCACACGTACAGCTTCGGTAGCAGGGGGCGTGAGTACTTTTCTTAAGCGGCGACAAAGATGAACGCTGATGATGGACACATGAGCGCCAGTATCGACTAGTGCCGACAGAGAAATACCGTCCACGTGTACATCGACAAGATTTTTGTTCGTATGAAGCGTCAATGGAGGGTTTGGTTCAGACAGGGATGATGCAGCAATATCGTCAGCAAATCACTTGACCAAAGCGAACGTCATAGACTGCTCGACGTTTTATCTAAGCACTCGAAAGTGTTTGATTTTTTTAAAAACAGCCAAAGGCACTTAATCCCAGCGTCCCGGATACATCATCACACCTACACCAAGTCGGCGCATCCCATTAGGCAGAAACCTTACCGAGTGACATCATCGGAGCGCAAGATCATCGACGAGCAAGTCGAAGAAATGCTGGAAAAGGAAATAATACAGGAATCGGCAAGTCCCTGGGCTGCTCCCGTCATTCAAGTGAAGAAGGAGGATGGTACGTGGACATTATGCGTTGTCTACTGCCGACTGAATTCTGTTACCAAGAAAGACGTCTATCCACTGCCGCGCATCGATGACGCTCTAGACTGCCTGCATTTCGCGTCCTACTTGTCAACTGTTGGCCCTGAGATCAGGTTACTGGCAAATTTTGATGCACGCAGCTGAGAAAGAAAAGATGGCATTCGTTAGTTCGATGGACTTTACGACTTCGAAGTTATGCCTTTCTGATTATGTAATGCTCCTGCGACATTCGAAAGATTTATGGACTCTATATTGCGTGGTTTAAAATTGCATATATGCATGTGTTACCTTGACGATGTCGTAATTTTTGGACGTACGTTTGGACGTACGTAATTTTTTTGGACGTACGTATTTTTGAACGTAATTTTTGACGTACGCACGAGGTCTAGGTGAGCACAACACTCGCCTAGACCTCGTGCTGAACTGCATTGAAAAAGCTGGCCTTGTATTGAATTCAAAAAAGTCCCACTTTGGCGAGCGACAGACATTGGTGTTGGGACATTTAGTCCACAAAGATAGCATTAGACCAGACCCACAAAGGACAGCAGCCGTTAAATCGTTCGAGCGTCCTAAATCTGTGAAACAACTGCGTAGCTTCATCGGGCTCTGCTCGTACTTTAGCCGGTTCGCACCCAGGTTGGCGGATGTCGTTCACCCCCTCACGAGCCCTATACGCAATGACAGCTCGTTTCAGTGGAACTCCGAGTGTGATGCCGCTTTTCACCAGCTGAAGTGTTTGTTAACTTCGCAGCAAATACTTCGGCACTTCAATCCTGCGTCGCCCACGGAAATTCACAAAGACGCAAGTGGGATCGGTATTGGTGCCATTCTCGTTCAGCTTTCTGGCAAGAAGGAACACGTTGTGGCCTACGCAAGTCGTTATTTAAGCAGGCCTGAACGCAACTACACAGTAATCAAACAGAAATGCCTAGCGGTAGTCTTTGCCGTGCAACGGTTTCGCTCATACATCTATGGTTGCCCGTTCATTATCGTCACAGATTATCCTTCCCTGTGTTGGCTGGTCAACCTTCATGACCAATCAGGCCACCTCGCACGATGGGCCATTCGTTTGCAGGAATATGTCTTCACCATTTCATACTAGACTGGCCGTCTACACGCTGATGCGGATTGCCTCTCCAGGATGCCGCTACCGACGACAGATTGGGAAGCCGATAACTTTGACCACCTCGCTTCTCTGTCGTCTGGTTTTCCTGATGCCGTGACTTTCACCGCTGAGCAGCGTAATGACCCAAGCTTGAAAGCTCTCTTTCCTGGAGCAAGAAAGTCATTGGGCGAAGGCCGATTCTGCATCCTAAATGGTATTCTCTACCAGAGAAACTTGTCCACGACAGGCGCCCGCTTTCTGCTGGTTGTTCCTGTGTCCCTCCAAACATCTGTTCTGTGTCTCACGCATGCTGAACCCACCTCTGGCCACCTAGGAACCCCACGAACACTAAGTCGCATGAAGAGCAGTTCTGTTGGCCAAAAATGAGCAAGATAATTCATATATACGTGGCCAGCTGTACGCAGTGTCAGAGCCACAAGCGGCCCACTTCGGGTCTAGTTGGTCACCTGCAACCTATAAAGCCTCCCAGTTCCCCTTTTGAAAAAGTCGGCATTGATCTGATGGGACGATCTCCACGCTCCTCAAAAAGTAACCGGTGAATAATTGTATGCGCCGACTACCTGACGCGGTACAGCGAGACGGCTGCCTTATCCTCCGCCATGGTAGTCCAGGCTATGAAGTTCCTGTTGCATTTAGTCATCCTCCGACACGGGCCACCTCACGTGATAATAAGTGATCGTGGACGACAATTTACCACTGATATTGTGGAATCATTTCTTCGTTTGTGTGCCTCGAAGTTCTGACACTCAACTGCGCATCATGCGCAAACTAACGGCCTCACCAAGCGCACAAAACGAACGTTCATCAACATGTTGTCAGTGTACATTGCCTACGACCAGAAAAACTGGAATGAAGTATTACCATTCATCACGTACGCCTTCAACACGGCGAAACAAGAAACGGGAGGTTACAGCCCTTTCTACTTGCTCTACGCTCGCTCACCTCCACATACGCTGGATACTATCTTTCCTTTTCTCGTCCATGACGATTTAACAATTGCGGAAACTTCGTGTCGCGCGGAAGAGACACCTCGACTTGCCTTCTTACGTACACTGGCAGTGCAAGAGTCCTCCAAAACTTGCTACGAGAGTCCACAGCGGCATGCAACCCACGCCCTCGGTTATACAGTGTGGCTGTGCACCCCAATACGCCGACGTGGCTTGAGCCAAAAGCCACTGGCTAACTATGCCGGCCCATTCGTGATACTCCATCGTCTCAGCGATGTCAACTATGAAATTGTACGTGTCACCACTAGTGGCTGACGTTCATGCAAGACAGAGGTGACGCCTGTTGACGCATGTTGCCATTGAAGGATACATCCGCCCGTGACGCATGTATTCTTCAATCCTTCGTGGGAACGGCTTGAAGCCGTTCATAAGAAGAATACAAGAATGATTCGCCCAGAGGGCATATATATATATTGTGGTAAAGCCTTTGAACAGTCGGTCGTCCTCTTCAGCGCCTTCTAGAGGGTCGCCCTTTTCATAAGAAGAGCAGCTCGTGCAGAAAGTCGATCCCCGCATTGACTGTTGCTGTCGTGAATCATCGCTGAGTGTCCGCCAATAAACCGCTTAACAATTTGGTGGAGAGTGCTGAGAGTGCTGTGCCCCTCAAACACCTTCGGTGCGCATTCGATGCCCTTGGAGCTTCAATCCCGTACCGTGCCTACAACCATGCATCAAGACGCCACCCAGCAAATGCTTCCTCCTACGCCGACGCCATGTCCCGGTGTCCCTCACATCCGCGACCCTCCTGTCTTCAGAGGAGCGGATGGCACCAACGTCGAGGACTGGCTGGCCATGTATGAACGCGTGAGCGTCCCCAACCATTCGGACGAGGCAGGTAAACTCGGCAACCTGTTTTTCTATCTCGCGGGTGTGGCCGGCATGTGGTACAACAACCACGCATCTGATTTCCCGACATGGTCCGCTTTTAAAACCGCTGTCATCGCGTGTTCGGCCGCCCGGCCGTTCGTAAGCTGCAAGCTGAACAGCGTTTACGTGAACGAGCCCAGCAGACCGGCGAGTCCTTCACAAGTTATATCGAGGACATCCTTGACTTGTGCAAGAAAGTCGACCTGAACATGTCATAGGCTGACAAAATCACGCATGTTCTAAAAGGTATCGCCGACGATGCCTTCACCATGCTCCTGGCAAAGAACCCCCGCAATGTGGCAGAAGTCATCATGTTATGCCAAAGTTACGACAAGCTGCGGCGGCAGCGCTTGATGACCCGTCGACCGCCACCACGTGATGCTGATCTCTCGGCCTTGTCAGCAGTTCCTGACCACGCAACCTTGCTCGCCTAAATCAAGTCGTTCGTGCGTGAGGAAGTTGCCCGCCAGGTCTCTCTACTGGCTTTTGCTTCCCCACAACATGCTCAACAGCCATCAAGTACACTTCTACCTCCGCTCCGCTGAGCCATTCAGCAGGAAATCGCGGAGGTCATCCCTTAATACCACCAGCTGCCTCCTGCATCTATGCCACTCAGCTACGCCCAAGTTGTTGCCAGACCACCCCCACCGATTTCTGTCACTGTTCCCCTAAATTACACTGAAACCGTCGCGAGGCCCCAGGCCTTTGGAGAAACTGTCTCGCCTACATACGCCGGCGTCACCCACGTGCCCCGAGTGCCGCCTACCATGCACTCATATCAGCAGCCGAATCGCCAATTGCGTTCTGCGACATGGATGCGACCCGCAAACCAATGGCGCACTGCTGACAATCGCCCCATCTGCTTTGCTTGTGGTTGCGTCGGTCATGTAGCACGCTATTGCAATCGTGTGCAGCAACCGCAGGTCACCTCCAACTTTCCCAGCCAGTCAAGCCACTCTTATGACCAACCGCCGCCTATGTCACCATCGTCGCGCCCCGTTCCGTCTACCCGCCGTTCACCATCTCCACGACGTCGCTCACTGTCGCCAATGCGGCCACGTCCACTCGAGGGCGACTAGGAAAACTAGTCGTCGCAGTCCACGAGGCAAAGGCTGCGACGCTGTCGAACTGCGGAAGCCCTGAAGAAAGCCCGTCGAACGTGATAGACGTGCTTGTGGATGGCGTTCGTACATCTGCCCTTGTAGATACTGGAGCCGCCGTATCCGTGATGGACGAAAAACTTAGCCGATTACTGCGCAAAGTGACCACGCCGCTTTGCGGGCTCTCCCTCCGTACAGCCAGCACCCAAAGCATTCATCCTACAGCGATGTGCACAGCCCGCCTTATGATTCAGGACGTGATGTATGCGGTCGAATTCATCATAATATCTTCATGTTCTCACGACATCATTCTAGGATGGGATTTTCTCTCCCGCCACGACGCCGTCATTCATTGCGCACCAGCAGAAATAGAACTCACGCCATTCTCTTCTTTGACGCCGGCCGACAGTCCATCCGCTGCAAGCAAGTTACTCGTCAGAGACGACACTCAAGTGCCTGCAAACTCGTCCGTTGCGGTGTCGCTCTACTGCGCAAGCATTTCTGACACCGATGCACTCCTCTCACCATCTCATCGTGTTTTCATAAGAAAAAACTTGCTGGTTCCTTTCGCGACCGTGCAACTCACTCACGGCAGCACCACTATTTTTGTTGTGAACTCATCTCCGTACAGCGTTACGTTGGTGCGAGGGGAATGTCTCGGCAGCGTGGAACCCATCGAAGACGCGCAAGTTATGGATCAACCCGATGACATGCACTGCTCAAGTTCCTGTACGCTTGGTGCTGTTTTGACATCTGCTTCATCATCCGATGATATACTCGGTCTTTGCATACCCGACGACCTTACGCAGGGCCAGCGTTCCCAGCTTTTGGGCCTGTTGGAAGAATTCCGCTCTTCTTTCAATGTCGCTCAACCTTGTCTCGGCCGCACTTCCACCGTTTCGCATCGCATCGACACAGGCGCACAGCCACCGCTGCGGCAACGTCCATATCTCGTATCTCCCACAGAACGCCGTGTAATCAGCGAGCAAGTCGACGACATGCTTCGCCGCGATGTCATTCGCCCCTCTAGCAGCCCCTGGGCATCTCCTGTCGTTCTCGTCACGAAGAAGGACGGTTCTGTGCGGTTCTGTGTGGACTACCAACGCCTCAACAAGATCTCTCGTAAGGACGTGTATCCACTACCGCGGGTAGATGACGCGATGGACAGCCTGCAAGGAGCAGAATTCTTTTCATCCCTCGATTTGCTCTCAGGGTACTGGCAAGTACCTATGGCTGAGGACGCTCGACCGAAGACCGCTTTTGTCACCCCCGATGGCTTGTACGAGTTCAACGTTATGCCGTTTGGGCTGTGCAATGCGCCCGCCACCTTTGAGTGCATGATGGATACAGTTCTGCGTGACCTGAAATGGCACACGTGCCTGTGCTACCTCGATGAAGTCGTCGTGTTTGCTCCTGACTTCTCGACGCATCTTCAACGCCTTCGGCATGTTTTAACGAGTCTGAGCAACGCCAGTCTGCAACTGAACCTAAAGAAGTGCCCATTTGCAGCTCGGCAGCTGACAATACTCGGCTACGTCGTGTCCAAGGACGGAATTCTCCCTGATCCAGCCAAGGTTCGGGCCGTGACCGAGTTCCCCAAGCCGACACCCGTCAAGGAACTATGCAGTTTCGTAGGACTGTGTTCCTACTTTCGGCGCTTCATTCGAAACTTCGCCACTATGATATCGCCGCTGACGAAGCTTCTCGGAAGTAACGGGCCTCTCCATTCGTGGTCATCACAGTGCGACGACGCTTTCAGAACACTTCGTCGTTTGTTGACGTCGCCTCCCATACTCCGCCACTACGACCCTACAGCCCCTACAGAGGTACACACAGATGCCAGTGGTGTCGGCCTCGGCGCTGTCCTTGCGCAGCGCAAACCAGGGCTCCCGGTCGTGGCCTACGCGAGCCGTACGCTTACTAAAGCCGAGACTAATTACACAGTCACCGAGAAAGAATGTTTGGCAATCGTCTGGGCCCTTGCAAAGTTCCGACCTTATTTGTATGGTCGCCCATTTGATGTCGTCACCAACCACCACGCACTATGCTGGTTGTCGTCATTGAAAGATCCCTCAGGCCGTCTCGCCCGGTGGGCACTTCGCCTGCAAGACTATGACATCCGCGTGCTGTACCGCAATGGAAGGCAACATGCTGACGCCGATGCCCTGTCGCGCTCTCCCTTGCCTGACTACAATGCCAACAACTCAGTGTCTCACCTTGCCATTTCTTCGATTAGCATTCATGCCATTGCTACTGAACAGCGCAAGGATCAATGGATTGCCTCACTGATAGACTTGCTGACTGATCCATCTACTCCATCCACTCGCGCGTTGCGTCGTCAAGCCCACCATTTCGCCGTTCGCGACGACCTCCTCCACCGACGCAATTACAACGGTGACGGCCGCTAGTGGCTACTAGTCGTACCTTGCAGTCTGCGCTCTGACATATGCTAATTCTTCCATTCTGACCCGCAATGTGCGCACTCCGGGGTATCGAAGATTTACCACCGCATTCGCCAACGGTACTTTAGGCGCGGCATGTACCGCTACGTGCAGAAATTCGTTCGCTCCTGCATAGAATGTCAGCGCCGCAAAACTTCAACGCACCTGTCGCCGGTAGGTCTGCAACCTCTACCTTGCCCTGCTAGGCCGTTTGGGCGCGTTGGCATTGATTTGTATGGGCCACTTCCACTAACATCGGCCGGTAACCGCTGGGCCATTGTTGCTGTGGACCACCTCACGCGATACGCCGAAACGGCCGCTCTTCCCGCGGCTACAGCGAGCGATGTGGCCTCCTTTCTGCTCCAACGATTCATTCTGCGACACGGTCCACCCCAGGAACTGCTCAGTGACCGAGGCCGTGTCTTCCTTTCTGAAGTCGTTGAAGCCATTCTCAAAGAGTGCAACGTTGTTCACCGCAAAACTGCTGCTTACCACCCGCAGACAAATGGCCTCACCGAACGCTTCAACCGTACGCTCGGCGACATGCTCTCCAAGTACGTCGCCGCCGATCACATAAATTGGGATTCCATTCTACCCTTCGTCCCCTATGCATATAATACCGCCCCTCAGAGCACTACTGGCTTTTCACCTTTCTTTTTATTATATGGAAGGCACCCGTCACACACCATCGACACGATACTTCCGTACAGGCCAGATCCGTCTGAGTGGGCACCTATTTCCGCTACAGCCAAGCTTGCTGAAGAGTGTCGAGAGCTTGCAAAGGTCTTTACTGCGCATGATCAAGAGCGGCAAAAAAGCATTCGCGTGGACGCCAGCACTACTGCGCCCACGTTCCTTCCTGGAGCGCTCGTCTGGCTCTCGATCCCTACTACTGCAACTGGCCTATCTTCAAAACCATTGCCCAAATACGAAGGCCCCTACCGTGTCGTCAAATGCACTTCCCCAGTCAACTACTTGATTGAACCCATCGAACCATCTTCAGACATGCGTCGTCGAGGACGCGACATTGGTAACGTGGAGCGCCTCAAGGCCTACCATGACCCGCTCATTGTAACCAGTTGTTAGGTCGCCAGGCAGCTCCCTTTTTGTACCCGGGGTAGTTGTGGTAAAGCCTTTGAACAGTGGGTCGTTCCCTTCAACGCCTTCTAGTGGGTCGCCTTTTCATAAGAAGAGCAGCTCGTGCAGAGAGTCAATCCCCGCATTGACTGTCGCTGTCGTGAATCATCGCTGAGTGTGCGCCAATAAACCGCTTAACAATTTATATATATATATATATATATATATATATATATATATATTAAAATAGAGGTGTTGCACGTCGAGAAAGGTTCAGACGTAGCTCGGCAAAATGTCCTTTATCAGGCAGGTCTGGCTAATGGCGAGCGGCGTGCGCGAGCTACTACTGCAGCCACCGATCATCATCGTCTTCTTCGTTGCCAGCAGAGCGTCCGTTACTCAGATTCAATAATTCATTACAATTACTCCCCGCGAAATAAGGAGCCATCCTGGTGACCTATGGACAAGTAAACACGGGAGGGTCGTAGCAGGGCTTAAGTCTCGAGATGTGGACAATTTCCTGGCCACGACGACGTTGGTCAGAAGATGGTTCCTGTGGCTCGATGAGGTAATTCACCGGTGACGTTTTTTGTAGCACACGATATGGGCCGTGATACTTGGGGACCAACTTGGTAGAAAGACCAGGTGTAGCAGAAGGAACATGCAGCCAGACGAGTGAACCTGGATCGTAGGAAGTAGTGTTATTTGATGCGTCATGGTGGTGCTCTTGGCGTCCTTGGTCTTGGGTTGTGAATGATCTTGCCAGTTGGCGGCATTCCTCAGC
Source organism: Rhipicephalus microplus (assembly GCF_043290135.1). Lineage (NCBI taxonomy): Eukaryota > Metazoa > Arthropoda > Arachnida > Ixodida > Ixodidae > Rhipicephalus > Rhipicephalus microplus. Next base: position 210,033,793 of record NC_134703.1, read on the forward strand.
GTATGTAGCGGCTTCAGACAAAGTCGTGGACTCTGAGGAGTCAGGTTTGTACGAAAGAATGGTGTCCATAGTGCAAGAAGGTTCGCGTCCGTAAAGGAGGAAAAAAGGAGAGAACCCAGTAGTGCTTTGAATGGCGGTATTATAAGCGAACGTGATAAACGGGAGCACTCGGTCCCAATAGGAGTGGTCTGACGAGATATACATAGACAGCATGTCACCAAGGGTGCGGTTGAAGCGCTCTGTCATTCCATTGGTCTGGGGATGATAGGCGCTTGTAGTGCGGTGAACGACGTGGCACTCACGCAGCAATGCTGTGATGACGGTTGACAAGAATACGCGACCACGATCGCTCAGTAACTCCCGAGGGGCTCCATGACGTAATACGATAATGTGAAGAACGAAAGTCGCAACGTCTTTTGCTGTAGACGAGGGAAGGGATGAAGTTTCGGCATACCGCGTGAGATGGTCGACGGCAACTATGATCCAGCGGTTACCGTCAGCAGTGTTGGGAAGGGGACCATAGATATCGATGCCGACGCGGTCGAATGGTCGGGATGGGCATGGTAAGGGTAGCAAGGTACCGCTGGCGTGACAAGGGGGAGTTTTTCGTCTCTGGCACGTCGAGCAGGCCCGAACGTATTGTCGTATAAAACGGTACATGCCACGCCAGTAATATCGGAGACGTATGCGAGAATAAGTCTTCAGGAAACCTGCGTGGCCACATTGGGGGTCGTCATGAAACGTGGAACAAATTTCGGATCGCAGATGACGTGGAATCACGAGTAGCCACTGACGTCCACCGGGTGGGTAGTTGCGTCGGTACAGCACGTCGTCGCGAGTGGCGAAGTGCTCCACTTGCCGACGCAACGTGCGAGAAGGGGGGGAAGCCGTCCGCCCAGCCAGGATGTCTAGCATCGAAGCAACCCAAGGGTCCTTGCGTTGCTCAGATGGCATGTCAGCGATGGTGACGGCAGTGGCATCACAGGTTAGACTTTCGCAGCATTCCGGGTCAGGGGGTAGAGGCGAACGGGATAGGGCGTCTGCGTCCGAATGTTTCCGGCCGGAGCGATAGACCACGCGAATATTATATTCTTGGAGGCGTAATGCCCATCGGGCGAGGCGACCGCTTGGATCCTTCAATGACGACAACCAGCAGAGGGCGTGGTGGTCAGTCACGACGTCAAAAGGGCGCCCGTACACGTAAGGTCGAATTTTTTCTATCGCCCAAATAATGGCGAGGCATTCCTTTTCAGTGACAGAATAGTTGCTTTCGGCTTTGCTAAGAGTTCGGCTTGCGTAGGCAACCACGTACTCTTGGAAGCCGTCTTTCTTCTGTGCAAGAATAGCGCCTAGCCCGACACCACTAGCGTCGGTGTGGATCTCTGTGGGTGCCGATGGGTCGTAGTGTCGCAGAATAGGCGGCGACGTGAGGAGGCGGCGCTGTTCATTGAAAGAGTCGTCACAGGTGGCAGACCAGGCTGAAAGGTCTCTGGAGCCGGCGTGGAGCTTGGTCAAAGGAGCGATGATCGTCGCGAAATTGCGGACGAAGCGCCGGAAGTAAGAGCAAAGGCCTATGAAGCTTCGGAGCTCTTTCATGGTAGTCGGTTTGGGAAACGCTGAAACTGCTGTAAGTTTGGCAGGGTCAGGAAGAATGCCGTCTTTTGAAACCACGTGGCCAAGGATCGTAAGCTTTCGAGCGGCGAAATTGCACTTCTTCAAATTCAGTTGCAGCCCCGCGGCAGAAATACACGCGAGGACTTTCTCGAGGCGGGTTAAATGGGTTGCAAAATCAGTTGAAAAGACGACAATATCATCTAAATAACAAAGGCAAACGTTCCATTTGAGGCCTCGAAGGATAGAGTCCATCATCCGCTCGAAAGTAGCTGGCGCGTTGCAGAGGCCGAAGGGCATGACTGTGAATTGGTAAAGCCCGTCGGGCGTGATGAAAGCAGTTTTTTCACGATCGGCCTCTGCCATGGGTACCTGCCAGTATCCAGAGCGGAGATCTAAAGAAGAGAAAAATTCGGCTCCCTGTAGGCAGTCCAAGGCATCGTCAATGCGTGGCAGCGGATAGACATCCTTGCGCGTGATTCGGTTGAGACGCCGGTAGTCCACGCAAAACCTGATGGATCCGTCCTTCTTCTTCACCAACACAACTGGAGAGGCCCAGGGACTGCTTGACGGTTTTATTATACCACGTGTCAGCATGTCGTCAACCTGTTCATTGATGGCACGGCGTTCGGTAGTTGACACACGATATGGACGCTGCCGTAATGGGGTCTCTTGACCGGTATCTATACGGTGAACAACAGATGACGCTCGACCTAAGGAAGGCTGATTGTGGTCAAACGAGGCTCGAAAACGCTGTAGGAGCTTGATCAGCTGTTTCTGCTGCCCAGGCGTGAGGTTACAATCGATGGACTTGCGGAATACATCCATAGGTTCATTAGCGTCAGTTGCGGGTGTAATGGCACAAGTCGGTAGAAATGGCTTGTCTGGATAGATCGGGTCTTCGAAAATACAATTTAAGGTCTCGAGGTTTCCCAGACACTCACCGCGTAGCAGGATGTACGGGCAAGCAGAAACGTTGCACGCATAAAGTACCGCCGAACCATTGGAAAAGTTGATGACGGCAAACGGGAGGACGATGGTTCGGTGTTGCACACTAGCTACAGTTGGTTGGAACAGGAGCGTCGAGTTAGTGGCAGCAGGGGAAAACACAGGCACTAGGACGGCGGACAACGGCGCGATGCGGACGTCAGCTGCGGCAAACACTTTCGAGGGACTGTGGAGGTCGATATCAAGGCACGGATTCGTCAACGTGAGTTCAGCACGAGCGCAGTCGACGAGGGCCTGATGGGTAGAAAGGAAATCCCATCCTAGTATGACGTCGTAAGATGAACGTGGGAGAACAACAAAGTTGACAGCGTACCAAGCATCTTGAATAAGAACGCGTGCTGTGCACTGAGCTGTCGGCGCGATGAAATGGGAGGTGGCTGTACGCAGAGCAAGATTCGTAAGCGGCGTTGTAACTTTTCTCAAATCACGACACAGTTTTTCACTAATTACAGAAACGACGGCGCCTGTGTCGACAAGTGCACGTACAGCAACACCTTCTACTAGCACATCAATTTCGTTGGTCGGACAAAGAGGAGGTCTTAGAAAGTTCGACGACGACGCAGTTCTTGCCTCCGGAACTGCGGCTGTCAGTTTTCCTCTTGAGCGGGGCTCGTGCGCCGAAGCATCGGGAAGACAGATCGGCGACGGGGTGGTAATGACCGGCGAGAATCGACGGGGCATCGTGGGGACAATGAGTCGGTGATAGGAGAAGATGGTCGCTGGGGATTCTGGGCAGCCTGGTAATTTGCAGAATTCCCATGGTCTGGAGGCTGGAAGTTGCGACGGCGACAGTAGCGTGCTATATGTCCCACGAAACCGCATGCGAAACAGATGGGTCGATTATCCAAGGTGCGCCATGGGTTAACGACAGAAGGTGCAGGGGGCGAAACGGGATGGGGTGCCGTGTAAGTAGGCAGCGTCGTAAAGTAGGAGGACCCGGTGCCCCGGTATGCGCCAGAGACAGGTGGGGCTGGGGGTCTAGCAACGACGGCAGCGTAGGTCAGCGGCGTAGGGACAGGTGGCGATGGAGGCAGTGCTTGCGTGACCTGTGTCTCAATGACCTGGCGTAGACGTGGGTCTAACGAGGTCACTGGCGCGGATGCTTCGGCCACAAGAGAAAGCTGACGCGCAACTTCCTCACGAATGAATTGTTTGATTTGGGGCAGTAAGACGGTGTGATCAGCAGCGACGTCGTGTACAAGGGCGGAAACTTCAGCCGTATCTTCTGCGGCCCTGCGCGTCGAGACACGCTGCTTACGCAACTCGTCGTACTCCTGACAGAGCTGGACTACATCGGTGACGGTCTGTGGATTCCTGGCGACGAGCATCTGGAAGGTGTCGTGGTCAACTCCTTTGATGATGTGCTTGATTTTGTCGCGTTCGGTTCATCGACGCGCTTGCAAAGGGACAAGACATCTTCAATGTAACTCGTAAAGGTCTCGTCCCTGCGCTGGACTCGACTACGGAGACGCTGTTCCGCGCGAAGCCGGCGCACGGCGGGACGGCCGAAGACCGCGGAGATGGTGGTCTTGAAGGCGGACCAGTTGGTAATTTCGCCTTGGTGGTTCTTGAACCAGAGGCTGGCCACATCGGCGAGGTAAAAGCGCACGTTTGTGAGCTGGTCGCAGGCGTTCCACTTGTTGGAAGCGCTTACGATTTCGTACTCGACGAGCCAGTCCTCGACGTCTTGTTCATCGTTGCCGCGAAAATTTGGTGGGTCGCGTTGCCGAGGCGCGCCAGTACAGTAGACTGTCGTTGGTAAGGCAGCTTGAGAAGGGCCAGGAGCAGTCATGGTGAACGGTGAGGGTAGCGTCCGATTGCGAAGTTCCAGGTTGATGGGAACCCCGGCTCCTCCACCACTTAAAATAGAGGTGTTGTACGTCGAGAAAGGTTCAGACGTAGCTTGGCAAAATGTCCATTATCAGGCAGGTCTGGCTAATGGCGAGCGGCGTGCGCGAGCTACTACTGCAGCCACCAATCATCATCGTCTTCTTCGTTGCCAGCAGAGCGTCCGTTACTCAGATTCAATAATTCATTACAATATGTACTTATATAGTTACGAATGATTGTGTTTATTTACAGATGAGGTGAAATGGCGTTGGAAAAGAGTAGCGCACTCTTAAGACGGGCCTAGTCCGGTTTTGCCAACCACACAGTACAAGCGCCGGCTCCGCTACTCTTCTTTTTCCGCACCTCTTACACTCGCGCACCTTCGTTACATTTCCCCCGGCGGCAGACGAAGCTCGCCGAGCGAGTTAAATATGCCTATAATGGTACTGTTTGAGGCGGGCTTCGTGAACAATTTGTGTAGCGCGCACACGCCGGATTTCGGCTGTGACTCGGGCGACAACGTGATTCACGTCACTGAGACGAGGGACTATCCCGAACGGTCGAAAGCGTTTGCTAGAAACTTGCGAGACAATCGTTTTCTACGAACAGGAGTCCACAGTTAAATGTAGTCATCAGGAGAAATCTCTACGAGGGTATGCTTCGCATCGTAGTGACTCTTGCTGTGTTCTTAAGACAATGCTTGAAGGCGCGCTAGTTGACGTGCTTCTTCAGCACGACACAGCCTCTGAGCAATTGACAGATCTTCCTGATGCGAGAAAGGTGAGGAAGTGTCCAGAAAACGCCGTGGGTTTCGTGCGTAATGTAGAAAGAAGGGCGAATGCCCAGTAACTTCATGCTTGGCAGTGTTATATGCGTAAGTAACTAACGGTGAGATGGCGTCCCATTTCCTGTTGTCAGCATCAACGTACATCGATAGCATATTTGTAAGAGTTCCATTTGTTCTCTCAGTGAGATCGTTAGTTTGCTGATGGTCAAGGGTGGAGTGGCGATAAGAGGAGCCAGATAAGTGCAAAATTTTTTGGACCACATCGGTGATAAATTGCCGTCCACAGTCACTGATGACAACTCGTGGAGAACCGTGACGCGGTATGACGCGTTGTAACAGAAAGGAGGAAACAGCGGGTGCTGGGGCTGATGTCAGTGCATCCATTTCCGTATAACGAGTTAAATAACCCACGCACACTACAACATATCGGTGGCCTGATGGGTTTTTAGGAAGGGCTCCGAGCAAGTGGATGCCGACTTTTTCGAAAGGGGATGTCAGTGGAGATATGGGCTGCAAATAACCTGCTAGATGAGTGGTGGATTGCTTATGGCACTGACATATACCACAGCTGGCGACGTACTGTTTCGTGGTCTTCCGCCTTTTCGTATACACTCTTCTGGGTATACACCCAGAATGGTGTATATTAGCTTGTCCCGTGGACGACACCTGAAGGGTGTTAATTCAGCACCTTACAAAAAGGGTACTTTTCCATACAGCCTTAGAATAGGGTGTACATGTTAAAAAACTGAAGGGTGTTACAAAAACACCCTTAAAGAAGGGTGCCTGCCATGTCCTTGCCTTTTTTAGCACCCACTGAGGAGGGTGCGAGAAGGGTGCACAAGGGTGTTGAGTGCCCATGGCAGGGGTGCCAGTATTTTTTTAGACTGCACTAATAGCTATCAGCATGCACTGATTACACACTACTTGAAGAAAAAGCTCCTGATTATCAATAGTGTGCCACCTCTCGAGCTCCATTCATTGCGTGTGGGCAAAAAATTAAACATGTACAATCGTGTAGGAACTTCTGCTGGATCTATATATACTTCACAGCATATGCTTAATGCGCCTCACAGAAAACTAAGCCTTGCTGCCCTTTCATATTGCATTTAGTTAATAGGCAAATAAAACTTATAAACTTTTCTTCTGCCTCACAACTCTGTCACCAGATGTGTAACATGTTCACGTATAAGTAAACTACACACGCAACACCTCAATTGTTTGTTCTGTTTTTTCAGTTTAACTTTATTGACAATTATTTGAAACATACAATTACACTGGTTTCAGTTTATTATTCTGCTTCAAGTACATAGAGACTACAATTGAAATACAGGCCAATATATCCCTACAATTATTTCAAGTATATACAATCCCAGTGGTTTCCAGTTTAATACTCCTTCATGTACACAATCAGTTAATAGAAATGAAATACAGGCAAATATATATACTTATAATTCTTTCAAATATATGCTATCACCATTATTTCACTATATATGCCTTCATGTACACAATCGTTCCCAAGAAGTGATGCACACGAAAATATATGCCGATAGTGTTTTCAAATGTATAAAATCACAGTGGTTTAAGCTTTGTATTCCTGGATGTATAACAATTGGTTAAGAGAAATGATGTACATACAAACATGTATATGGGTTTTGCACATATAATTTAGCGAATACTTAAAAAACCAATACAATGATCAGAAACAGAATAAACTAAAAAGGAACACAAATCTGAGTCAGGACACACAAAAAACAAAAGAGGTAATGCATAATTATGGCTAATGACAGAGCTGGGTCATTTTATGCCAAATGTCCCAGCCATTTTGGCAACCATCTCAAATGTATTCGAAAAACTCGTGCTGCATTGAATATAGTGAACTTCTGGAATATTTAGGAGAGGAAAAATATTTGGTCACGTGGCTGCCTGCTGAACTTCCTGGAATACCGTCTACGTGTTGTATGTGAAAAATTTCATTTTAAAAGCACCACTCCTTCTTTCTATATGAAACTCGGTCTACGTGTTACGTAACAAGAGTTTAATTTGGGCGAGTTGGTTCATCATGGTTGTGTGCTAGTCACAGCGCGACAACTTCAAAAAGAGACAGAAAGGACAGGAAAGAGCACTGACGGTTAACTGAATTTAATGAATGTGCTACGAGCGCTTTTATACGGAGTACAAGAACAGTGCTCATGCGCGACGACAAGTGTGACCACTAAAAATAATCTTAACTGAGAAAAGAATATTTCCTCTCAGAAAGGATAAGTGAACGTTTAAGGATGCACTGATCATTGGTCTTCCTGATAAAAAATACTTCTACAAACTTGAAATTGGCATTAAGTAAACCTATTCTCATGACGACTGGTACAAGACTAACTATTCCTGCTGCTGTTTAGTACACGCACTTTTGAAAGCTTGCAAGGGGTGGAAAACAACACGTTAATATCATATCTGCTGGCTATTTTTTTAATTGTGAGACACGTTACGTGGTATAACATGCAAAAGTTTTGGTCATTGTTTTTTGTTGGTCCTGTCTTCTTTAACTTTACTTTCTGCAGGAGGGTTTCGCAAACGCGTATTATGATTCTGTTGGGATATCCAGCATCTTTTAGTCTTTTATTCTGGTTTTTAAGCCTGACCTCACCCTTGTGCTAACATGACTACTGAAGGGTGGCCTGAATACACGTGGTGTCAAATCCTCTTTTTACTAATTTGGATAGCCCACTATCAAAAGGCAGAACATTCTTAGCACTCCTGGGCTGATAGCACCAGCCTATACCGCAACAGGATCATTAAACTCGTTTGCGAAACCCTCCTGCAGAAAGTAAAGTTAAAAGAAACAGGATCAAAAGAAAAACAGAATGACCAATGACCTATGCATGTTACACGGTACAACGTACATAAGGTGTCTCACAATTTTAGGAAAAGAGCCATCGGATATGACATTGTTGTTTTCCACCCCTTGCAAGCTTTCAAAAGTGCATGTACTTACAGCAACAGGAATAGTCAATCTTGCACCATTCGTCACTAGAATAGGTTTCTGAATGCCAATCTAATGTGTATGAGATATCACTAACATGTGGAAAAGTAAACATAGGACAAACTGGGCAATGCTTCAATGATTGAGCAAGACAGCATGCTTTAAATGTTAAGAAGGGCTATAGTAGTCTCATGGCCGGACGCCGTAAGGAATGTAAGTGCAGTCCTAGGTTTCAAAAAACACGGTTTTTAAAAAAATAAAATCAAGCAGAACAAATGACAGATTTTAGAACTTTTTATCAAGAAGGCCAAGGATCAAGGCATCATTTCAGCTTCACTTATCTTTTCCGAAAAAGAGTATTCTTTTCTCGGTTAAATTTATTTTGTCATGGTCACACATGTGTTGTAGAACAGCCCTGTTCTTGTGCTCAGCATAAAAACACTCGTGGCACCTTCAATAAAATTCAGTTGACAGCGCTCTTTGCTGTCCTTTTTGTGATAAGATTTTATTATAGAAAAAATTTTGTTTTCTTATATTTTAGGTATAATGAAGAGTTTTCATTGTATCACAACATGGAGTAATTGCATCTCAATACGGACAAAAATCATGATTTTGTAAACTTCGTGATATTTTCTCGCATATTTCAGCAGCTTGAGAGGTCTAAAGATATTTTTTTCGCAAAATATACTTTCTGTGAAGTAGGTATTCACTGCTCAGATATTCTCACAACGTGCAATATTGCAATAAAAATGCAAACATAACACATTTTGGCTTGGTTGTTCGAAGAGAATGTGGCAAAAAAATTGCACTAATATTACTCAGCTTCAAATACCTTACACAAGCACATTTACTTAACATGTAGACCGAATTTGTTTTAGAAAAAATAAGTAGTAGTTTTAAAATGAAATTTTCCACAAACAGCACACTGACGGTATTATGCCAGGAAGTTCAGAAGCCAGCCACATGAACAAAACTTGTTTTCTTGATGAAATATTCTAGCTGTTAACTGTTTTCAACGCAGTAAGTCAGCACGTTTTTTTTTCAAATACATTTCAGATGGTCCACAAAATGGCTGGGACGTTCGGCACGGAATGGTCCAGCTATATTTAAACAAAATAACTTACACAAATAACAATATTTGTCCATCTACCATGACCACACTAGAAAAAGTTGTTCAGGCATTGTGACACTAAAATTTTCAGCGTCGTACTGCCTGAACAACTTCTTTGATAAACTCCAAACTAGCCCCGCAGGGGCGCCTGCGCAAGTAGGCGTTTGGTGTGTAGCGACACCACGGACCCGAGCTAACGGGGGGGCGGGGGGTTCAGCTTCTTCCCACGCCTAGCCGTGCGTGGCTTTGCCGTGTCCGGGGAAAAGGGGATCCTGGGGGTTGAGCTGACGCTGGGTAATTGGACCTTTAAGGCCCCCCGGCAGAGGCAACACACCCCTTTGGCCCTGCTTCACCTAGACGGCACACCCGGATTGACCCGCCTGGGGGGAATCGGCAGTGGCCTTTTCCTGTCTCCCCGTCACATCTCCGTCTTTTCTCTTACTTTAAATCTTTCCTGTCCTCTACTCTCTTCCGTTGACTTCTGTGTTTCCTGGCGGCAAGGGTTAACCCTGTGTGGCTATCCTACCTTGGATACACCATATTCGGTTATAGTGGTGGTGTACAGCTGGCGTCTGCAGGGCCTGTGCTTGCAGACCCTGCAGCGTCCCCTTGTAGGACTCCATGGTGGGTGGCTGGCACCACTGCCGAAAATAAACCTTTTCTTATGGCTAGTTCCTTCCCCCCACTCCCTGATCGCCCTCAGAAAAGAGGGCGCACCGATGAAGTCTTCCAGTTTTATGGTCACCAGAGAGTATCCTTTCCACGATTCCATGTTGTCCACGCTGACACACCCGGCAAACCAGTGAGAACAATTTCACCTTTTCTTGTTTCGAAATCTTTGACAGAAATCTTCGGCCCAGGATATAAAGCATTGAGAATAGCAAGTGGCGACCTCCTGTTGGAGCTCTGCGACCAGACACAATATGAAAAATTGTCTAATCTAGTGAAATTTGGAGATACCAAATTAATAGTAACCCCACACCGAGCCATGAACACCACCCGTGGCGTTGTTTCAGACGATGACCTGTTAGGGCTGACGGAGGCTGAACTCCTGGAAGTTTTAGCGAACATAATGTCATCAACGTGAAACGAATTAGGATGAGGCGTGATGGCAAAGAAATCCAGACTAAGCACCTGATACTTACTTTCAATTCAAGTGTACTGCACGACTCTGTTGAGGCTGGGTACATCAAGCTTCGAGTGAGGCCATATATATTGAACCCTCTCCGATGTTTCAAATGCCAGCGGTTCGGCCACAGTTCTCAGAACTGCCGAGGCTGCCTAACTTGTGCGAAATGCAGTGCTGACGAACACACATCTGATGCCTGTGAAAACTCTCCTCACTGTGCGAACTGTAACGGGGAGCATGCCGCATACTCACGGTCATGCCCAAGCTGGAAAAAAGAAAAGGAAATTATCACAATTAAAGTAAAACAAAACATTTCATTTAGGGAGGCACGAAGGCAGGTGTCCTACCTGCCAAAAACCAGCTTTGCCGAAGGGGCGCGTCAGGAGGCAGCACCACGACGGCCCCCGGCGCCTGTCTGGAACACGCGTAGTGAGCCAGCGGTGACGCCATCCGCCCCCTCGGCGGTTGCAGCCAGCGCTGCTCCGCCATCGAAGAAAGACCCACCAACCTCCGGGCTGGGGGCCGCGAAGGCCTTGTCTTTAGAGGCGAGACCCTCAAAACAACTGCAGCGCTCGCAAGAGCACTTGTCCAGTGCCTCACTAGAGGCAATGGACACAACTCCGAGCGTGAGGGCGCAGCAAGCACCTAAGGATCGGTGCGGCTCCGTAGACCGATCCAAAAAAGAAAAATCTCGTGTCACGACCCCTGGAAAGGCTCCGTGAGCTAATTTTCCATCCTTGAGCACACAGCACACAACATCTAAAATGGACACGCAGATTTTACAGTGGAATGTGAGAGGACTTCTCCATAACCTCGATGATATCAGAGAACTCCTTAATAAACATACTCCAAAGGTGCTGTGTGTTCAGGAAACACATCTCAAGTCCACACAAACAAACTTTCTAAAGCGATATGCCATCTTCCGCAAAGACCGTGACGACGCTGCCGCCTCGTCGGGCGGTGTCGCTATAATAGTTGATAAAGGTGTTGCCTGTAAGCAAATAAACCTCCGAACTTCTCTTGAGGCAGTTGCTGTCCGAGCAGTGCTGTTCGGGAAGCTACTAACAATTACTTCTATTTACATTAATCCGTGTTATCAACATTCGAAGACAGAATTTCAAAGTTTCATTGAAGAACTTCATCCGCCATATATAGTCGTTGGTGATCTAAATGCACATAATCCTCCATGGGTCGACTCCCGTTTGGATGCACGAGGACGCCTAATAGAACACTTTCTGTTTTCGTCAGGTGCATGTTTACGTAACAAAAAAGAATCAACATATTATAGCACTACGCACAACACATACTTTTCTATAGACCTGAGTATTGTCGCGAGTACACTAATTCCTTATCTGGAGTGGTCTGTTCTCAAGAACCCCTTTGGGAGTGACCACTTCGCGATATTGTTGAAGCTAACTAAAGAAGATACATGCTCGCCTGACTTTCCTCGTTGGAACACCAAGTCAGCCAACTGGGAACTGTTCCGAGAAAACACATTTTTAAATGGAGAGGACATTGCTGATTTTAATATAGACGATGCTGTGGCATACCTAACAGATTTCATTATTGACGCTGCAGTGAAATGTATTAAGCAAACTAACGGAATGACTAATAAGCATCGCATCCCATGGTGGAATGATGATTTTCGGAAAGCGCGAAATAGTCAAAATAAAGCTTGGAGATTACTCCAAAATTACCCAACGGCTGAAAACCTCGTCAATTTCAAACAGGTGAAGTCACAAGCCAGAAGAATGCGTCGTCTTGCAAAGAAAGAAAGTGGAATAGGTACATCTCTGGTATCAATTCTTACACCGATGAAACAAAGGTTTGGAATAGGGTAAACAAGTTAATGGGTCGGGAGTCGCGCCCCCTACCCTTGGTAAATAGCCGAGGTGAGAGCCTAGAGGAGCAGGCGAAATGCCTAGGCGAACACTTTGAATACGTCTCAAGTGCATCAAACTATACAGAAACGTTCTTAAAATTCAAAGAACGCGAAGAGCGGCCGCCCCTTAAATGTAAACGTCCATCCAGTGAGACTTACAACTGCCCATTTACATTAGCTGAACTTAAAGCATCTCTTGCGTGCTGCAACAACTCGGCGCCAGGTGTCGATCGTATACCATACGAAATGGTCAAGTACCTTCACCCCGAAGCACTAAAAACACTCCTAACTCTCTTCAATATCATGTGGGCAGCTGGGTATATTCCATTGTCATGGAAAGAAGCTATAGTCATCCCAAACCTTAAACAAGGCAAAGATCCGTCCTTGGCCGCCAGCTACAGGCCAATAGTGCTAACAAGCTGTCTATGCAAGCTATCTGAGAAAATGATAAACCGGCGTTTAATCCACTTTCTAGAAAGTAACAGTATACTAGATCCCCTTCAGTGTGGTTTCAGAGAGGGGACGTCGACAACAGACCACCTTGTTCGCATAGAGACATACATCAGAGATGCATTTATTCATAGGGAGTTCGTACTTTCGGTATTCCGAGACTTAGAGAAGGCGTACGACACCACATGGCGATTCGGGATTCTCCGCGATCTTGTCACCATGGGCGTCCGTGGGAACATGCTAAACACAATTAAAAGTTATTTGTCTAAGCGAACCTTTCGCGTAAAAATGGGAAATGCTCTCTCTAGAACTTTTACCCAAGAGACTGGTGTTTCGCAAAGGGGCGTGCTTAGTTGCCCACTCTTTCTTGTAAAAATGAACTCCCTGCAGTCAGTCATTTCAAGCGCGATGTTTTATTCCGTGTATGTTGATGATGTGCAGATGAGTTTCGAATCATGCAATATGTCTATCTGCGAACGACAAGTGTAGCTTGGAATGAATAAATTCTCTAAATGGGCGGATGAAAATGGTTTTAAAATAAACACGAATAAAAGTACTTGCATACTTTTCTCCAACAAACGAGGGGTAATGCCACTACCAAATGTTGCGATCAAGGGAGACCAACGATCTGTGAGCAGCCAGCATAAATTCCTGGGAACCACTTTAGATTCTAAGCTGACGTTTTTTCCCCATATTAAATATGTCAAAATGAAATGTTTGAAAGCGATGAACGTCCTAAAACTCCTGTCACGTACAACATGGGGTAGTGATCGAAAGTGCCTCTTGAAGTTATACAAAAGCCTTGTCGGGTCGCGCCTTGATTATGCCACTATAATTTATCATTCCGCAACGCCAAGTGCATTAAAAATCCTAGACCCCGTTCACCATCTGGATATCCGACTTGCAACCGGTTCTTTCAGGACAAGTCCGATGCAGAGCTTCTATGTAGAGTCGAATCAGTGGTCACATCACCTGCAGCGATCCTATAGCAGTTTCACATATTTTATAATGGTACGCGCAAACATCAAGCATCCATCTTATTCAACTATAAACGATATGACCGCTGCCACCCTCTTTCATAATCGCCCCACAGTGAGAAAGCCGTTCTCTTTGCGTGTGAGAAACTTAAGTGAGGAAATGGGTCTTCCGCTGCTAGAACTTTGTCCCATGCCCACAGCGATACTTTTACCGCCGTGGCAGTGGCAGCTTATACTTTGTGACAGCTCATTTGTCGAGATCACTAAACACGCACCAGAAGCACATATTAAAATGCATTTCCGAGAACTCCAGTCCAAGTACTCATGCGCGGAGTTTTATACCGACGCTTCTAAGTCGCATGCAGGGGTGGCGTATGCAGCCGTCGGACCATCCTTCTCGGAATCCGGTGTGCTGCACCCGGAAACAATTATATTTACGGCTGAGGGTTATGCACTATTATCGGCTGTTAAGCATATACGGAAATCACACATACAAAAATCAATTATATTCACAGACTCATTAAGCGTCGTAAGTACACTAGGATCACTTTTCAGACTGAGAAATCTGGTAATTATTGAGCTGTATTCCGTCCTATGTACTGCGTACATGTACAACCAGCATGTTACTATTTGCTGGGTACCTGGCCATAGAAGCATCGAGGGCAATGTGTTAGCTGACGAAATGGCCACCTCAATTATATTGCGCGCTATTAACCCCACCGCTACTGTCCCTGCAACAGACCTAAAACCCTTCCTACGTAAGAAACTGCGAAACCACTGGCAACGCTTGTGGGACACAGAAATAAATAATAAGCTTCACTTGATTAAGCCGCGGTTGGGTTACTGGCCCTCCGCTACAAGAACACGGCGAACTGATGTCCTATTCTGTCGCCTCAGAATAGGACACATTTATGATACCCATAGCTTTCTGCTGACTGGCGATGAACCTGCTACTTGTGGTAGATGTGGTAAGAGGCTAACCAACCTCCACGTCCTCCTGGAGTGTTCTGAAGCTGAAAGTGAGAGAAAGAAATATTTTGCTTTAGCATACCGCTGTAATCGTCCTCTACATCCGATTATGTTTCTCGGTGAAGAGCCGCTTTTTGATGCAAAATCAGTTTTAAGCTTTTTAAAGGATGTAGTATTGAATGTTTTTAGCCCAACATTGAATGTTTTAGCCGAACAGGTTCACAGCGCACCCTCTGTTCAGAGGATGCCGCTGTGATAGCAGCTTTCAATGAGCCCAGGCCTCCACGCTCTTGTTTGAAGGGCTCTGTCGAGGCACTGGTGCTCCATGCCAAGTTTTTATTTCACATACATATCACTTTTAAACCATTTTATGTTTCCATAGCACACATCATTTGTCATTGCCATACTTTTACTATATATATATTTGTATGCACCTACAGCGACTGTTTTTAGGCCCATTTACAGCGACGTCACATCTGTTTTATCTACACAGCACATTGCACAGTTCATTATCATCGCTCTGGCGCTCTTTGGCCACATCTGGTTCTTGCGCCAATAAACTCCACTAATCTATCTAAACTCCAAACTCACGCCGAGAAAAAGCCGCTCTATCACGGTAGTCGTTAAAGCCCCTGCGGCCGTAGATAATGTTAAAAATAAGAAACAACTCATCAGTGCTGTCACTCCTTTTTCGTCATTACTGACATGAAATACTTTTCGGTCATCCACGTGGAGGTTCAGGAACTAGGCTTGCACTAGGCTGGGGCTGGGGTATACTATGCTGGGCGTCAGCGCCACCCTCTCGTCCTGTAATAGGAGCAAATACGACTTGTCATAAACTGATGTTCGTACTGTTCCGGCAGCACCATATATGAAGAATGTGTAGTGTGTATTCTTTGAAATGGCGGGGAATTGATATTACACTGAACTCGAAGCATACAACCCATACATTCCAATAATTTTGTATGATAAAGATAAGATAGTTTTCCAGAATACAGCCATTTCCCGAATTGAGGTGAAGTGTAAGGCTACAGCTCAAAAATGGCACTTACGAAAGCCGGAACTCACCTAATAATCAAATTCCTTATAGGGTAGTGAGCCAGTGTGAAAAAAAATTCTTAAAGTACAAGGTTCAGATCATTTAGCATTAATCAAAACGCACAAAAAACTTACCTCTTCATGTAGAAACAGTAAAGGCATCTCTGCTATCTCTTTTACATGAGAAGAAATGATCTTGGGCGTGGCACTAGCGAAGAGGTCTGCAAAAAACTAAAAGATTTACTTACTTTAATTGCGCCTCTAACAATTTGAGTAATTGTTACAATTCAGCAATCAGTGCTATTCTGACTGCCTCTATAAGGGCATCAAAAATGAACAATTTTCTCGTTCTTTCTACCCTCACAAGAAGCTCCGTTCAAGGCATCTATTTTAAATTTGACGCTGTGCTTCCTATTTGCCTGCTTTCTATATGTAGGGCTGCGAACATGTATTTTGTGCACCTAATCTAGCACAGAAATTCGTCATCTATAGTTCAATCATCTTAATTCATTGTAATTTGATAAAAGATGTGATAGCTCGTCCAGTTTTTAAAGAGCTGTGGGCCTGCAATAGGCATTGCCTAGCACGTATGAAAGTATTTCTTTTTAAAAAAGTTCTTCAAAGCTTGCTTTCAGAAAAAGCGTCTGCAATATTTCGACAACCAAGCCCATCCTCTGACGGCAATCAGGAACACGCTATTAGCGATAATTGACCATGGGATTTACAAACGTAACCCGTGCCTAAATACTCAGTTAAACACAATCAAGCAAGCAGGAGCGCGCGGACGCCGTCTACGTTGCTGCAGCCATGACCTATGCTAGAGCTACCGCACATAGCTCCCAGTCACGTATACTCTCTCGATTCTGTTATAACGCCGAACGTTATTGCAGATGAAAGCAAAGCACGAAAACAGCAAACAGAAACGAGGGAAAGCAACGCACGGCGATGGCCACAGCAACGCGCCTTTGGAAGTCTACTAGATCTTTCCCTGTTGCTGGTGACACGTGTCCTAAATATTTTAAAAGACCGACGCGCACGTGCTGGGAGCATCGCGGCATATCGGCACCTCAAACTATACCATCTTTAAGCAAAAAAAAGCCATTTCGTACAGTGCGCCTCTGCACATAAATTTTTCTTTTTCGTTCTTTTTTTACGCTTACACCCACCGAAGCACATTGCACGTTTCAGTATTATTAGAAATGTTATTACGATGTAGCCTAAAGCGCATCTTGAAACAATATCAATCACTTTGAGCAGTGTAGAGAAAATGTGCGATCACCAACTAATCACGCCCTTGTTAAGTGATCACATCATTCACTGTATGGGTGATGCAGGCACTTACACAACATCGCGCATAGCAGGGTGAACTCGTTAAGTCACACATTTAATCGGGCATCTGCAGCAGGCCCGTGAACGCATGCTGTTGTAAATGGCTGGCAGCCTACTTAGGCAGAGCTGCTGCAGACACCCAGCTAGCACTGTAATATTACTAACTACAAAAATAGCACACTCACTGTTAACAGGCCCACGTTGTCCGTGTCCGCTGCTCCATGTATATTCCTTAATCCTGTCTATTCCTTAATCCTGCTCTTCGCGGATTAGACACATTCGGAAAAGAATTTGGGAGACATCGCTTCCCTTTCGCAACGATGGCTCTGTGGTGAAGTTAAAATACGATCACGCGTTCATTGACAAGGTTTGTTACAACTGGGACGACGCCTCAAACACACTAGTGAAAGTCTCAGGTCAACCCCGTGGCCCTCGTTCTTCTGTCCCCACGTCCTCAAATGCCTCTTCATCCACTCCCTGACCTCGTTATAACCGTCAGGAACACCTTGTAGTTCTAAACGTTAATGCTCGTAGCATAGTTAAGAAACTTCCAGATCTATTGTTTTTTGTTGCAACTTATTTCCCTCATGTTGTTGGCAATACTGAGTCTTGGTTACATAGTAACGTTTACGATTCTGAGTTTACTCCGCCCGGCTTTATTGCCATACGTAATGACAGGGCACATGGCATTGGCGGTGGCGTCGCTCTACTTATCCGCTCAGATATCCGCTTCTCGGTGTTGCCATCACCTCCAGAGATTGAATCCCTGTGGTGCAAGATTCATCTAAATAATCAATGTCTTGTAGTTAGTGTTATATATCGCCCACCTGGATCCTCCCTCTATGTTCTTCATGCTCTTTCCGATTTCATGTGCGATATTAATATAGCTTCATCAAGGTTGATCTGTATGGGTGATTTTAATGCTCCTGACATCGATTGGCCTTCCCTGACTGTAACGGGTCGTGATGCTACTATGCGTCATGAATTAATAAATAATTCTTTATCTTTTGGGCTTACTCAAGTCGTTTCATGTGCGACTAGGTTTAATTCTATTCTTGACTTAGTTTTCCTAAGTACAGATTTAGCTGATAATAACTTTTCTTGCGAGGTGATTGACGGATTATCAGACCATAAAGGTGTGTTGTTAACACTTTATTGTCCCACGTCCAAATCACCCTATACGTTTACTAGTTTCCCTGATTCCACTCGTGCGGATGACAATTCCATTACTGATTTCCTAGCTAATCATTTTGATACGTTTTGTGCACTTTCTGACAGGCCGGATATAGATTACATCGTTAATTACTTTGAGGATCTTGTTAAGTCATGTGTCCGAAGATTTGTGCCACTTAAGACAAAAAAAAGCAATACTAATGTTCCTTGGATCACTCGTGGCATCTTACATTTGTCTCGCCGTGTCCGTCGACTTAGGCGCTCCGGAAGAATTCACGAACCCGTTAGCCTAGACAAATTTCTGAAGGCGAAAAGTGAACTTAATTCTAAAATGAGAACGGCGAAAGATTTCTTTTTTCGCGTCCAGTTGCCGGGCATGTTAGGCACGAACCCACGAAAATTTTGGTATTCGATTTTGCCTCACGATGCCTCACCTTCTTGTTTCAGAATTGATAATGATGTTATTAGTGACCCGTCAGCAATATCGAAGGCTTTTAATAACTATTTCCAGTCTGTGTTTGTTTGTGACAATAACTCCATACCTTCTCTGACAGGCATAACTCGTTCTGAACCAATCAGTGACATTGAAACAACGAGTGAAGGCATTCTGAACCTTATCTTAAAATTAGACGTAAAAAATGCACTGGCCCTGACGGGATACACAATGCGTTCTTAGTTCGCTACTCCATTTGGTCATCCAGATATCTGACGATCATATTCAACAAATCTTTATCTTCTGGCACTGTTCCATCCTCATGGAAGATAGCAAAGGTACTACCTCTCTATAAATCTGGCAACAAGCAGTCTCTATTGATTTATAGACCGATATCATTGACTTCTCAATCATGCAAGATGTTAGAACATATCATGCATAAACACATTATGCTCTTCTTGGAATCGCACCAACTACTATCAAACATGCAACATGGGTTTAGGCGTGGTTTCAGTACCACAACACAATTAGTCGAATTCACACATGATATTTTTTTTGAACCTTGATCTTGGCAACCAGGTTGACGCTATATTTATTCACTTTTCAAAGGCCTTCAATACAGTACTGCATTCTAAACTTCTCGCTAAACTCGATGTCACATTAAACAATCCTCAATTGGTTAGTTGGATCTCTAGCTTTTTGTCATCTCGCTCTCAGTTCGTTTCTTACAGGTCAACCAACTCTACTGCCATTGAAGTAACATCTGGAGTGCCCCAAGGGTCCGTTCTTGGGCCTCTTCGTTTTTTAGTTTACTTAAATGATTTGCCTGTTTGCATCTCCTCTTCCATTCGTTTTTACGCCGATGATTGCGTTTTATATGAGGTCATTAAACACACGCTGACCATTACCGCTTGCAAGAGTCATTTGCTGGTTTTTGCAATCGGTGCAGAACCTGGCAAATGAACATTAACTTTAAAAAAATCGTACTAATGTCCTTTTGTAGTAAATCTCCTTCTGCTTTTGATTACTCTTTCGATAACCGTGCAGTAAATAGGGTTCTTGATTATAAGTATTTAGGGGTCATTTTTACTCATAATATGACATCGTCTAAGCACATTGACTACATATGTAACAATGCATTAAAAAAACTAGGCTATCTACGTCGCACTCTATCTAAATCTTCGAATGAAACTAAGCTTCTCTTATTTAAAGGACTCATTCGCCCAATAGTAGACTACGCATCTGTCGTTTGGAACCCGTACAAATAGTGCGAGATTAATAAGTTAGAAGCAATTCAGAAAAAAGCTGTAAGATTAATATGTCATCGCTATGACCGCGACTTTTCACCCTCTTCTACTCTTTCTTCACTGAACTTAACTTGCACTGAGCTCTCTTCGCGTCGCCGAATAGAGTCATTAAAATTCTTGCATAGCATTGTGACGTCTTCGGTGAAACTTTCAAATGACAAGGACTACATAAACTTTGCACCCCAGTCAACGACAAGAAGCTATCACAACCTGAACTTAACGCCTTACTATGCTCGAACTAATATGTTCAAGTTCAGTTTTTTCCGCCGTTCTATTGAAGACTGGAATTCGTTACCTGGTACTATTCGTTCACGCCCGCCATCCAATTTTCAAGCCGACATCCATGACATGCGTCGGTAACATACCCTCACCTCTTTGCCATTGGTGTTAGCTCTTGAGTTGCATTGTTTCTTTATTCTATTTCATTCATGTTAATCACATGTTTGTCCACTTTTTTCTTTGTATAACCACACATCTGTATTATGTTACCTGTTTACCTAATTTTCATTCCTGTCTGTTAAAATTCCGCGTATTTTGTACACCCCCTCCTGCCATAGCACACTTAGCTCTGCAGTATGTGTAAATAAATAAATAAATAAATCCGAGCGTCACTTAGAACACGGTGTCATGCGTGACCACCATTGAAGAAGCGCCTGTTCACTAGAACTCACACAGCGACCAAGACCCTAGACCAAAACAACGCATCTGAAAGACGGATGAGACAGAAAGAGCAACCTTGAGAGAGAGAAGGAGGAGGCCCTAGCGGCGGCGCCGCAGCTGTCGACGCAGGTGTTCTGTGACGCAACTATTCGCTTATCTACACCGCCATTGCGGGGGCAAGGCTGGCCCGGGTGTGCGGGGTGAGCGGAAAACCCGCCAAGAGGGCGCCGGAAGGCAAACGCTATGGCGCATACGGCGGGCGGCGGTTCGACACGGAAGGCAATCGAATTGCGCTTCAAGAATGACTCCTTGTAAATGGCAACTCTCCTTCCACCCAGCCGCACAGCGGCGCAGGTTACTAACCAGCCTCGAGTTCTTTGAGTATTTTCATGGAATGTGACTGCAGTGGGCGAAAAATAGTGAAGCAAAACTTGCGGAAAACAAAGTGCACCTTGGAATGGCCAGAAACAATAATTATTTCGTCCTCGGTGGAATTACCGGGAGAGCAACGCTGAACCATTTTTCAGAAAAATTTCTTTTCGCATTGTCCGTGTCTGGCCATTCCGCGTAGGGTGCCGCAAACACTGAATGCGTAGTCGAAGTTGGAACAAATTAATCCACTGTCGCGGATGTTTAGAAAGCTTGTCACGCACCACGAAACGTGCCGAGGATGTTTTAACAAACTTTTTGCTGACCACATGATCAGCACATAATTCCATATGGTTGCCCAATGAGCTAGCTAAGCACCTGTAGCAAAGGCTGGACACATTCTTGTTATTAATATAAACGATGATTGTGCATAAGTTAAGTGCCAGCTTTCCGTGTGAATTGGTCATAACCCACGTTTTTGAGCTTAGAAGCGCCTCAGCGTACCTAATCAGCTACCACACCAAGTTCGTGAGCAACGATGAGGTACGAGAATATGCAGCTGTTTTCCATGTACTGAATAGTCCGTGTACAGTGCGTTGACAACCGTCATTACTTGAACCACCTCCCATATAGACTCCCAGCCTGAACAGGCGTGGGACCTTGAACACTAAGAAGCAGTGCCCCCCGCACACACACACATGAAATTCGAGGGCGCACGGGCTGATAAACACGCATACTTATTCACAGGCGCACCCACATACACGTATACACACACACGGCCACACACACACGCGACCGTAAACGCACGCATTAATGGGCGTACACTTGTGCGCAGGCATGCTTAACACAAGCACGGACTCGCATTACACGCGCACGCACACATGCACGGGTGTACACACAATCGCGCTTACACACAAACACATGCGCAGGCTCACGCACACACACCCATACTCGGGCGAACATTATGCTCCTGTGTATAATCCATAGCAAACAAGTAGCTTATAACCAACGCTAAGGAAAGCTTTCGTAACATGGTTTCAAGTTATTTGCCACTATAGATGAAACGCTATTTTCTTCTGCTGGCATTCTGCTGTATTCGGAGAGCAGCTTCACACATTCTAAGTCAATTAGGCCGTCATTTAACGCAAGGTCCACATAATCGTGCAGTAGCTACGCTGCTCGGCCGCCAATCCGAAGGTCGCGGATTTGATGCCAGCCGTGGCAGTCCAATTAAGACGGAGGCGAAAAGGTAGAAGCCTGTGCACTGTGCGATATCAGCGCTCATTAAAGAACACCAAATGGTCAAAATCTCTGGAGCTTTCCAGTACGACGACCCTCATAATCATATCGAGGTTTTTGAGACGTAAAATCCCAAATATTTTAATTATGTGTTCTTCTTTTGCTGCATATTCCATCTGATGAATCGCCACCTACACCCTTCTCAGGCACAAAAGCACTCTTAGAGCTTATTTTAGGGTGCTATCGAGGCAAGCACCCAAACAAAGGGGTGCTTTTTTTCAATCGACCAATTGTGGGTGTTGAAGGGTGTTGCTAAGGGTACTTTCTCGTAAAAGCACCCTTTTTACACCCTCTGGGTGTAAAATTTTTTTACTGTGATAGCGTACATGTGAAACTGAAAATACAGAACGTTATGCCATAGTGCATATAACGATGGACGACCTGGCGCACAGTTTTCGGAACCACTATAAGCAAGGGGAGGCCGTCGGCTGAATAGTTTCTCTTATGCACCAAGTCATTTGAGATTCTAAAGTGTTTGTCGACGGAGTTATGTGCAGCTTCGAGCAAGGGTTTCAAAGTAGGGTGGCGTTGTTGCTCACGTTTGAAGCTGTCGGTATCTCGGTAGAAGTCGGTAGAAGTCGGTAGAAGTCGGTAGATATATCGGTAGAAGTCGGACGAGACAGAAACTAAATAGTCATCAATGTCATCGTCGTCAGCTTTGGCGTGCACTGAAGGAAGGCGGGATAAGCAGTGAGAATCCGTGTGAAATCGTCCGCTCTTATAGGTCGCAAAAAAGCTGTTTTCCTGGAGGCGCAACACCCAATGAGCCAGCCGGCCAGACGTGTCGCGAAGTCCCACAAGCCAGCATAATGAGTGATGATCGGTCACTATTATGAACTCGTGGACATGTAGATGCGGTCGGAACTTCTGAATGGTGAAGACAACTGCTAAGCACTTGAGCTCGGTGACGGTGTAGTTCTTCTCTGCTCTGGTCAGTAACCGACTGGCATATGCTACGACGTGCTGACGGCTGTTGTAGAGCTGGACCAGCACAGCACCAACACCTATCTCACTACCATCAGTATGAAGTTCAGTCAAAGCATCAGGATCAAAATGCTTCATGATGGGTCCTGAAGTTAAAAAAAACTTCAGCTGTTGAAATGCAGCCTCACATTTTTCATCCCACAAGTACCGTGTGTCTATGAAAAAAAGACGCCAGTGGAGAGGCAAGTTATGCGAAATTCTTAAATATATTGCGGAAATGTTAGCACAGACAAAAAAACTTCGCAGGTCCCTCACACTTTGTGGTTGCTGAAAGTTGCGAACCACTGCTGTCTTCTGCGGGTCTCGTCATATGGCTCCTTTGTCCACGAGAAAACCTGATGCGAGGGCTTGACGTTTCCCAAAATGGCACTTCTTTGAGTGTCAAACAAGGTCAGCTTCACGTAAGCATTTAACCACAAGTCACAAGCGCTGGTTATGATCTTGAAATGTCTTTCCGTAGATAATCACGTCATCTAAATAGCACATACAGACATCCCCTTTTAGTCCACGAAGTACTGTATCCATAAATATCTCGAATGTTTTTGCAGCTTTGCACAAATGAAAGGGTATAACGTTAAATTAAAGTAGACCACCTGTTGTAACAAAGGCCGCCTTCTCTTTATCCGAGGGATGCATAGGAATTTGCGAATACTCAGAACGCAAGTCAAATGAAGAACATTAGGAGACAGGATGTGGGCAATTCATGGCGTCATCTATACGTGGAAAAAGGTAGACGTCTTTTTTGTGATGGCATTTAGGTGACGATAGTCTACGCGGAATCTTCATGAATTAACCTTTTTCCTGACTAGAATGACAGGAGCTGCCCACAAACTGCACAATTCTGGTATGACGCCCTTCTTTAGCATGTCTTCAGCTTGCTCAGCGATAACTTTTCCTTCGGAATGCGATACGTGATAGGTCTTCTAGCGTATTGGTGGTGCTTGGCATGTATAGATGCGGTGTTGCATACCTAAATACGGTGGCCTAACGGTAGACGTCTCGTCTTGGGCAAAGTCAAAGACTGAGGCGCAGCGCATGCAATCACCTCCTGCGGCAAAGACCGTTCAGTTGAAGGAAGTGACTTGTTGATCATACTGTAAATGCTGGCAGAATAGTCGGTGTACGAATTGGCGGGGGGTTCTTTACATCCACCGACAGTTCAAGTGGCCTTATGGTAAGAGCACTTTGCTCTTGAAAGCTTGCCAATTTAAGTGCTGCAGGCAAAGATATGGGCTGCGCGGAAACGTTAACAGTCCACAAATCGGCACAACCATCGACGGTGAGCACGAGGCAACAAGGCACAATAACGTTTTTGTTAAGGGCGTTACTGAAGTTCGACTCGGCTAAACCATAGTAAGAACCCGCACAAGTATGTGAAGAGTTTGTACGCACCGACATTGCGGTATGCAGAGCCGAACTGACGTCTTGAGACACGGGAAACACGTCCGAGCTGTCATCAATGGTACCTTGCGTCAATAGAGAGAGAGCAACACGGTACAAAAAATAATCCCACCACTACCAGAATCCAGAGTGGCACCACTTTCATGCAAAAACAGATAGCTAGAATGACATCGTGGGTCACACGTCAAAAAGCACCGTTAGTTCAGCTCTAAACGTTTGATTTCCTACTGAAAGTAAAACAGAACAAACAGCAACCAGGCTCAACGTTTTTCCCCCTACGCCACGGAACGTAGTACTCCAATTTTAAGCAAACATTATACAGTTATAGTTTACGGTTAACGTGATAGCAGAAGTTGATGGAATAGCGTTACCGTGCAGCAAACGTCTGTTGTGGACAGCGTCTTATAGTTTAGCGGGATAGTGTTAACGTGGTTTACATACCCCAGCTGGGACAGTGGCACCACCTATCGAATGGTTAATAGGTTAAAGTCTGTGAAAAGGAAAAGAAAACGACAATGTTTGCCTATGCCACCGCACGAAGCATTGTTAAAAGTCAATTTTGCTAATAACAAAAGCAAATAAGCAGTAACCACGCACCAAACGCGAAAAAAATTATGTTGTCGATTTGTTTACATTGCTCGTGCAGTTATGCCTAGACGCATTCGAAATGGAAAGCTATCTCAAAAATTACGCCAACTTATTCGTAATACTCGGTCATCGAAGTTAACTGAAGGCAAGCGAAGCAACTTTAAACAGTCGTTCGCTGCGAACAAGGTGAATCTTTGAACAACTACGTCAAAATCACTTCGAAGCACGCGTCCGAGAGCGCCGCCTTGTTTACGTACACTACGTACACTTACGCTACCACGGTAACCCTAAATCTGAAAAATAACGCGCGTACGATAGGCGGTATGGGTCACGTACGTATCTGCGCATGCGCACTTCCATTCCGGTATCACGGTATTCGCGGTATCCCGGTAAGCCCGGTATACTATATCTGTCTATTACTTTCGTCCCAAGGCAATTTTTAAAAGACATGCTGATTATGGAAATTGAAGCATCGGTATCAACTAATGCAACAGTACTCACGTTGTCTACGAAAACACTCACTTTGTTCTCAACCATTGCAACACAAGGGAGACTTGCGGAAGATGATTTTGCGCGATTGCCCCCAACGGTCGCACCAGTTATATTCCCAGTGGTGGTGGCATCCCCGAGCGGCGACGCAGTGACGGGGATCGCTGCTGGCGTGCGGGTGGCGGGGTAACGCTGCAGTCGGAGCAAGGCTAGTCAGCACGTGCTGCGTGTTGCCGTTCGAAAGAGCTCTGAAATGGTCGAGACACGTGAGCAGGCAGATAGGGCGTGTACACGTTGTATCATGGAGCTCGCTGCTGTCGACAGTAGCAGTACCTAGTTATGCGTCCAGGTAGGCCATTGTTGTAGCAAGTACGGGTGTCTCGCCAAGTCGTCCCCGGTGAAGTTGACCTCGTTGGTTGATAAAATCCGGGCGATGGCAGCTGAGGAGTAAATCGCCGTGATGCAGCTTGCCTGCGTTCCTGGTTTTCGAGTGCCCTTTCGCTTCTTCATTTGAACCGATCAGTGTAATTCAAGCGAGGCTCAAAGTAGTTCTGACGCATCAGAGGTACCGGTGGTTCACGGGGTCGTTGTTTGAATGCACGCTGATGGCAGAGACCGGCGGTGTCCACAGCTTGCAGTTGAGCAAGTTGTTTCTTAGCCACTCGTCTTATAATCGAAGAGATTTTGTCCTTTGATAGAATATTGACACTTGCAATCGTGGGCACATTGTCAAGACGTCCAAATTTTGGTAGGATTCTCCTCCCTCTGGCGCTTTAAACGCACGGCAGTGTTTCCTTAGGTCGGAAGGTGTACGTAGGTCTTCCATAGTGAGAAGAAAATTGTACACGTCTTCGGTGATTTCTTTGAGCAGATGACCTACCTTATCTTCATCAGACATGGTCGCACTCACAATTCCGTAAAGCATCAAGACGGCCTCAATGTAGGTGGTGCATGTATCCTCGAGGTAACTGAGCCTTGCGTGAAACCATTTGCTCCGCCAACTTGACCTTAGCAGTCGAGTCACTAAAACACCTTTTCAGCTCCTTCACAAAAATTTCCCATGTGGTCAATGCACTCTCGTGGCTGCTAAACCAAAGAGACATGGTTCCAACGAGAAAAAAAAGCATCATGTTCTCGAGCTTCTTAGCAATGCTTCAGTGGTTGCTGCAACACATTTTATGGTAGTGCTTGAGCCAATTCTCCAATCCTCAACATCGTCATCCGGCTGCCCCGAAAAGGTTGACGTTCCGGCGTGCCGCAGCCAGGTTGTCCTGGCTGCGGCACGCCGTCCCACGTCCTCCCACGTCCTGCTCCCACGTCCTCTATGTCTGGTAGCTGCAGTGGCAAGCCTCCCAAGCGTCTGCTCTGTCACAAAATTGGTAAAGCTGGGTCGTCCAGATTGATGTACCCGGCACCTTCTACCAAACTGTTACGAGTGATTCTATTTATTTACATGTGAGGTAAAATGGCGTTGGAAAAGAGCAGTGTACTTTGGAGACAGACCTAGTCCGGTTAACTAAACCACGCAGTCCAAGCGCCGGCTCCACTACTCTTCTTCTTCGTCCGTGCCTCGTAAGCTCATGGATCTTCGTTGCAATATGTGTATAGTGGATTGAAGCATTGGGATTTAAACTGCGTTGTACTTTCGAGCGCCTTCCAGTGGGTCGTCTCCAAAAAGGATGCCACTCACGCTGGTAATCGGTGCCTGGCCATGATTGTCGCCATTACGCGTTAAAGCTGTGTACCGGATAATAAATGTCTTAACTAATTGATGCAGAAAGTTGTGCTCCCGTGGTATGCTCATAGAGCTTCGATCGTACCCAGCCCTCTACCATGCTCCAAAATTGTTCGCAAAAGCTTGGCCCCCGTGCCACCCACTTGTTCCTGTGTACGCATCTGCGATCTACCCATCTTCACTGGTGCCAATGGTGGCGGCTTGGAGGACTGGCTCACCCAAAGCGCGTGACCATGCCCAACAAATGGGGCGAGGATGGTAAGTTGACCAACTTGGTATTCTACCTTTCGGGAGTATCAAGTTTGTGGTACAACAAATGGGCGTCTGGTTTTCTTAGTTGGTCTGATGTGAACTCCGCCGTCAACATTTCTGGCCTCCCGGCCGTTCGTACATTCAAAGCTGAACAGCCATTACGCGAACACACGCAGAAGGCCTGCGAGTCTTCCAACAGTTATATCGAAGGCGTCCTCAACTTGTGCTAGAAAGCCTACGGAACTCTGTCCGAGTCTGACAAGGTTCAGCACGTCGTGAAAGGTATTGACGAGAATGCCTGTAGCATACTGCTCGCAAAGAAATCTGGTACAATGAACAAGGTCATACCGCTGTGCAAGAGTTACGAGAAGCTCCGCCAGAAGCGTTCTATGACCCGTCACTCTCCATCACGAGATGAAGAGCTTGCTGGTAGGTGGCCAGTTCTGACCAGGTAGCGTTGCTGGCTGAGCTCAATTTTTTTTCACGCGCGAGGAAAACGCAAGCCAGTTCTCACACCTGGACTTTCACAAACCCCCAGTTTTTCGATGACCGGTGAACACCCTCCATCATACCCTCTGGTAAGTGATTGACCAGAAAAGTTAGGAGGTGAGGCTTGCGTTCCACCCACAATCTCCAGGTCTTGCTCCTTGAATTTACGCTCAAGTTGTCGCAAGTCCAATTGAAGTACCTTCAGAGGTCACCTGAGTTACTCCGACGCCACCACTTTACCTTCGTTGATCAAAGTGGGCGGGTCAAAGTGGGTGGTTCAAGGTTTAGGGACGTTGTATGGTGACGTTGTACCTAGACCGGGACATCAGCCTACCACGCCGTCATTGCTTGAACTTTCTTTTATTTAAGTTACATTGTGAATCACATTTTATTATGCCCCCTGCTTGGTCTTTCGACCGCAGTTCTCTGTAAATAAATAAAATAAATTCCAGCCGCGGGATGTCCCGTCCATCGGGTCTTGCGACATGGTTGGGACATAACCAGGTGAACTGACGGCGCACACCCGACAACCGGGCCATATGCTTTGTTTGTGGTTACGCGGGTAACGTGGTACGTTACTGCCACCCCGTGCAGTCCCCATCTGTCACGTCACCTGTCGCTGGCCAGCTGAACCGTTCCTATCGTGACTCAACCTCGTTTATGCCACAGATGCCTCGATCAGCTCTGCATCCTGGTAGGTCAACTTCTTTACGACGTCAATTCCTGTCAACTATGCGGCCAAGTTCGGCCGCTCAAGAACGGGAAAAGCAGTCGCCAGTCTGGGAGCCAAGACCTGCAACGCTATCAAATTGTGAAAGCCCTCAGAGTGATCGGTAGAATGTCTTCGACGTGTTTGTGGACGGTGTTCGCGAATCTGCTCTTATCAAAACTGGAGCTGCCATATATGTCACTGACGCAGAGCTATTTCGCTTACTCCGAAAATTGACGACGCCTCTTTGAGGTATGTCATTTTGTACAGCTAGGTCACACATGTGTTCATCTTACAGCTCGCGTCGTCATTGAGGACGTTATGTATGTCACCATGTTACCATCATTACAGCACGCTCCCACAACGTCATCCTAGGATGGAATTTTGTTGCCTGCCACGACGCCTTCAATTTTAGGGGCAAGGCTACTTAAGGCATCACCCGATCGTCTTCTCTAGTAACCACTTCTCTTGGGTATGTGCCACAGGGGACTTTAGTTCTTGGAATGTTCACTAGATGGCGGTACATGTGTAGAATCAGTAGGTGATGAAAATATGGTTTTCAGAATGTTCACTAGATGGCAGTACTTGTATATAAACAAATTATAATTAAAAAATAGTGGTACCTGGAGCGTTAACTTGACGCAGGGACATACAGACAGACAGACGGACAGACGCATGGAGGAGCATATCGATCTACAGTTGGACGAACAGACGGAAGAACGCACGAACGGATGGACGGACGCTTTGCCCTACTCATCATAATTCAGTCCGTGTATATGCTGTGATTTTTGTGCCTACACCAAAATTGGACTGTCGCGCTTTTACATTTGACGTTAGTAAACGTTCCCTCGGCATTGAGCAAGATCCTTGTCAAAGAAGACACGAAAATGCCTCGAAGCTCGACAACGGCTGTGTTGGTCTACTGCATCGGTGTCTCCGATGAAACTGCACTCCTTTTGCCATCTCACCGTGGTTTCAGTCGAAAACAGTTGCTCGTACACTCCGTGACTGTGAAATTCACTCAGGGAAACACCTCTATTCTTGCCACCAACCCATTCCCGTGCGTTGTTTCAATGTTTCGAGGGAAATCTCTCGGCAGAGAGGAACCTGTCAAAAGTCCTGGACGTACCCGATGAATCAGACTGTCCGGGTTACTTCACCATCAGTGCTGTTTTCACGTTCGACCCGTCAACTGCTAATCAACTTGGTGCCTCCATTGCGGACAACTTTATGTCGGTATAGCAATTCGTACTTCGGGGCCTGTTGCAAGAATTTCGTACTTTATTCGATGTCAGACAAAGGCATCGCATCGAGACTACAGCGCACAGCCGCTGTTAAGTAGCGTCCATATCACATGTCACCTGCCGAACATCAAGTAATTATTCGAGCAACTAGACAATACGATCCAACGTGGCATAACTCGGCCATGGGTGTCTCCTTTTGTTTTCGTTGCGAATAAGGACGGTTTTATCAAGTTCTGTGTAAATTACTGACAACTTAATACCGTACCTGTAATGATATGTGGTGCGTGGCACGAAAACCGAAAGAGAAAGTGTCATGTGGTGGCACAGTGGGTTTCTCATTGCGCGTATGTGACGTGTGGTGGGAACGAAGAAGACACTGATAGCTCGTGAAGCGCGGCCTCACGAGTGGGAGACCCTTGCCTTTGGTGGTGCTCGACGGTCGGGCTTCGGGGTCAGCCAGTGTTCGTGGTCATGCAGGAGTCCGGCTGGGTGCTTTACCCAGAGACCAGGAGTCACGTGGTTGTTGCGGATGCTGTTCATTGAACTGGGTAACAGAAGAACGAGGCTAACCCAGGCGAAAAATCCACCAGGCCGTGTCTGGGGTATTTTTTTCTGTTCACTCCAGAGTGGGAATTCAGACACGGTTTCTGGCATATACGGCCGGTCTGGTGTACACGGCCGTTTTATGGTGTGATACGGACTGGTGTGTTTTGGGAAAACCCTCACGGTTGTGTTTTGGTAAGAACTGGGCTGCTGTGTGTTTGCATGACGGGTCCTCGGGTATATCTTCTCTTTATGTAATTAAATACGTTGTGGATAAAAACATGCACTTTTTCCAGGCCAAGGGCAAGAACAGCCGGCTTTCACAATTCTGTAGGGCTTTAATGACTTCTGTGTTTAATTCTTAGGATGCGAAGCATTTCTTAGTGAACTTCAGCGACATTGAGTCTATCTATCTATCTATCTATCTATCTATCTATCTATCTATCTATCTATCTATCTATCTATCTATCTATCTATCTATCTATCTATCTGTCTATCTGTCTGTCTAGCTATCTAGCCGCCTACGACTTTAAGCTCGCCTGGCTGTTTCGATAATGGTATCAATACCAAACTTGGTAATGCATAAGATGACTGTATGGGGAACATATCTGACTAATCATAACATGAAAATCATGACATTTGTGTCATTATTGTCAGATTTACATTTCACGGTCCTGCAGCTCTTGCACTGGGATCGTTCACATGGCATGTTGCAAAACTGGTATGGTATGACATGAATGCATGGCGAACAAAAGCGACAGACCCTAACATGAGAATCATGACAGGCGTGTCATTTAACAATATCACTACATGTCACGCTCATGATGCGCTCGCGGCCGTTTCGCAAGCGTCACACATACAAAATTTGGTATTAAGATATGTGAATGAATGACCAAGCTATATGACTGGTACGAACATGATAATCATGAGATGATTGTCATGTAACAAGACTACATGCTACGTTTATGATGCGCTGGCAGCCGTTTCGTTAGCTTCACATACACCAAATTTGGTATTACGGGCCATGAATAGATGAGGAAGTTATGATACTGGTGCAAACATGATAAACATGAGATACGTGTCTGGTAACAACATGACTACATGCTTCACTCATGACAGGCTCGTGGCCCTTTCACAAGCTTCACATGTACCAAGTTCGTTATTACGCGACGCGAAAGGACGACATAGGTAAATGACACATCCAAACTTGATATTCACGACATGCTTGCCATGTAACAACATGACTGCGTGTTACACTCATGACGCGCTCGCGGTCGTTTCGCTAGCATCACGTATGCCAAGTTTGATTTTACGTGATGCCAATGAATGACGAAGGTATGTGAGTGGTGCAAAGAGAATAATCATGAGATGTGTGTCAAGTGTGAACATGACTACATGCCACAGTCAAGGTGCCAATACATTAAACATGACGCGGTGCGCGTGCTCACCGGCATTCATTTCGTCGCGTCACGGTGGCTTTGCCACGCCAGGCGCCGGTCCTGCCATATCCTCGCAGGCATGCGCCGCGCTGCGTTGCTATGACGCATGCGCGTTTTAGCTTGTTCGGCGTCCCTCCGTCACGAAAACAGGGAGACGCAGTGTTATCTGGGTAACGCATTAACATAGAGTAATGGTACTCTACACGATCGGCGTGAAGTGCAGCATGTCGCATTTCGCGCTGGTTGCCATCGGGCCTCGCTGAAGGACGCTGGGCGCGCCTGGCGTCAGAGAAAGTGCTCACGTTTTGCTAACGTAGCGTCGCTGTGCCCAGCGTGCGAGCACGTGAACGCTACATTGAAGTATATTGGGTCCTTCACGATGCGCTCGCTCTCTAATTGATTATGTAAAAGAAATGAAAAGTGCCGCCCGTAACTGTCTATCACTGGGATGACACCTCAACAGGACGGCACAAGGGTAGGGGGATCGGGAATAACAGTGGATAGAAAAATAAAGAACAGAAGAAGTGGCAGAGAAAGAAAAAGGCATTCGAGTCGCGTTCGCGTGCGCGCGTTTAGAACCTCAGAGGACCCACCCGTCCAGAGAGGCCACCGAGAAGGCCGGGAGAAGAGGATGCGCCCAGTTGTGAGAGCTCAAACGATCTGTGTTGGCGCGTTTAATGTTGAGTGAGCGCATAGCGCTCGCCGGGGCTCGTAGCCACGGCTCGATAAGAAAACAAGGTTCGTTGTACTACGTAGGTGAGTTCGCTGGACCTTGGTGCGATGAGATTTAAAAAAAGGAAGCACACACACACATGAACACAGACGTCCATGAAGTCACAGGCACTCGAAGAGCGCCGTGTTCATGAGAGGGAGGGGAAAAATTGGTTCCAAATCTGCATGTTACACTACAAATGTAGTCGAAAGACGATAGTCTTGCATCTTGAAAGAGAGAACAAAACGTTTATCTAATGTTCTGCGCAAGAAAATCAGTGAATGGTATTCTGGAGGCACTGCGTTAGAGTGTCTCGAGCGTGTAGCGGAGGCGAACGAGCGCATCGAGGCAGGTTAGACACAAGCGCCATCTGTCAGTTATCTTCGAAAACGAAGGCGTGCAGCCCACGGAGAAACATGCGCGCCAGTATTGGAGGTGATAAGGTATAGAACGCATAGTGACGGGCAGGTGCCACCACCATGATGTCGTACGAAGCGTTGGAAACTCCTTTTTGAGCATCGCGTTGTACTGTCAGCGCAGCGCAATAAACGCTACATTCCTGAGAATTACTTGTGTGCCTCTTCTAGTATAAAGGCAGGCATTCAAAACTTCGAGGTGTTGTTATGGCGCCTCATACATGCGCAATAATTGCTTTTTACATGACAATCACACAACTTTAAACGCCAAGCCTTGGGCAATATTGGTGGGCACTGCGAATGGGGTTGGCCATTTGGTTCCGTTTGAGGTATCGTTAAGGCGGACAAACAGACAAATGTACAGAGAGAGAGACCAAAATTTTTTTGTCAAAGGTATCCAAGAAAGACTATTGTCTTTAGAAAAAAGGGTCACACACACACAGGACCACGGAGTCACAGGCACTCGAAGAGCGTCGTGTCCACGAAGAAAGCGATGAAACCTTCTAGCATGCGCCTGTGTACACTGTCGTGCGTCCTAGGGAACAAGAGTTCCTCTATGGTGAAAGTGGAGAGCCCCTGACGATGATAGGCAGCGGTGAGATGGTCGCGCTCATCAGTATAGGCTACGCACTACAGCAGAATATGATGTAATGTTTCTGGCTGCAGGCAATGGGAGCATGACGGTCCTCCGTTTCCCGTTAGCCGATGCATTCTTTCCGCTGTCCTCGGCTAACCGACGTGGAGGCGGAGGGGGAAAGCGCGCTCTCTCCTTGGCAATACGGTTCTTGGGAGCGGGCGTGGTGGCTTGCCGGCCGCCACGCGCGCATCCGGGTGGGTAGCTAGGGTGATGGCAAGGGAAGCCCGTCTGCGCATTGGTATGTCAAAGGGGCTCACCGCTGTTGTTATGGGCGTGGTAGCTGCGTGCGTGGCTTTCGCCAGCTGATTGGCGGTCTCGTTGCCGTGGATTCCGATGTGGGCCGGTATCCACTGCTGCACGATGTCGCAGCCCTGGTCCTGCACAGCCTCGATTCGGCGCGTAATGCGCCTTGCGAAAGTAGGCGCCCTGGGCCTCCTCACAAACAGCTGGAGCGCAGCCCTTGAGTCCGATAGCACGGCGGCTGAAGATCCTGCAGCTGCAGGAGTGCGTCTGCAGCGAGATCCAGCGCGGCGAGCTCCGCGACCGTCGAAGAGGCCTGGCACACAATTCGGCACTAGATGTGCACCTCCAAGGAGGGCACCACACACGCTGAAGCAGCAGAACCATCCGCCAAGACCGATCTGTCGGTAAAAACTCGGAGACGGCCCGCTAGCTGATCCTCGAGGGTAGCAGCTGTTGCCTGACGAAGCGCGCACTCAGGAGTCGCGCGCTCATTCCTCACGCCTACGATAGAAGTGCGGATGGTAAATGGGCGATGCCAGCAGGGCGGCACCGCGAAGTCGCCCACCTCCGGAATGCTCGGCACCAGGGCACCGAACCGTGTGGCACACTGGTACATCCTCGAGTGCTGGAGATCATGGAGGCGGATGACGAGCTGCCGACCGTGTCGCGAGCGATGCATGCGCTTGATGTGATTGCGAGCATGCCGGTCGGCATGCAGTGACAGCGGCATGTCACCCGCCTCTGCGACGGTGGGGCCGATGCGCGAGAAGCGGGGCCGACTGAAGTTCACGAGCTGCACGTATAACAAAGTTGGTGTTACGTGACGTCAATGGATGACAAAATATATGACTGGTGAAAACATGATAATCTTGACACGAGTGTCATGTAAGAACATGACAACCTAACACGCTCATAGCGTGCTCCCAGCCGTTTCTCTAGCTCCACATCTACTAAATTTGGTATCACGTGTTGTGACTAGATGACAAAGGTAAACGACACATCCAAACATGAAAATCTTGACACGGAAGTCATGTACGGAATCATTTACCCCCACCTCGCAACGTTGTGCTGATTTTAAAGTGACATATCAACATTTCTCAATCGTGCTTCGCATATCATCGATTCCCACTGTACGTGGGATCTGTCAATTGTTTTCCTCTCCTCGTCTCAGCTTGACCTTTGGAATGACCTGCATCACTTCCTTTTCCAAAAAGTTTCCGGCAGCACTGCAGGGCATGAAAAAGACGAAAAATTCATTACACCATTTCCCAATTAGATAAATGAAGTTAAACACGTTGGTTGCAGATTTGTGCACTCACTTTTAGAAAAAAATTAGAAGGGGAAATATTCGAACTTTCGAATATTTTTTATATAGCACTTACTATTCATTTATATCCTCCTGAAACTTCATCATTAGAACTTCCCGAAGGCAACAGTCAATGCCCAATTAACGACGGCCCCTTGGGTATTTTTTTTGCTTTACCTCATTACACTATCACTTTGCGACAAAGCTGCCTTTCAAGCTATGGTAGCAATTGCATTGACTTACGAGAATGCTGGTTCCAACAGGGAGATGCACTGTGCCATTACAGTCACACCTTCATTGTTTACGTTTCACCGCTTCATGGGCAACGTTAATATGGACGTAATCAGAATGACTCACGAAAGCGTCCGAAAAAAGTTATACGAATGTTTTTCACTATCTGACATTTCTAATGTTTTGATACACAGACTTCTGCAGGGCAGATCAGCAGCTCCAAATTCGAAAGTAGCACGGCCTTGTCCACCAAATCAGAAGGGCCTCCACGCAAGTGTATGGGGGGGGGGGGGGGGTAAGGAACCTTTCACGAGTAAACTGCAAACGACACCGCATTGGTTGCACTAAATATAATAAATTAAGACAATCTGGTCTGCAACGCCTCTTTCTTGATAAAACGAGGGAGCACATTCCATTCAGATCTTCACCAACCTAGCAAAAAAAATGCGATATTCCTAATTCATATTATCATGCCTAGGAATAATTCACCGCTTTTCTTCTGTAAGTTTCTTTGAAGAAATACAAGAAATTATTCAACAAATGTTTAAAAATATTTATTTCACACTCACAATTCAATATTATAATTTATTAGGCACACGAAGTTTCGCTATTCGCACAGATTTTAAAAGATAAAGAACACAGATTAATTTCTGTTGAATAAGAAATGCGTTTCGCTGAACTACAGCAGTTGATTAAGTTCACTAAAGAAGCACTAGCAGTAAATATTCATTCGCAAAGAATCTTATGTGCTCCTCATTCAGCCTAACCAACTGAGCTACTGATATTTAAATGTAGGGCTATCGTTCAAACAAACCGTGACTAAGGAAAGGTTCACATCATGAAACAGCAATGGCTGGAATGTCAGTACAATTATAGATCACAGTTGAGGTTTATCTGTCGCAGATCGCCACAGCTAGATGCCACCTAAGTTGCAAAAATATCAAGTTATTTCTGTATGCAAGTAATGACAAAACAAAGTAGCAATGCCTCTCAGCATTTTTCTCCATCAGGTATGTACAACATCAGTTTTACTCCACATTGTGGCCTCGTGCTGCTTCGAGTGATGCTAACACCACCAAGTGTTAGACACGGTTTATTTACAGAAGCAAATCGTAAAATAGATAGAGCACGGGTAAATTTCTCCAGTAAATTTCCAGTTCACTTCCGCCCAACTGGCGGGTCGAAAACACACTTGGCAGGTCCGAGGTTGTCACATTTTGCTCATGCATATTTTCAAGCAAGCCAATCAAATTCATTGCCAATGTTTTTCTCAACAATCAACTATTGTGTGCGACAACTCAGGCACCTGTCTAGTTATAAATTGCAGCTGCTGCTAAAAAATAATGTATTAGAAAAGCTGGGAAAACGCACATTCGTAGCGCTTGTAAATATTTTGCAATAAATAATTCTGAATTATGGTGAGCAAGCAGTTCAACTTCTATATGAATATATCACTCCGTTCAAGCAGCAAGTGCAATTTTGAAAAAGTTGGGTTAGCTGTCGCACACAATGGTTCATCGCAGAGACAAGCCTATGGCAAAGAATTTGATGACAGTGTGTGAAACATAGGCATGAGCGAAATATGGCGAAAAGGGACTTGCCAAGTGAGTGAATTAAACCCACCGGTCAGGCAGACGTGAAACAAAACTTTGCTATCGAAATCAATCCCCGCTCCTTCTATGTTATAGGGTGCAACAAACATGAAGTAGGAAGCGTTAGCATCAATCAAAGCAAGTCAAGGTGCTGCTTCGAAGCATTCAATTTAAGTGTGCTGATGGCTGGAAATTCTGTGGCTGAAAATATAACACACAGCTGTGCTCAAAAACCGGGCACTTTAGTCGCCAAACTAGAAAAAAAGTTATAAAATAATATGCATGCATGACAAAATATACAAACCACTGAAATAAGCGAGTTTTCTCACTAACCACCCTATGCTTCTTCATGTAGAGACAATTGCTGCTGTGCAGGCTTCTGGCCACCTTCTGCCGCAAAGCAATTCAAAAAGTTTCCGTGAAGCTCCTATGTGTGCCGTACAGGCCTGCTGTCTGTCTACCTTATTGTGATGGTAGACCACTTGACCATAGGCAAGTCCTTGGAACTCCTATCCGATGACTCTGGGTGGCCCTTGAGGGCATCACACCATTAGCTAGGTGAACCTGCACACACACAAAGCAAAAATTATTTTATAATAAAACAGCAAACCAGATCTCAATACTTCATCTCTATGACTGAAACGATGCGCTGAGTTTCACAAGCTCTGAATTACACTTTGAACTGGAACGCATGCAGTAGAACTAGACTAATTTATTCTTGAGAGGACTGAAAGAAATAAGCTTAAGAGCTGTTAAACAGGCCAAACAAAATAAAATGCAGTGCTGAATAACACAAAATTTAGATTTGATTCATACACTTGAAAACAAAATGTGCAACTTTTCTTGGAGAATTCACCCATTTGAGAAGCAGCAAAAGCCTCTATAGCACCCGTAGTGTCACATCCATTTAAAATATAGTGCCATTATACCCAACACTTGCCAAAAAGGCCTCACTTATTACTGAATATTTGTCTTTCCTTGAAAAGATGAAGATAAAGAAGCCATCGCAACGAACGCGTGAACTCTCAAGAAAGAATAGAAAGGAGAAAGCGTACGCCAGGGACTGTTCTATTTGCTATATGTAAATATTATAAATATAGCCTTGTGTATTCAAATGCCGTGACCAGTTATTCCACAAAGTGGTGCCGAAACCCATCCGGAGTACTCACCGGGACAGTACATGCTACCAGTGCTCATCGGGAACTTTCGAACAGAAGACAGCTCGTCGGGAGGACTGCGGCAACCTTAGAAGAAAGTCAGAAAAGAATTCCTGAAGGGACTTATGCCACTGCTTTTCGCCGTGACAGCAAACAGACTAGCCGCAAACAGACCAGTCACGCATTTTTGAAGCAAGATGAATTGCGTCAGAGCACTGAGAGAGAAGCTAACGGCCCGACGACAGCTGAATACGCGTCTAATCAATGACGCCAAAGCCGTGATGGAAAGTGCTGACAGTGCAAAGATTTCATCTTTGATTAAACGGCTGCAAGGCAACAACGCAGATTTGGATAAAGTTAACGCCGAGCTGGAAGAGCTTATTCCAGAGGACGAGTTCGCTACAGAGCTTTAAGCTATGTTGGCATATCAAGACGCTGCGCTAAAAATGCTGGGACAGCTGAAGGCTTGGAAGGAGAATTGCGCCAAACGCATTGTCCTACGACATCCCAGTCTCTACCTGTAAGGCCATCCCAGACGCCTGAGGATCGCACACCATGCAAAAAAATCAAGCTTCCCACACTCCAGCTGCAGACATTTGATAGAGAGCTCTACCACTGGCCTTCGTTTTGGCAGCAGTTTAAGACCACTGTCGAGGAAAACGAAAGCCTGACAAAAGCAGAAATGTTTCATTATCTAAAGACTCTTCTGAAAGGGGATGCAGCCACCACGATTTCTGGGCTGCAAGCGATGGCCGAGTGCTACGACGATGCCATCGAGATTTTGAGAAGTCGTTTCGGAGATGACCGGCGTATTGTACAAGGTCATCTAAGCCAACTGCGCGCTCTACCAGCCGTTGACTCTTCGGAAGACGTCTACAGTCTTCGAAAGCTGTTGGATTATGTGCAGTACCACATCAGAGGTATGAAAGGAATAAATGTCAGTCCTGCCAGTTATAGAACTATGATGACGGATATTTTGTTGAAGGTATTGCTAACAGACATCGTCGTTGTTTATTACCGGACAGAAGCCAAACTAAGGTCACCACCGTCTACGACAGACAATGCAGGCTCGGGACAACAGCACGGCTCATCATCGACAGTGACAGCCGAGAAGGATTGTGAGGACTCCCGTAAGTATTTTCGCGTTGAAGTTGAAAGCCGCGAAAACAGTGACGCTCATGAAGTTAAAGGAAAGAAAGGCACCCGCCCACCCGAAGAGAAAAGGAACATGAACGCTACTCTACCAGCAGCAGCGGTCTTGCAGTCTTTGTAGAAAGCTAAGAATAAAGACTGTCTGTTTTGTGGGTCTACAAAGTACGCTACTCCAGTTTGTTATGGCAGTATTACCCATGAAGAAAAGTTGAAGAAATTGGCTGCCGAGAAGCGGTGTTATCGACGCACCGTAAGAGCGCATCTAGCCAAGGACTGTTACAGAAAAGTCAAGTGTGGAACATGCGGAGGTAGACACGTTTCTTCAGTGTGCGATCCCAAGTGGAAACCGAGGATTAAAGAACACGAAGGCTGCGTAACTGCAAACAGTCTGCATACCAGCTTCGTACGTCCTTCGTACGTGGACTGTGATGTCTTACTGCAAACATTTAGGGCATGGATTTGTGGCATTGTGGACAGCGGAAGCCAGCGTACATTTATTCGTGAAGATGTATCCAAGACAGCTGTATTGAAAGAACTTGGATCAGTCAATCTACAGCTAAATGTGTTCAGATAGACAAGTTTCTTTCCGAGACAACTTCGTGTCATCAAACTAAAGCTTCACAGTGGGTATGACACCAAGGACACCATGTTAACCACCATAGAAGCACCATTCATCTGCAAGGATGTTGGGAAAGTACCAGTCGACCATGACTTTTACGGAGACATTGAAATCGACAACCACCTCCTTGCTGACAAGTTGGTGATACCTGGCATGGCTGCAGTTCCAGGAATGAGCCTTTTATTCGGTGCTGATCAGCTTGGGAACTTCATGTCGGGAGAGACGAAGCAATACCATGGACAGAAAAGCATGGTGGTGATGGGTTCAGCCTTTGGATGGATGTTGTAAGGGCCTCTTTCTTTCGACACCTGTTTGGAATCAGCGTTCAACGTATGCGTCTTGCGACTAAGTACGTCTGCTGACTCAACTGACGAAATTCTACGGAGGTTCTGGGACTTGGAGAGCATCGGAATTATGACAGCCGAGAGCACTCCGACCAAAGAAAAGAATAGGGTACTGGAAAGATTTGAACAGGAGGTTACATTCTTCAATGGTCGCTACCTAGTCACGCTTCCGTGGCAACAAAGTTGTGAACAACTAGATGATAACCGAATACAAGCAATGAGGCGGCTGAAGTATCTGGGGAAGAGGATGAAGAACAATCTAGAGTTTGCTGTGGAATATCATGCCACCATCAGGAACTATATGAAGATGGGGCATGCCGAGAGAGTACCTCATCAAAGTGTGGAGCAAGCAGGTCGGATTTCCTACATGCCACATCATGCAGTTGTGCGAACCGAGTCCACGACAACTCGGGTAAGAATAGTTTTTGAGGCATCCACTCACAATCCTGATTCCTCATTCCTTATTGAGCATCTCGAGGAGGGACCAAAGCTACTAGCCAACTTGGTTACTCTCCTCATACGCTTTTGCTTCAACCGTGTTGCTCTGACAGCCGACATAGAGAAAGCCTTTCTTCAGATTTGC
The DNA here is from genome assembly GCF_043290135.1 of Rhipicephalus microplus. Lineage (NCBI taxonomy): Eukaryota > Metazoa > Arthropoda > Arachnida > Ixodida > Ixodidae > Rhipicephalus > Rhipicephalus microplus. Next base: position 210,074,997 of record NC_134703.1, read on the forward strand.
GTAAAAATGGAAGACCGAGATGCACTAAGATTACTATGGTTCAAGAAAATACCCTCTGTGAGTACGACTGAGCCTAAAGTAGAGCAATGGTGCATGACAACGGTTTCTTTTGATACCATATCAAGTCCATTTCTGCTCAACGCCACACTACAACATCACATGAAGGCAGTGAAACGTCCAAAAAAACAAGAAACGGCAAAGGGGCTTGCAGCATCTGTTTATGTTGATGACCTTCTTATCGGAGCTGAACATGAGGATTCAGCAGAGAAAATATACAGAGACGCAAACGCCATTATGGAACGAGCAGGAATTGGTTTGAAGAAATTATCATGAAATTCCAAACTGCTGAGAGGTCTCATAAGTACAGTTGAAGGAGATGGTGCAAGCGCAGGAGTTGTGAAGATATTGGGGCTCTTGCGGGTTCCTCTGACAGATCACATGACAGTAGCGGCAAAATCAGCATTAATGTTCTTGAAGAAAGGGCAAAGACCTAGTAAGAGATATGTGCTGCAAGCAGTGTCAAGCATATTCGATCCACTGGGATTGATTGCACTTTTCAGTATTCAAGCCAAGATATTGTTTCAGGAGCTGTGGCAAAGAGAAACAGATTGGTACGAAGATTTGCCTTCGGATATCACTACACAGTGAAGAAATGGTGCTCGAATCTGCAGTGCCTTCCTTCTATGACTATCGCGTGATGGATGAAGACACGGATAACAAATCACTCTATGCAACTTCACATCCTTTGTGATGATAGTCAGAAGGGATACGGAACTTGTGCGTATTTGAAATTCCTTGATCAAGATAATTTCGCTCATAGCCACCTCATTATGGCGAAGTCGCAAGTGGCACCTCTGCAGAAAGTGACTTTGCCAAGACTAGAATTACTTGGCACTTTGCTTGGAGCAAGTCTAGGGAACTTTCTGAAGGATGTTCTTAATAACTGCAAGCTGAAACATTCTTTTGGACAGATTACAAGGTTACACTACATTGGATAAAGGGATCTGCAAAGAAATGAAAAGCCTTTGTTGAAAATAGAGTGACTGAAGTTCAAGTATGTTCTGTGAACGGCGAATGGGGAGAGTGCCCCAGTACGGACAATCCTGCGGATTACCTCATACGTGAAGTGCCATTGCATTTTCTGAAGACAAACAAAAGTTGGTAGACAGGACCACCATGGTTAACAGAAATGGAGGATAGATGGCCCCAAAACAGTCTTGAAGATATACCTAGTGATTATGTACACTTAAATGAGGCTGAAGTCGTTGTGCAAGTTCTACATGTGAGAACATATATGCCTATTTTTTCTCTCCAACATCAGTCAAGCTTGACGCAAGTATAACGAATAACTGCCTGGGTATTTCGTTTTATAAAAGGTTGCAATAATTCAAGTATCAGAGGCCAAGCGCACATCACAGCCAAAGAAATCTGTGACGCAGAGGATTACTGGGTCAAGGTGGTTCAAGAGGATGTTTATGCTGAAGAATTCTGTCAAGCTGGAAAGGAACAACAGCTACATAAGTCTGATATAGCAATGCTTCATCCTTTTCTTCACAGGAAACGCCGGTTGTGTGTAAGAGAACGACTACATTTCTCACAGGAAGCAGAAGTCAAGCGTCCTATTTTGCTGCCTCAACTTCATCAGTTTACAAAACTGATAATAAGAGATTGCCATAAGCGAACACTCCATGGAGGCCTACAAGATACCCTTGCCGAATTTCGAGAAAACTTTTGGGTACCACGCGGCAGACAAACTGAGAAGAAGATTATCAGAGCTTTCAACGCTTGCGTCAAGACACGCTTAAAGCCAAGCAGCGCATGTGTTGCACCATTACCAAGAGAACGAGTACGCCGATCAGATCCCTTTCAAGCGGTTGGAATACATTATGCTGGACCACTCTATGTGAAAGGCAGTTACATCAGGACCTACATTGTACTGTTTACTTGTGTCATCACGAGAGCAGTACACCTTGAATTAGCCACCGACATGCCATCACAAAGCTTCCTACTCACTTAGAAGTGTGGCAGCTTGGGCTAGTTGGTATGGCATGACGATGGATATAGCGCGAGAACAAAACGACGACACAGAGACAAGAAGGACACGAAAGACACGAGCGCTCGTGTCTTCCGTGTCCTTCTTGTCTCTGTGCCGTCGTTTTGTTCTCGCGCTATAACGATCGTCATTCCTACTCACGTTTCGCCGATTTATAGCACGTCGAAGATTGCCTGATGTGATCTATACAGATAATGCACAGACTTTCAAGAAAGCGTCAAAGGAAATTTAATCTACGACTAGAGTATAGTCCGGTGGAGTGCTACAAGACTACTGCTCTTAAAGAAGAATTGAGTGGAAGTTTAATGTAGAAAGGAAAGCGTGGTGGGGCGGCTTCGGGGAGAGGTTGATAAGAACTGTCAAGAGTAGCCTACGGAAGATTCTAAGCAAAGAGAGGCTTTCGCATGAAGAGTTAACCACAGTGTTGTATTAGGTAGAGGCGGTAAATAACTCCCGGCCCCTCACTTACCTGTCAACATCAGCTGAGGATAGCGAAATATGAACGCCGGCGCATTTCTTAAGCGGTAAACGAATAACAAGCCTTCCCTATTCGACCGAAAAGGCCGACACTTCGGGATTAAGATCGACGGTCACGAGAAAGCGGCTCCATCGTAAACGATTGTGGGAACATTTTTGGAAAAGATAGAGTAAGGAGTATCTCTTTAACTTGCGCTCTGCGCACTATGCCAATGTGCAGGATTCTAACTATCTCAAAGCTGGTGACATTGTTCTTCTTTATGAAGAAGGCATACCACGGCAGCTATAGAAGATGGAGAGAATTGAAGATGTACATCATAGACGCGACGAACATATAAAAAGCTGTTCGGTTAAACTTGCGACATGCACGCTCGAGGCGTTCTCCAGTCCCGGCAACTGGTTGTGGCAGGGTTCCTTGAACGTGACAGATGTTGGTGCGTCTTGACGTTGTTGTGCTTGCGACTCTTGCATTCTGCGTTTTGTTCTCCTCACTGTGTATAGAATGTGGAAGCGTCTTTTGCATTCGCTATCTCCGGTGGGGTGATTGCCATCGAAAAGCTTGCATTTGGGCTCGCAGTGATGCACGCCGTCTTCTTGTAGCGTTTCACCGCAGTTGTGACATTTCTTGCTCGTGGCGTTTGTGTACCGGCAAACATCGGCGCGGTGGCCGACTCCTCCGCACGTTCTGCAAACATCGACTTGTCGCTTGTAGAGCGAGCAGGGAACCATGGCGGTTCCGCACATCACTGTGCTTGGAACGCGCAACCCGTCAAAGAGGATTGCGAAGACTTTGGTCTTTTTGATGCATCTTGCCTCGATGACAGTGAAATTTTGGTCGTGCACAATCAGAAGTTTGAGCGTTGCATCGTCAAGAGAGAGGTCGTCGTTCTTGATGGCGCCCTTGCATGTATTATCGGGCACGGCCACATATGCGGCAACTTTGAACGAGCCTTGGTTTGTGTGCAGTTTCTGCACGTTCACGTATGATGTAGCATTATTTTGGTGCGGCGCAAAAATAACAATGATGATTTGCATATTGTTGGGGCAGATCTTGTCCTCCTCGGTTTGTTCGTCGGTTATCTGTGCGGCCATAATGATGGCTCTCGCCGGCAGAACAAGGTTGACTCTGGCTACGTCCAATCCTCCTCTGGGTCTCATAATTACTCTGATATGGTCCGTGGATAGGCGGGGTAGCCTTGAAGCGCACACCACACGGTGTAGTCACTCTTTTTGAAGCCACCGTTCCAGCGCCCAGCTGCTCGTTCGGCGGAGTCATCCGTCTTTGGCGTCCCATGGCGGTGGCTCACCCTGGTCCATCGATGATTTCCGCGCTTACTTTCATTCGCTCCACGGTTATGGTGGAAGGCATTTCCAGTGCCTGGTTGTCGGCTGCGACGTACGGAGGATGATCCAGTAGCTGCCACGTCTGGCCGAGCCCTTGGCTACGTCTAACAGCCTACAACAAACACTTGAAGAAATATGTATATTCACGCGGAGCAAAATAATGTATGAGTGCTACTAAAGGAACCCAAATCTGGTAAGTTTCAGGCTTCGCAGGCCGAATGCGTGTTTCCAGCTTTTCCTGATCATGAGCACTGTGATGCAGCGCATTGAAAAACACATGTCATCTATCTTACGGTAATTACATCGCGTATGGTAATGCTCTTCCAACTAGACCTGGGCAATATCTTAGGCCATTTTTGCATGTACTAATGCGTTCAAAGTGTTTTTTTCTGAGCAATATTGTTTTCGATAATGACCTATATAATTTATCTGTTTTCTTTTGTACCCAGTTATGCTTCGGATGTAACAATATTTGTTTTTTTGAAGAACTTCTCATGTTATCTTCATTCTCTCCTATTGTATTTATGTACCCAACTCCTCTAATAGCCCTGCTTCGGACTGTAGTACTTAAAGTTAATTAAGTCATAATAATCGGTCACTCGCGCCTTGCGCGTTCACACCATTCGAGACAAAACACGCGACCATTAACTGTGGTATTTGACAAGTCACCGGAATACTATCGTAGGTTCACTCCGATTAAACAAAAAATTGCGCCATTCATGGTTCAATGAATTAGCACACTGCGAAAGCGTACCATCCACTGGCATACCTCTCTCCCTTCGACGGCCACTCGGCGTAAGCACATACTCTTGAATATGTAGATTTAGAACAGCGCACGCACAGCTTCGCGTTTGCGTTGCGCGTGCGTTGTGCGCTAACCTCTCGCGGGCTCCCTTTACAAAATTTTCGCTAAGCTACACCTGCAAGCTTTGCGTACACAGGTTACATGTATAGCTAGTGGTCAGTAAGCGCTGTGGGACAGGATCTAGTCGGTTAAACACGGCGTGGTAGAGCACATCGGACGTATGGGGGGGGGGGGAGAAGGGGCATCTTCTTTTGGACGAGGTTTGTGAGAAAAGATATTAGACATGCACACAATACGCGGCCCTTGTAATCAGGAATTTTACTTCACCTGTCGTATGAAAAGTACAGTGTCATAGCGGAAGTCTTTGGTTTTATCATCGGTGCTCCCTGTAAGCACTGTTGGCGTCCCCAAGGTGTTGGCGTTCCCAGGGTTGGCGCCCCCAGGTCTTCAACGTCCTTGCGGCTTTATCATCGCTCTAAGGTGGCCACTAAAACCACACGCTCTTCGCACTTTAATCTTATTGATCTTGTCAAATTTGTATCTTATGTATAAGAGCTGCGTCTCAGTAACAGTTGACATTCGAGCGATGGTTCACGTAGACAACATTTTTTTGTGGAAGCCTTTAGAAAATAAATACGTCAGTGTTGCTAACGGAGCCTTAAAAGTAAATGTTGCACCGGCAAAAAAGGGATACTAGTATTAAATCGTCTTGGCTCTTCAACTTTGCTGTTTAGGTTGAAAGAACCGGAACTCTTCACCATAAGCATAACAGTATAACAAGCATGAAAACATTATCAATATTTTAATAAGTTGTCCTTTTTTGTATATTCAGTTTCGGTGTCGAACGACACCAGAGCTAGATGGTTTTTTTATGAAAGCGCTAAGGATTGCCACTATTTTTTTTCCTTGGCTTAGGAATATTTTTTCTAGTAACAAATTAAGCCGACAAGATCACGCTGGTGCCTCATTCAATTGAGGCACCACCAGAGAAAACATAATGACGTACGTGTCGGGCCATTAAAATACAGCTTCAGCCTTCTACCTGATAGATATGTGGGGTTTGACGTCCCGAAACCACCATAATCAGCCTTATAGCTCATTTTCTTCGTAAAAAATAAAAACAACAAATTACTTGAACAATTCAGGTCCATTCTCCCACATTGAGACATAAAAAAAAAACTTCAAGAAAATTGCACGTGGTATTCGACCTTGTGAGCGATGGAGCTGCAAAGGTGTGCTAACCGACTCAGCCATTCCAACAAGGTAACATGGTGGTGCAATTGCAGCACATGTATATTCGTAGGAGAAAATAGTGACATTTGATGGTGTGCATGTGTGTGTGTGTGTGTGTGTGTGTGTGTGTGTATGTGTGTCTAGGCGTGCATGCGCGGGTGTTATTTGCCGTTGAACCAGCACCGTGCACGTGTTGAAGTGACGGGCCTGCCCCGGGGAGGTGTTGGCCAGTCACAATAGTCGGCGCGTACCAATGCATCATCGAAATTCCTCTGCAGATTGTGTTTACACAGAAAAAAGAATCTGCTACCCTAGATGCCGCCTAGGTAAGTTCTATTTTCAAGTAATTATTATCATCTCTCATTGTAAATTAGCACAAGGAGTTGTTACGTTCGCACTAATGTGAGGCAACCACTTTTTTTTTGCCGTGAATGACTGCTTTTCTCTGCGGGGTGATGCAGTCAGCTGTTTCACATCTATGCATGAGCTGGGCACCCAGTGCGAGAAGGAGGAGGAGGGGGATCGTAATTTCGTAATAATAGGAATAATCCGCAATTCTGCAGCTCATATATGGAGCTTTTATTGAAACTTATTGTAATGGTATGATTGATGTAATTATTTCTCAGTAGTGCAAGCTGAGATGGCGAAAATTTCTGGCCGTGCATGTTTCTTTTTAGGCTCCTTTGTACCTTTCGTGTAAAAACTATCCTAATAAAAAAGCCTTTAACAGAATAAGAAATGAGCTGTGCTGTGATGTTATCCCTTTCATTCAGTGTTGATAGTTATTCAAAATGCTTAGCAGGTGTTAAAAAGACAGTGATAGAGCAAACTGTGTGGATAAGACTTATTATTACTCTTGCCTTGCGAGAGCCATCAATGGTATGCTCTCATGACTTGACCGGCATTGCAGCTTGTGGGATAACTTTATGATCGCATCAATTTGCTGTCATCATTTTAAGTTTCAAATCTGCTGTCTTGCTGTGAGTGCAATTGAAGCCCCTATATCATGAGAACTATTTCGAATGCAAAAATGGCATGCAACGAAATTGAATATTATATGACCTCATCTCTCGTTGCCCTTGTTACATTGCTTATTTGCAGAAGTCGAGAATATATTGCTCATTGTCCAGAATTGCAACAAGAGACCACTCAGTAGCACGAAGTTTGAATAGTACGCACTTTTTATTAACTTGCTATACTGGTTGTCACATGGAAAGAGCAAAAAAAAAAACAAATATGAGTTACTTGTTAGAGCATGTGTCATGCCAGCTTCAGTGTGTACTGCTGTCTTTATACCGACAACATTCGACAGCTGCCATTGTCGTGGGTTTCAACTATCAGGTGACAGCTAACTCGGTCATGTTGTTTTCATGTCAACTGTTGCTTTGTCTACAAATTCGCTTATGTGCTTACACTTCATGATCTAACATAACTTTCAATAAATCCTTCATATTGTCTTACTGCTGTATTGTTTCTCTTGTCTGTGGACAATTTCAAATGAGCTAGCTGAGGACATTGTTGGGCTCGAAGATGAACCAAGTCTACGAGAAAATTTTAGTTCGGTGATTAGGAAAGTTGTCGAAAAGCTTCTCAAGATGGTCAACTCACCGATGGTAATGCTTATCTTGGATTTTATATTAAGACATTCAGCAGTAATGCCTTCTCGCCTCTCTGTAAGCATATTGCAAGCTATGTGCTAGTTCTTGATTTTGTTTTAACAAAAACTACACCACAATGGAGACAGATGGATTTCATTTATTGATATGTGGGGTTGAACGTCCCAAAATCACCATATCATTACGAGAGACGCCGTAGTGAATGGCTCCGGAAATTTCGACCACCTGTGCATCCAAATCTGAGCACACAGGCCTACAAACTTTCCGCCTCCATCGGAAATGCAGGCACCACAGCCGGAATTCGATGCCGCGACCTGCGGGTCAGCAGCCAAGTGCCTTAGCCACTAGACCATCACGGCGGGGCGACACAGATGGATGACTTGCAGAAGCTGCATAATCCAACATTTTGAAAAAAAAATTATTTTTGGCATCTATTGAAAGGGGTACAAACATAAATTTTAGAAGCCCTACCGTGGTGGTCTTGGGGCTAAGGTACCCGCAGGTATCCCATGACCTGCTGACCCGCAGGTCATGGGATCAAATTGCAGCTGTGGTGGCTGCAATTCCGATGGAGGCAGATATGTTGTAGGCTGGTGTGCTCAGATTTGTCTGCACGGTAAAGAACCCTAGGTGGTCAAAATTTCCAGAGTCCTCCACTATGACGTCTCTTATAGTCATATAGAAGTTTTGGAACGTTAAACCACACATATGAATCAATGAACATCATCAACAATTTCAAAAGCTGCCTTAACTTTGCCATACAAATATCCTTTATATGGAAACCACTATGAGCCAGTGTGAAACATGGTAAAGGTAGAGAAAATTAACTTAGCTTGGTGCACCTCAGGATGTTGACCCTATAGAGGGGTTCTGGTGGCCATGTGCACTAGTATGGGCAGTGATGATGATGTTAAGGACCGAAACAAACAAAATAGCTACTTGTATGGGACCAACAGAGCCAACCATGAAAATGTGACAATATCTTAAGCTTGGGTGAGGGTGAGATGAAAACCTTGTATCAGGTCATGGTGTCAGGGTACAGTAGCAACTGATAATAACGCGTACTGTATTTTTCATAGTGCAATAATACTCACTAGTTCACTATCTAGAGCTCTTGAAGGCCTGGGTTTGCATTTGATGCTAAGAAAACCAACTGGTAATTTTTGCATCGATACTTTTCAATACAGATTGCACAAACTTTAAATCATATCATTTGTGCTACTTTTAAAGTTTTGGCAAGCTTTTGAAGCTCCGTATAAGTGAATGAAATTAGTCTATTTGTAATATTCATCACCTGTCAACATTGCAGCCAGTAGGAGCTTGCGTTCATGAAAGTCAGAACTTCACGTAGAGAAAGAAACTAATACATTTTACAATAATTGCGTCGATCTTCGCATTGTGGCATGTGCTGCGCTGGTGAACATCATATTGAATGCTGTCATTGGACTTAGGATACCATGTCAAATTGTCCCTCACGCATATATACAGATACGCGTTTGCCGTGCACCACGCTAACCACTTTAACTCCAGTTTTGTATTTATTGCTATGTGAAGGCTACTAAAAATTGCAATACAATGCAGAATTTAGGTGCTCGGATACTCAGGTACCTAAGTTGCACAATGAAATCTTGAGTTTTCGAATTACTTTATTACTATTAGTATCTGCTGGCAAGTATGATATGACTGTTCTTTTAGTATCATGTAAAAATCAAATGTCGTGGAAAAGCTTCGTGTTAGTGTAAATAACTATAGATTCTGAAATGAAGTGAACACACATTTGCAAGGATTTGGTTTCTGTTCCTATGTCGGTCGTCAGTTCCACAATGCGTATATATTTCGTTCTCACAGTAATGTGTGGGACTATCCTGTGCTCTTGGATGATGTGGAAATCACCTGGCCAAGCTAGCTTTGTTGTGTCACATGAAGATGTGGTTTGTGCAAAAGAATATGGCAAACCAGAGAGGAATATACATAGGTCAGCAAACTTACTCATGAGTCAACTAACTCATATTGAGATCAAGCAGCAAGTCTTAGTCGGGGTAAGTTAGGGTGAGTAACATTTTTTGAAGCTTTAGTCTAAGAGTCCGGTTCAGAAAAAGTTCGGGGATGAGTTCGAGTCAGCCATAAGCACAAAATTTGTTTCTTGAGTGAGCATGCATGAGCTCCACTTTTCTGTCGACCTATTGTCCTATCTATTCAACATCATTATTATCAGTCTTATGTCGGCTAATGTTCATGCTTGTGCCTACCCACATGCTTCAGTGCATGACAGTTTACACTCCATCTAAGTACTTGTTGATGAGATGCATAAGTTACGGAAGTGGGTCACTTTGAACTCAGCCCACAATCTCTTTCACAGGACATTATTGATAAATATATCTCGGGTGAGCTGCCTTTCAGTAAAAATGTGCTAACCGAGTTGCCACTGATAATTTATACTGAAAGGTACAAGGTCCAAATGAACTAACTGCGGCATCAATTATGGTGAATATTAGCATTGAATGAGTACTACAAATTTTAACAAATTTTGTTTTGTTCCTTCGAAAAAAAGTTCAGGTGCCAAAGTTGTATAGTTGTTTGTAGTGAAGATATATATTTTTTCATACCACTTTCTAAAGTATTTTTGGGTTTGATACCAAGGTAGCGGCATTATTGTGATACATACAGAATGTGGCGTATGTATGAGTCACAAGAATATAGTAACAAGCACTGAGTAGATAGCTGTAGGTTGTACGTATTGCATGCATACAGTGAAGGGTGAATAAACATGTAGGTGCTCCAAGAGCGATTTAAGTGCACACAGACACAGAGTTTGCAAATAAAGTGAGCTGTTCTATCTAGATGTGGTAAGCTCTATTACGGCGGTTCTATTTCGGAAGCGGGCATTTTGACAAAGCTTGAGAAACAATGCAGGTATGCCACAATACATTGAAATAATGCTGAAAGAAGCATGGCATTATGCTTTCCAATTATGGGGCGGTTCTTAATAAGCTGCATGGGCCGAGATGACTTTGGTATTTGTCAAAGGCCTAGCGTACCCTCCAGGGCAACAAGAATTTCAAAATGAAACAAATTTCACTATACAAGTTCTGTGGTGTCAGTGTTAATTGTGATTGCTAAAAATAACTGTTGAGGAAACTAAAGAGCATTGATACCACCGTTGGAAAAGCTAATTGTAAGTTAATTTGCTCACGAATCATCTCACTAAAGAATAGCCACGAGTCTGAGAGCGGCCGGCTGAGTGATATTTTAATGAGTTTTAGTACAAGTGAGTCTGGCTGAGAAAAATAACAAGGAGTGTGAGTTGACAAATATGCTCCAAATTTGCTTCCAAATGTGCTCTTGTTTCTGAATTCTCGCCTTACTTCGCAGTCCGACAGGAACTGTCTTGTTTCGAGGACTTGCTTTTCCGTGATGAACGCGTTATTCCCCCTGCTACTTTCCGTAACAAGCTAATACAGCTTGCCCATGAGGCCCATCCTGGCATTGTCCACTCCAAACAGAATCTCCGAGACAGGTACTCGTGGCCAATTTGAGACAAGCAGGTCGAGCATGCAGCTTACAACTGCCATATATGTCAGGCAGCTTACAAGTCTGCCAAACCTGCATTTTCTCCGTTGCAGCTAGTCCAGTGGCCTGATCGGCCTTGGCAGAAACTCGGCATGGACATCATCGGTCCTTTGCATAATGTTCCGCAAAATGCCCGGTTCATTGTTTCTGTCATTGACTACCATTCCAAATGGCCAGAGCTTTGTTTCACACATACGGTTACTTCTGAGGTCATCATTGAGTTTCTGTCTTCAATCTTCAGCCGGGAAGGTTTTCCTGATGCCATAGTTACGGACAATGGCCCACAGTTTCAGTCCCAACATTTCGAGGCTTTTCTTTCACAACGACGAATTCAGCACTTGAGGTCATCAGTTTTCTATCCCCAATCAAATGGGCAAATCGAGCGCTTTAATCGCGTTCTGAAGGAACATATCCAGATCGCCCAATTAGAGCACCATCCCCTCAAGCAAGTCTTGACTGAATGTTTAGCTTCGTACAGGTTCACACGACAAGGCACCACTGGAGTGTCTCCTGCTCAACTTTTCCACGGTAGGCAACCGCGAGTTGCTCTCGACATAGTCTTTTTGCCTCTTAACATAGCAGTTTCTTCTCCTGATCAAATCCGTACCTGGGTTTTTTCTCGTCAACAAGCAATGAAAAAGTATGTCGACACCCGTCGAGGTGCAAAGCAGTCCAAAGTTCGCACTGGCGATCTAATCAAGGTTCGTGTGCCAGGCAAGTGCCCCAAGTATCGGGGTCCTTACAAAGTCTTGGGACAGGTTAGCCCCACTTCTTTTCGCTTAAGTGATGGTAACATCAGGAATGCTTCGCGCTTGTTATTTTTCATACGGATTCGCCTTCAACACCTAAAAGTCTTCCTCATCACGTTTTGTTCACGCCTTTCAACTACGCATCAGACTGTTACATGTGACCTCCATGTACAGGCATTTCTTCTTCAAGGGGGAGGAGTTACCAGTCGGTGTCGCTGGTTCAAGTACACCAATTCTTACGGTTCATTTCGAACCTTCAAATACGGCTGAGACCGTTGAACCGGACTTTGGTCCGCAAAATTCTTCCGAAGCTCATGCTGCGAGCTCTGATGAGACCACGAATTTTAACGCTCGTTCAGAGCCTTCACAATCTTCTACTGCTCTTGATGTGTCACATCAGAGCACAAGTGACCAAGGTGCCGACACACCTGATTCTACACCCAAAAGGGCCCGCCCTTAGCGGAAGCGGCAGAAGCCGCGTCGGTTCGAAAACTACGTGATGTAGAACTCTTGTTCCGAACAGTTGTGTACATTTTTTTGTTTGTCAGTGCATTTTCAGGACTCGTAGTGTGTGAGTTCGGTGTGCCGTGCTCTAAATTTTCATGTGTTCTAATGTACATACATTGTCAAATATGTTGGTATCGATCATGTATAAATATAAACGGTGTATAGGTGAACTTTTTTCGAGGAGGGGATGATTGTTGCGTTCTGGATTTTCGGTTTCGGTTTCGGAATGGCATGTGAGGATGCCAGGGGGCGCCGCTCTGGCATTTAGGATTTCAAGGCGGCTGTAAAATAAAGACAGTGTGTTTTGGGTAACCGTGGAGTGCGGTTGTTGTTCTTTTCTTCGGCGCTTCGCGCCAACCCGCGTGTTCGGGCTGGTCGGCGTCCCCGCCGGCCACGTACGTCTCCGTCGGCCGTCTTCTTCCTCTGCTTCGTCGGTACCAACCAGCCCCCAACACAGCAGAAATGATCTGCCGTTTCAAGGAATACGATGAAGACCTGTCAATACTTCATCAGCGGAAAGCTTTTCAAGTCGTTCATCAGAGTTACGCGAAGTCTTCCCGCAGTAAGCCTAGTTTCCAAACGAGACCTCAGAGAAAATATACCACCAGTATACTATCATACGACGCTTCCGAAAAAACGTCACGCATTCGAACACCGACTGGTAACTGGCACGTCGCAACAGACAAGGTAAAGCCTCCGTATACCGAAAGGAATCTAGATTGATTGATTTGTGGGGTTTAACGTCCCAAAACCACCATATGATTATGAGAGACGCCGTAGTGGAGGGCTCCGGAAATTTTGACCACCTGGGGTTCTTTAACGTGCACCCAAATCTGAGCTCACGGGCCTCGACATTTCCGCCTCCATCGGAAATGCAGCCGCCGCCGCCGGGATTTGAACCCGCGACCTGCGGGTCAGCAGCCGAGTACCTTAGCCACTAGACCACCGCGGCGGGGCGAAAGGAATCTAGACCATTTCGGCAAAAGACTAAACCTAAAGCCGGCTTTCTCAAGAGCAATGAAATCGGCATTTTCAACGTGTTCACTGCACCACAACACTTCACATTTTACTGAACCACCCGAATCCCTTGATGGTTCGTGTCACACACAAGGCCCAGACGGTTTCGACCGTGCGATGGAATTTACGTGTGACGAGCTGGTGAATTCTCGCAATACCAGCCCCCACCCTGAAGTTCCCGACCATGGTCGTTCGACAGACATTCTCAGCCTAATCAAGCTGCAAAAAGAAAAACACGCCATCAGAACCACCTGAAGCCATGTCTGTTGTGCCCTCATCGTCAAGTGATAACACACATGTGAGTCAAAGCACTGCAGGAATTTCGAATCCACCAACGCCGGCGCATTGTCAACTGACAGAAGCATTTACAATCAATGATGGCTCACAACCATCTTGGGAGCTTTCTCATCAGCCTGTCACTCTGCTTTCATCGCAAGACAAGCCTAGCAGTACAGTGTCGACTACCGACAATCTACTGATCACATCACCATCTAAAGAAAAGCAGACTCATGTTCCTGAAAGAGGCCCATCTGACGAACTTTCACAACAAGACAAGCAATTTCAACAAAGGCAACTCCACGAACTGCAAGAACTGCAACGGCTACTCGAACAAGAACAACGATCAAGTGAAACCTCCTCACGAGTACACTTGTGGCTGAAAGGTCATAAGAGACAACAGCAATTAAAGAAGCAAAGACAAAGTCAATGCCTAAGCCATCATCGCAGAAAGCAACATCGACAAAATTTTCTGCTATCAGTTCTCTGCAATCCAACAAACGGAGAGAACGCCACAGAAACTTACGAAAAAGGCATGAAGCTACCACGCACACAACGGAGAAAAAAAGGCTTCCTCCCATTAGTATTGCTTCTCACGCACGCCGACTTGAAGCAACGCGTCTGTTACCACGACGGTGCTGGATCCGATGCCAAAGACATCCGTTAATCCAATGCTACACAGATTTCAAGCCTTTTTCGTTCTTCACAAGACTTCAAGTCGTGTCATCATCAGTGCAGATGTCAAGGGTGTGGTTATGCCATCCAGAACGCAACAGTCAGCCTCGCCCACCAGAACTCCTGCGTTAACCGGACTGCTGCACTCTCCACTGAACTCCTTGAAAGTTTACGGAACTCCTCTGGAGCATAAAACCAATTGTTACTTTTGTCATTTGTGACTTTTCAACCTCTTGTTTACTTTTTTTGTTCATAATTCACGCCTTCTTTTGGGAGAAGGGGGAATCCTGTGACGGAAGAAGGCAGGGATGGTTAGGAGAAGTAGAGGAGGAAGAAGTCAGAGTAGAATAAACATGGCGTATGAGCCAGGCCACGTCGCCCAGTCATCGTAACTTCATATATATGTATATATATATATATATATATATTGAATACATACACTGCAGGGCATAGCCTGTTCCGCGCTGAGCCAATCAACGTAGTCTAGTGCTTTTAGTTGGCACGTTATACCTGCGAACTTTTTAATCTCATGAGCCCACCTAACTTTCTGTATCAGCCTAACCCGCTTGCCTTTTCTTGGAATTCAGTCAGTTACTTTTAAGGACCATTGTTTATCCTGCCGACGTGCCCGGCCCATGTTCATTTTTTTATTTCAACTATGATTTGTTTACAGACAAACTCTGCTCTGTTCTTGTCCCTTAAGGTCACACCTTTTATTTTCCGTTCCATCACTCGCTGTGTCGTCCTCAATTCAAACTGAACTCTTTTTCGTAAGATGTAATTCACGGAGTCTAATCCTGGTTGCGGTGGCTGCATTTTCGATGGAGATGACAATGCTTGATGCCCGTATGCTCAGATTTAGGTGCACGTTAAAGAACCCCAGGTGGTCGAAATTTCCGAGCTCTCCACTTTGGCGTCTCTATCGCATTACATCATATGGTGATCTTGGGATGTTTAAACATACATATCAATCAATCTATCTCTTCTAAGACTTCAGGTTCTGCTCCGTAGGTAAGTACATGCTACATGTATTTTGTATACCTTTCTCTTGAGGGTTATTGGTAGATTACCACCACGAAGTTTCTATACTTTGTCTTCTGGGTTTGAGGTGCGCCCCGATCAGTGGCGCCGGTTGCCGCCATATTGAAAAAAGAGTTGGAAGCAGACGACAAAGTGCGCTTTGTAGCTCCGCCCTCTCAGTGGCCTTTGGAGGCTGTGACATGCTTTTGTAATGCAGTTAAAGATTTTACAAGGCCATGGTGACCTCGTGCGTCGCTTATTGCTGCACAGATCGCATCAAGAAGATGCCTGGGATCACTTTTTACGTGTAAGTATTCTCGATTCATTCACGGACGATCTCCTGTTCATTTGCGTATTCTGTTAAATCAAAAACAATATGAAAGGCGCACATGCGTGTAAAAATGCGTATTGCTGTATGGAGGGAAACTTGAAGCTTTAAATGCTCGCTGAAACAACGTTGTCCATGAGTTTTAATTTTATGGACGAAGCACTTGCGGTCTACGGCTGTACGTATCAAACATTGGAACGAGTATAGGATGCCTGAATGCCCTTTGAATTTCAAGTTTTCTGGTGTTGTCTTTCAAGGCAAGACTGGCGGCATGCATGCATATTTTTTGCTAGCAAATATTGAATTTGGTACATACGTTTATCGAGGAGTTCGCAAACGTACAGAATTATTCCTTGCCTTGGTTATCCGTGTTACAAGTTGCAAAAGAGAGTGCTCTGCGTTCTGCCTGGGAATGTGCTGTTCGAAGAAATAGTTGGAGGGCTACGCTGGGTGACCACCTCTGTTCTATTCACTTTGAAGAATGCTGCCTCGCGAGAGTGGGGCAGACAAGAACCTTACTGCGGCCTGGCAGTGGATTTTCGACTTTTCCTGCTTTCGGGGCACATCTGCAACAACCTGTTAGTTTCTACCTCCTTGACGTAGCTTCAATAGAATGTAGTCACAAAAATAAGCAATTGTGTCTAAAACAAGATGAGACACCTTTCTGTTCTTTCTTGCCGACAAAAACTAAACCAAAACCCCGATAGACGAAGTTGCCAAAATGAGTAGGTGGCGTTATACCAAACATCAAGCCACCTCGTTTCTAGGGTCTGAAGACTGCGCTTGTTATGACAACACACGTTGCCAATGGAAGTTGACAAATATTGTGCATAACTAATGCCAGTGCTATCGTTATTACAAGCGGTACGTCATTTGTGGTACGTCTGCTGGAGTTTGTCGGTTGCACGCGACATTGGTGCTTCGAATTTGGTTCTGCCTGTAAATTAATTAGAAGTCGATAACTCTACAAAAATTACTGATGACTGCTAGTTTACCTAATTATCTCTCTTTTCTAACTTAAGCTTTATTTATCTCCACTTTCTTATACATATTCTCTGGTAATGTCCCGACACACACACAATCGCATATATGAAAGAGGCGAGCAAATGTCGCGTTCCCCCTGATCTTGAGTATCTGCAGGCACATTTCTTTCATAATATGTGGGGTTTAACGTCCTAAAACCACTTTACTTTTTCACCGCCTTGAGAGAGCACTAGTGCGAACCCAACATGACTGTCGTTTGTGGGATAGTCCAGTCGGCACGCTGGTAGCCGCCACCATTGTGCCCGTCACTTCAAACTGCGTAGTATTTTCGGCTGCAGCCACCGTGTTCATGTCTTTCATTCCCCATTAGCAGCCTTCGGCATGTTCCAGTAAGAAACGTTAGTAGAAGTAGAAGTGTTAATAGACGACTTTTTCTGTCTCTCATTCTCAGTAGCAGCCATTGTTTATCTCAAAGGTAGTGCCTGGTGAGGTTTCTCCTGTGCGTGAATAAACAATAAATTTTGTTTGTTGAAAACACCGTTGATTGATGAAATAAACCAATGAAAGGCGCCAGATGTTTTCTAAAAGCAAAACGAAAAGACGTCAGATGTTTCTAAAGCAAAACAAAAAGAAGACCCCAGCTGCTTAACAAAATACGCCAGGTGTTTTCTGAAGCAATGGTTGTATAATCAAAACCGTATCGATACTGGTTTGTAGTTGCCGATGCTCGTTGCCATCGGTGTGTGTTCGTATGGTGCATTGAGCACTATCTGACAGGAAAAGGTTGCTACGTTATACTCACTGGGCGTAACCTCCTTGGTTTTAGAAAATTTTAGCGATCGTTAGGCCGCAGTGCCATGAATACAGTGAACAAGTATATACCACGAACTCGAGGTGGTTAAATGTGGGAAGTAGACCCGAAGCGCAGCCGTAAAAAAGTGTGCGTGTGCCACCTCTCGTTTATTCTTTGGAATGTCCGCTGGATGGCGGTGCTTCTATATGGGGAATATAAGATGAAAAGATGGGAGATGGTGGTACTTGGAGTGTCGAATAGATGGACGAACGGATACACAGACAGATGCATGGATGGAGGCACGAACGGACGCAAGGGCGGATGCATGGACGAACGCAAGGACGGACGCACGAGCAGACGCACGCACGGACGGGCAGATAGATGCATGGACGGTCACACAGATCGACGCATGGACGGACGGAAGCAAGAACGAACGGACGGACGAATGCTTCGCCCCACTCTGCATCATTCACTCCGTGGATATGCTGCCATTTTTTTCGACCCTCTAACCACCCCTGGGCGTCTCCTGTCGTTCTCGTCGCGAAGAAGGACGGTTCTGCGCACTTCTGTGTGGACTACCGACGCCTCAAAAAGATCACTTGCAAGGACGTGTATGCAGTCTGCATCTGTACCTAAACAAGTGTCGATTTGCAGCTCGGCAGCTGACAATACTCGGCTACATCGTGTCCAAGGACGGAATTCTCCCTGTTCCAGTCAAGCTTCTGGCCCTGACCGAACTACCCAAGCCGACATCCGTCAAGGAACTGCGCAGTTTTGTAGGACTGTGTTCGTACTTCCGGCACTTCATTCGAAACTTCACGACAATCACAATCATATCACCACTGACGAAGCTCCTCGGAAGTAACGGGCCTCTCCATTCGTGGTCATCACAGTGCGACGGCGCTTTCACAACGCTCCTTCGATTGTTTACGTCACCTCCCATACTCCGCTACTACGACCCGACGGCCCCTACAGAGGTACACACGGATGCCAGTAGGGTCGACCTTGGTGCTTTCCTTGCGCAGCGCAAACCTGGCTACCCGGAATATGTCGTGGCGTATGCAAGCAGTACGCCTACAAAAGCCGAGAGTAACTACACCGTCATGATGAAAGAATGTCTGGCATTTGTCTGGGCTCTTACAAAGTTCTGGCCTTATTTGCATGGTCGACCATTTGATGCCCTCACTGACCATCACGCACTATGCTGGTTGTCGTCATTGAAAAATCTCCCAGGCCGTCTCGCCCAGAGGGCACTTCGCCTGCAAGACTACGACATCCGTGTGCTGTACCGCAAAGGAAGGCAACATGCTGACGCCGACGCCTTGTCACGCTTTCCCTTGCGTGACAACAATACCCACAACTCAGCGTCTCACCTTGCCGTTTCTTCCATTAGCATTCATACCATTGCTACTGAACAGTGCAAGGTTCTATGGATTGCCTCACTTAGACTTGCTGACTGATCCATCCACTCCATCCACTCGTGCGTTGCGTCGTCAAGCCCAGCATTTCACCTTTCACGATGACCTCCTCCACGAACGCAATTACAACGGTGACAGCAACCAGTGGCTACTAGTCATACCCCTCAGTATGCTCTCTGACATATGCGAATTCTTTCATTCTGATACGCAGCGTGCGCACTCTGGGGTATCGAAGACTTACCACCGCTTTCGCCAACGGTACTTTTTGCGTGGCATGTACCGCTACGTGCCGAAATTCGTTCGCTCTTGCATAGATTGTCAGTGCCGCTAAACTTCAATGCACCGGTCGCTCGCAGGTCTGCAACCTCAACCTTGCCCTGCCAGGCCATTTGGGCGCGTTTGAATCAATTTGTATAAGCCACTTTCACTAACGTCGGCTGGTAACCGCTGGGCCAGCGTTGCTGTGGATCACCTCACGCAATACGCCGAAACTGCCGCTTTCCCCGCGGCTACAGTGAGTGACGTGGCCTCCTGTCTGCTTCAACAATTCATGCTGCTACACGGTCCCCCACCCCCAGGAACTGCTCAGGGATCGAGGCCGTGTCTTTCTGTCCGAAGTCGTCGAAGCCATTCTCAAAGAGTGCAACTTTGTTCACCGCGAAACTACTGCTTACCACCCGCAGACAAATGGCCTCACCCAACGCTTCAACCATACGCTCGCCGACATGCTCTCCAAGTACGTCGCCGCCAATCACACAATATGGGACGCCATTTTACCCTTAGTCACCTACGTATATAATACCCTGCCTCAGAGCGCTACTGGCTTTCCACCTTTTTTTATTATGCGGAATAATAAAAATAATCGACGCGATAATTTCATACAAGCCACATCCGCCTGAGTGTGCGCCTATTTCTGCTACTGCTAAGCTTGCTGAAAACTGTCGAGAGCTTGCAAAGACCTTTACTGCGCATGATCACGAGCGGCAAGAAAGCATTCGCGCGGACGCCAGCACTACTGCGCCCATGTTTCTCCCTGGAGCGCTCGTCTTGTTCTTGATCCCTACCATTGCAACTGGCTTATCTCCAAACTATTGTCCAAATACGAAGGCTACTACCTTGTCGTCAAACACACTTCCCCTGTAAGCTAGTTGATCGAACCCATCGAACTATCTTCAGACATTCGCCGTCGAGGGCACGACATTGTCAACGTGGAGTGCCTCAAGGCCTACGATGACCCGCTCATAGTAACCAGCTGTTAGGTCGCCAGGCGGCTCCTTTTTTGTACCCGGGGCAGTTGTAGCGAAGCCTTCAAAAAGTGGGTCATCCTCTCCAGCGCCTTCTAGTGGGTCGCCCTCTTCGTAAATGAAGAGCAGCTCGTGCAGAGAGTCTGTTCCTGCATTGACTGTCGCTGTCGTGCATCATCGTGGAGTGTATGCCAATAAACGTCTTAACAATATATATATATATATATAAATAAACTATAATGTAAATGGTAAATACAAGCAGAAAAGCAGTAGCAGCGTCGGGACAGAAGCAGCAAGAGCTGCCTGGGTATACGGAGGTCGTCGCAGCAGCAACCAGGCAGTCATAGCTCGCGCCGACGTGTCGATGTTCCTGCAGTAGTGCGCATTCCTCTTCACTACATATCGTCCCCAGTGGGAAAAAGAGCGATCCTGGTGACTCAGAGAGAACAGAGTACAAGTGGGTTGTAATATGGTTTCAACCACTGTATATGAACAGTTTTACGACCCCGAAAGCGCTGTTGCATGGATGATGTAACAGGCTCGACGATGTAGTTAACAAGTGAAGTCTGCGAGACAACGCGCTGGGGTCCCTGGTATTTTGAAGCAAGTTTCAAAGAAAGGCCTGTAGGAACAGCTGGAACCCAAAGACTCACAGAGGTGTCTGGAACAAAGTTAGGGTACGGGTGGTTATCGTCGAGTCGAGATTTTGGTCTCCATTGGTCGGTGGTTTTGAACGACTGGGCGAGCTTACGGCATTCCTCGGCACCGCGGGCAGCTTCAGAAATGTGCGTAGACTCGAAGGAATCGGGGTTGTAGGGCTGAATGGTATCTAGTGTGGTGGAAGGGTATCGGCCATATAAGATGAAAAATGGCGAAAAGCCCGTAGTCGCGTGAGGAGCAGTAGAGTAAACGTTTGTAACGAAAGGCAGAATGAGGTCCCAATTGGAGTGGTCTGAGGCAACATACTTAGATATCATGTCGCCAAAATTACGGTTGAATATTTCCGTCAAGCCATTTGTTTGGGGATGGTAGGCGGTGGTAGTCCGGTAAATGATACGGAATTTGGCAAAGAGTGCGCTGACGACTTTGGAGAGGAACACACGTCCTGTGTCGCTGAGAAGTTCACGCGGTGCACCGTGACAGAGAATAAAGTTCGGCAGGAAAAAAGATAATACGTCGCGTGCTGCGGCAGGAGGCAAAGCGACTGTTAAAGCATATCGCGTCAAGTAGTCGACAGCGACAGTAATCCAACAGCTTCCGCGAGCCGTGAATGGAGGTGGCCCGTACAGATCGATTCCAATGCGGTCGAAAGACCCGGTTGAGCAAGGGATTGGCTGGATCTGACGAGAGGTGTGATGAGGCAGAACTTTCCGTTGTGTGCACTGCGGGCATGACTGAATGTACCTAAGCACAAAGCTATACATGCCTCATCCATAAAACCGAGAGAAAATCCGAGCGTATGTTTGCAAGATGCCCACATGTGCGCTCTGAGGATCATCGTGGAAAGCTCAACATATTGCAGCACGAAGATGGCGAGGTATGACCAGTAACCACTTTCGGCCATCAGATTTGTAATTGCTGCAACAAAGGAGGCCATCTTGGATCTCAAATTAAACCACTTGACGGCAAATTGTTCGAGAAGATGGAGAAGTTGACGGGTCTGAAAAGAGTCGCAGAAGAGCACTGATTCAGTCATTCTTAAGTTGCTCAGACGTCATGTCGAAGTTTGCTGTAAATGCAAGCGTTTCGTCCACGGCAGATAAGACAGACAGGGCTTTCCGATGATACAGGGGAACACAATACGGCGTCGGAATAAGGGTGACGTCGGCCAGACCTGTAGACAGCGCGCATGTCAATTTCTTGCAACCGCAAAGCACTGCGAGCTAAACGGCCGGAGGGGCCCTTCAACGTGGATAACTAACAAATTACATGGTGATTGGTGACTATGTCGAAAGGGTGACCATATAGGTGCGGTCTAATATTACGTAAAGCCCAACTTATTGCCAGGCACTACTTCTCTGTCACAGAACAATTCTTCACCACTTTGGTGAGGGTACGGCTTGCGTATTTGACTACGTACTCCTGAAATCTCTATTTTCGCTGTGCGAGCAGGGCGCCGAGTCCAACACCACTGGCATCAGTGTGTACCTCAATCGGAGCAGTCAAGTCGAAGTGACGCAAGATCATCGGTGAGGTTACCAGATGGCACAACTTTTAGAAGGCATCATCATAGGTGGGTGACCAAGCATAACTTTTCGAGTCATTCCGTAAAAGTTCAGTCAAGGGTACAGTGATCATCGCAAAATTCTGAATAAAATTGCGGAAATAAGAGCAGAGGCCAAGAAAGCTGTGCAGATCCTTCAGAGAAGCAGGTTTAGGGAGCAGGTTTAGTGGGCATGGAAGCATCGGCAGAAGCATGTACTCATTCATGCTTCCCTACGTTTTGCAGTTTCTCGTCGAGTGCCTGAGTACAGCCAACGCCGGAGCATTGCTACCGCTCAGCGTACATTCCAGCGTGACTTTCCCTTCGACTGCTAACAGCACCTACCTGGATACAACCCAGGGTCCGGTGCTCTGCACTTTATCTCATCAGAGCTGGTTCTTCGAGGGGAGGGATCTCGCACGTGCCGCAGCAAAATCGTCATCGGCCACGACGACAGCGACACCACTGGCCCCTTTAAAACCGTGTTGCACGCATGCCACCGGCAGTGGGCATGGAAGCATCGGCAGAAGCATGTACTCATTCATGCTTCCCTACGTTTTGCAGTTTCTCGTCGAGTGCCTGAGTACAGCCAACGCCGGAGCATTGCTACCGCTCAGCGTACATTCCAGCGTGACTTTCCCTTCGACTGCTAACAGCACCTACCTGGATACAACCCAGGGTCCGGTGCTCTGCACTTTATCTCATCAGAGCTGGTTCTTCGAGGGGAGGGATCTCGCACGTGCCGCAGCAAAATCGTCATCGGCCACGACGACAGCGACACCACTGGCCCCTTTAAAACCGTGTTGCACGCATGCCACCGGCAGTGGGCATGGAAGCATCGGCAGAAGCATGTACTCATTCATGCTTCCCTACGTTTTGCAGGTCAGTTATTTTAACAGACTACCGTGTAGGAGTTTTCGATCTGACAACCCTTTTATTATGGTGCTTCCATGCCCAGAAGCCCTGTTACAGCCTTTTTGTGACCTTTTGTTGTTAATATGTGGTGATGTCGAGCAGAACCCGGGACCCAAGGATGATCAAATTACTGAAATACATAAAATGGTGAAAGATATGCAAGAACGTTCGATTCGCATTGAAACCACGCAAGCGGTAATGTCAGGTGACATCCAGGAGCTTAAGCAACATCAGCTTTCGCTTACTAAAGACATTTCCAACATATTGACGCGCCTGGAAACGGTTGAAAAGCGGACATCCATTATAGACAACATTCAGCGCGAACTGACGGCAACGAGTCAACTTACAAGGCAAGTGCAGGGCGACATGCTTGGTCTACGTGCGCGTCTCGATGAGGCTGAGGATCGCTCTCGGAGGGATAATCTAGTATTCTTTGGTATCGCAGACAATGCCTCTGAAACTACGCAGCAGACTGAGGAAACTATCTTGAGCTTATTTCGCCAGTCCCTTGATCTAACTTTATCTGGTGATAACGTTGCACGCGCACATAGAATCGGCCGCTTTTCCACTAATAAAGTTCGTCCGATTATAGTAAAATTTTCCACCTACAAAACGAAAGAAATGGTTCTTTCAAAACGTCACATGCTCAAAGGAAGCAAAGTGGTTATGCGGGAGGATTTTTCTGCTAACACTCGCCGTACTAGAGCAATGCTGACCAACTTCGCCAAAGAGCTTCATTGCCCTTTCAGTGTGCGCTATAACAAACTTTTTGCAAATGAGAAATGTTATGGCTACGACTACGTTACTGATACAGTGCATGAAATCGGGCCATCCAGACGCGTAACTAATAACGCTAGTGTCGCCAACTCCTCTTCTCGGCAACTTCGTTCTGGTCGACAATTTAATGCTTCCTCGGGAAGCTAGGATGAAGCAAGGGGTGGTGGCACTTGCGTTGACCACAGAAAATTGATCGTGCTGTCTACTAATGTTCGCAGCCTCCTGTCCAAGAAAGATGAAATGAGTGCAGCAGTTAATGATTCAAACGCCGATATTATTGCGGTAACTGAAACGTGGCTTTGCGACAAAATACGAAACGAAGAGCTGCTGTGCTGTGATAAAAAATACAAAATATATCGCTGCGACAGACCTAATAGATGTGGCGGTGGTGTTCTTCTTGCGGTGAATGAGAGCATTGAAAACTACGCTGTTGCAATAGACTCGGTTTTGGAGGCAACATGGTGTTGCCTCAACGTGGCTTTTAGAAAAGTTGTCATTGGCGTATGTTACCGCCCACCTTCAGGAAGTGCAAACTTTTGCAATGACCTACATGATTGTCTGAGCCATGTGAAGGTTTTGTTTCCTCGCGCAGCTGTGATTCTACTAGGCGATTTCAATTTCCCTAACATTGTGTGGTCAAATTCTTATTCATATTCCTTGCCTAACTCAGCGGAAGCGGAGCATTTTATTCGCATCTGTTCAGATTTTGGTTTGACGCAGCTTGTTAATTTTCCTACGCGCGTTACCGATACTACGTCATCCATTCTTGATCTTATATTGACATCAGAACCAGATATTGTATCTTCAGTGTCCAATGTACCTGGTATCAGTGATCACGATATTATTCAAGCAAATATATTGCTGCCATTCTCACGCATGCGTAAGCAGCTTAAAACTATACGGGATTACAGAAAGGCTGACTTTGACTCAATTAACAAGGATTTGGGCACATTCCTAGATGAGTTCTTACCCAACTACCCTGAAAGATCGGTGCAGAGCAACTGGGACTTATTTAAAGCTAAAGTTTCAGAGCTAACCGTTAAACATATCCCTATAAAACAAGTTCTTTCCAATACACGTGCTCCATGGTACAACAGATACATAAACCGCCTTTCAAACCGTAAGAAAAGGTTTTATCGTGCTGCTGTCAAATCCCCGTCTGATAAACGTTGGTCTACTTACAAATCTGCTGCCACAACCTATTTATCTGAAGTGAAACGAGCTAAGTCTTCCTTTTTTAGTCACACTCTACCGGTTATGCTGAAAAATAACCCTAGACAGTTTTGGAATTTCATGCGTGGCAGCGAGCGCCGCGCTATAGCCTTGCTGACAGCTGAAGGGCATCCCGTGCCCGACGTAGAATGCGCATCTGTACTAAATGACACATTCATAAAAGCTTTCTCTCACCAGGCGACCATCAACAACCAAATCTCCTTGCCGTCACCCCATTACCTACCTATGGACGCTATCTTCGTTACCTCGGAAGGTATTCGTGCGGTCATTAAGAAACTTAAAAACTCATCATCATGTGGAGTTGATGGTATCAATGCTAAATTCCTGAAGAACACTGTTGAATACTCCTCTATTATCCTGTCATGCATTTTTTCACAGTCCCTGCAGCATTCTAGCCTTCCGGAAGACTGGCTGGTCGGTAAGATAGTGCCAGTTCACAAATCAGGGCTAACACACAATCCATCAAACTTCCGTCCAATTTCACTGACATCTGTCCCGTGCAAAATACTTGAGCATATCATTTTCACCCACCTTGTTAACTTTCTCGAGTCTAACCAGTTTTTCACACCCTCGCAACACGGTTTCCGCAAGAATTTTTCTTGCGAAACGCAGCTCTTAGTCTTTACAAACGACCTGCATGTCCTACTCGATTCTGGATTCACCATTGACTGTATTTTTTAGATTATTCTAAGGCATTCGATAAGGTCAGTCCTCAGTTACTACTTCTTAAGATGAAACACTTAAACCTAGACCCTAACGTGTTTAACTGGATTCGAGCCTTTCTTTCCAACCGAACACAGTTTGTTTCTGCTTACAATATTGATTCCCCCGTCCAGCCGGTGCTCTCGGGTGTTCCCCAAGGCTCTGTGTTGGGACCCTTACTGTTCTTAATTTTCATGAACGACCTGCCAACTAATGTCTCATCAAAGGTATGCCTATTCGCAGATGACTGTGTAATTTATCGGAAAATAACTAACCAAAATGATGTTACCTCGCTCCAGACGGATTTAAATAACATATTCACCTGGTGTCAATTATGTAACATGGAACTAAACATTTCAAAATGCAAAGCAATGCGTGTGTGCCGCACCTCACTTGCGTATCCAGATTATCATCTCAATGATACCCACCTCGAGTCTGTTTCATTTTACAAATACCTAGGTGTTCATATTTCCAGTAACCTGTCATGGAACCACCATGTGGAGCACATCATCGCCAAGGCTAACCGTTCTCTCGGGTATTTTCGCAGGAACTTCTACATGGCGCCCTCATCCCTTAAGAAACTTCTTTACACTACTTATATTCGTCCATCACTTGAATACGCATCATCCGTCTGGGATCCTGGTGGCACTACACTTACACATGAATTAGAAGCAGTCCAGAATCGTTCAGTTCGCTTCATTTTAGCCAATTATAACCGCACGGCCAGTGTTACCTTAATGAAGTCCCAGCTCAACCTTCCTGAACTCGCCATTCGGCGTAAAATAGCCCGACTCAGTCTCCTTCATAAACTTTATCATAGCAAAAATCTTCGTGAACAGTTTATTAAACCCCCCTCATTCATATCACCCAGATTGGACCATCTGCAAAAAGTTCATGTTCCCCGCTGCAGAACCGTAACCTATTCGCATGCCTTCATTCCAAGAACCACATCCGAATGGAATCTACTACCACAATCAGCTACGGCTATTACCGATACATCACGTTTTAGGGCCTTTTTGCAAAACATGTTTTGCGATGTTTGATTTTGCTTCGTGTTATATATGTCGTGCTTTTTTTTTTTTATCAAAATCGTTGTCATGTATTCCCGCTGCTACATTTAATTCTTTGTTACTGTGTGTTTTTGCCAACCGCTTTGTATTTTCCCTTCTTTTCCTTTACGTTTTGCCGTTTTGCCGTTTTTTTTTAACAAAATCGTTGTAATGTATTACCGCTACTACATTTAATTCTTTGTTACTGTGTGTTTTTGCCAATCGCTTTGTATTTTCCCTTCTTTTCCTTTACGTTTTGCCGTTTGCTGTATTATTTTGTATTGCCACTCCCCTCTGTAATGCCTTCGGGCCCTGAGGGTACCATAAATAAATAAATAAATAAATAAACTCTCCAACTGCCTCAAGCTTGGCGGTGTCAGGAAGAATACTGTCTTTACAGACAACATGGTCATATATTGTGAGCTGACTTTCGCCAAGGCGGCATTTTTTCAAGTTGAGCCGATGGCTGACATCAGTTAGGCACTATAGTACTTAATCTAGCCTGCGGAAACGCGTAGTAAAATCTGGCGAAAATAAAACCACGTCATCTAAGTAGCGAACGCCTGTTTTTCACTTTAGGCCACGCAAAATATGGTGCATCATTCTCTCGAATGTTGCGGGCGCGTTGCAAAGACAGAAAGGCATGATGCAGAACTCGTAAAGGCCATTAGGTTTGACAAAGGCCGCTTTAGGCGGATCTTTAGGTGCCAAATGAACTCGCCAGAAGCCAATCTATAAATCAATAAAAGAGAAGAACTCCGCACCTAGGAGGCAGTCAAGGGCATCATCAGCGATTCTCGGTAAGGGGTAGTCCTTTCAAGTTATTTCGTTAAGACGATTGTAGTCAACACAAAAGCGAATTGACCCGTCCTCCTTCTTAAATTGAACGACTGAAGATGCTCAGGGGCTATTCGAAGGCTAGTTGACGCCACGCTTGAGCATGTCAGTCACTTGGTCACCGATAACCTGACGCATTATCGTGGACACACGATAGGGTCTTTGACGCAGTGGTGCATCGGTGCCCGTGTTGATGTGGTGACACACAGCTGTCGTGCGGCCGAGGGGGCTAAGCTGACAGTCAAAAGAAGAACGGAACTTGTTAAGGAGTCGTACAAGTTGAGCACGTTGCGAAACGGTTAACGTGTCGGTGATGGAGCTGCTCAGTATGTAAGGTCTAGTAGTCTGCAACGAAGAGGCACAGGTCAATCCAGTGACATCGTGTTCGGCAAAAGAGCCAGTTGGTATGTCGATAATTGCAGAAGGGTCGAGACTGTAAACACGCCCGACGCACTCGCCTTAAAGTAGTGTTACAGGACATGACAACAGATTTGAGATGAGCAGTCTGCTGACGCCGTCATGTAGTTCCGAAAGGGCATGAGGGAGCGGCAAACACTTGCGATGAACTAAAACGGCAGATGGCGTGAAAATGGTGCTCCACTCGGTGAGCGCGTTACAAGACCTCGTGGCAAGGGCAAACGATTGCGGCGGTTTGGTAAAGTCTTCAGCTGGTCACCGATAACCTGACGCATGACCTAACCTCATGAAACCGGGACAAATAGTTTGTCCCGGTTTCATGAGCGTCATATAAAGGAGCATCGCTGAACACCTAAAGTGCCATCTCAGTGCGAGAGCAGTCGATTTCGGCCTTATTAGTGGAGAGAAAGTACCAACACAAAATGAGGTCATGGAAGCAAGAATCTAACACTAGTAATTCAACAACATAGATGAGGATCTCAATCGCAATGCAAGCAGCACAGACAGCGGACGGCGTGACGTGCTCGGCGCTTGCTGTGCAAAGCGATATACTTGCTAGTGGCGTCATACCTTTTTTTGAGCAAGTGGCAGAGTCTGGCACTGATCACTGAAACTTCGGCACCAGTGTCGCCAAGACCGAGTGCAGCGAAGCCGTCCACATTTACGCACCGAACATTCGTCGGTGAAGAGAGAGGCCTTGGTCTTTTCGTGGGTGACGCAGTTCCTGCCTCTGGAACTGCGTCAGTTAGTTTTCCTGCTCCGGTGATGAAGTACGACGGCGCTTTGGCGACGGCAAGCGGCGCCGAGGTGATGGCGAGCTACGGCTACCAGGAGGATGATGGTCAGCGTACGATGACATCTGGTCAGGGGTCTGAGAGCCGGCGAACAAAGGGCGCAGTGGCGCATAAGGGGCAAGCTGGAAGCTCTGGTGGTAGTTCTGGTGATAGGCAGAAACACGTGGACGGCAGTATCGCGCTATGTGGCCATGCTGGCCACAAGCGGCCGATTGTCAGGTGTACGCCATTGTCCACTACTCTGAAACGACATTGACTGAGCGAACCGAGGAGTGGGCACGGCTGATGGTAGTGACCTAAAAGTCTGAAGAGGTGGCCTTGCGGCAACCTCAGCATAGTTTGGAAGTGCATTCACCTCGACACAAGCCACAGGAGCCGGCAACGGCGAAATGTCGTGGGCTTATGGCAGAGCTGTGCAAACTTGCTCCTGGATGACCTCACGAATGTTTGTTGGCTGATGTGATGGTGGTTGGCCAGCTGTTGACAGCCGCGACAGCTGACGGGTCACCTCAGCGCGAACGAACTCCTTGATCTGCGATAGCAGCGACTGAAGGTCAGAGGTGGTTGTCAGGTTTAAAAGGAGGTCATCCGGGACGTTAGGGCGTCGCGTGAGAGGACACTGTCGTCGAAGCTCGTGAAAACTCCGACACAGCTCGATGAGCTCCGAGGTATTGGCAGGGCTTTTCGAGAGGAGCATTTGAAAGGCGTCATCAGAAATGCCTTTCATGATCTGCCGTAACTCTTCAGTTGCCATAATCGTCGGGTCAACATGTCGGCAGAGGTCGAGAATGTCTTCGATGTAGCTGGTGAGTATCTCACCTGTTTGTTATGATCGGCTTCCGAGGCGGTGTTCTGCGCGAAGTATGCGCCCCCCAGGGCGACCAAAAACAGTTGTCATGAAGGTCTTGAAGGTCATTGAAATAGGAATGTCCACCTCGTGATTTTGTACTACAGCTTGGCGACATCCGTCAAGTAAAGCATCTAGGTGCCGAGTTTCATTGAATCATCCCATTCGTTTGTAGCGCTGGCTAGCTCATAGGATTCCAGCCACTCCAGGACGTCTCTCTCGTCTGTGCCGCTGACGATGTCGCGTTCTTGCGGGAGCTGGGCACCAGAACTGCCCTGGGTGGCAAAGCCTGGTGGGGGGGGGGTGGGGTGAAGAGAGCATCGTGAGGCATGACGGACGGCAGCTTCCGACTACGCAATTATAGGTTTGCGGAAAACCGCCGCAGCCTCCACCAAAATATAATGTATATGCAAGGCGAAAAGCGGTTGCAGTGTCGGAACAGAGCAGCAAGAGCTGGCTGGGTATACGGGCGTCGTCGCAGCAGAAAGCAGGTATTCCTAGCTCGCACCTCGCGCCAGCATGTCGATGTCGCTGCAGTAGTGGGCATTCCTCCTCACGATATATATATATATATATATATATATGTATATATTCATATATATATATATGTATATATATATATATATATATATATATATATATATATATATATATATATATACATATATATATATATGACGCTATGATGAATGGGTGACGTGGCCTGGCGCATACCCCATGTTTATTCTAATCTCTGACTTCTTCCTTCTCTACTTCTCCCAACTATCCCTCCCTTCTTACGTCACAGTATTCCCCCTCCCCCCGAAAAACGCCACCGGTTACAAACTACAACAAATTGCACAGAATAAATAAAGTAATGGCCAAATTCACAGTTTTACGTACTGACAGTTTCACAATCTCACTAAATCTTCAAGGCCGAGGGAGCAGTCCAGCGTTTTTTATGACGACTCTGGTGGACGAGCTTGACTCTTATGACGACTCTGGTGGACGAGCTTGACTGTTGCGTTCCGGACAGAGTGGGCTACACATGGGCACTGACAATACTGCTTGAACTGTTCTGGAGACTGAGCAAGGTTGGAACGCATTGTTGCATCGGCAGCTCGGATGTCGTCGGGGTTGTATTTTTCGTCGTGAATGGTGCAATCCTGGTGCTTCTTGCTTTCGTGCTTTCTGACAGACTGTGACGAAGTGCCTGAGTGTTGGCGGTGTGCAAGCAGTGCTTTTCCGTCTTTTTCGGCGTTTTTTGTGGTGGTGCAGTCGGTGTAATAGCAGGTGCAGGGAGTGTTTCTGGTGACTTTTCTTTGTGTGAAAGTGCCTGACGTCTTGAATTGGTCTTTGGTTTCGAGATCTTATTTTCCGATGTTCTTCAATTGCTTAGTGCACTTCCGTTGAATTTTGCGTTTTAGATGCCCTCGTTGCAGTCTCTTTTGTTGTCTCCTGAGTTTGTGTACTTGGCTTTGCTTGCTTTGCTGGTGCTGCTCAAGAGATGGCTCTAGTGGCTCCCCTTCTGGAATTGGTCAATCATTTCCTTCGGTGTTTGACGTGTTCTGTCGACAGCTGATGCTTGGTGAATTGGTGTCTGGCTTGTCGGGCATAGTTGGTAATGCATCATCATTGCTAGCAGGCTCTTCAGAGGTTTCAGTGACGTGGTTCATTACGCTCGCTTCCGAAAGACAACTGTGTACGAGGTTTGTTGTATCATGTACTTCTGAATTTGTTCGATTCACGAATTGGTGAGCTCTGCATGTGGGAACCACAGGTGACATGGCATTACTAGGTTTGAACTGCAGATTTTGGCAATTCTGCGGTGCCGTAGAAATGACAGGAAGCTCTTCAGGGGCTTCTTTTTTGCTGTTCACTGCGAGTGGTTCGTGTGCCTGGTAGCGTGCGACGTGCGATGCGTCTGAGCGTTCTGTTTTGTTTGTACTGTCGAGGGTGTGTGCGCCGAATGGTGATGCATGAAACCGTACGGAAGAAGAATGGCTTGACAGGGTATTTTCGCGATGCACCAGGTCATCTACCATGAATACGGCGTCCTTACAAGGCAAGTGGCGAGCGCTAGGAGCGCTTGAAGAACCGCGTTACGAAAACCCAGGTGGTGGACCACGTATGCGAGACGAAGAGTGAAGGGCATCAGGTGGTTGAGCAACGTCTCCGGTCATATGCTGAAGCGATGACTTTCGCACAGAAGGGAGGTGCGCTTGACGGTAAGGTTTTTCCCAATATACGCATGGCCTTCTGTAAGTAAACTCATGTGCCACTTCGTCTTGAGGCTGTTGTCGATTCGCGCTGGGCTTTGGAACGGTTGAGGACTGCTTAAGGAATTGACGATAGTGTGCGGTTGTCTCTAGATGGTTGGCATTGAGTAGGTCTTGGTCATAGTCGTTAAAACGGGTTATCATCTCCTGTTTGATTTTTTGCCATGACTCGTCGTTCTCGAATATGTGGGTGAGGTAAAATTTGAGTGCCTCACCTGAGATGTAGTCAGTGAAGTTGATGATGATCTCCCGTTCCGACCAGGATGCAGCGGCGGCGTGGACCTCGAATAGGTTGAACCAGTCCTGTACGGGTCCGTCGTCCGCTGATCCGGTGTACTTGGGCATGTCGAGGTCAGCCGATGATTCTGTCATGGTGCTGGTCGTTGTCCTTCTAGGCGATGATTCGGTAGTCAATGTATGGTCAGGATGTCTTCTGGGGAACTGCGTCGATGATGAGTGACTGATGAAGGGGCAGGCAGGTCTCCATCCTGTCGACTCGTGTGACGCTATGATGAATGGGCGACGTGGCCTGGCGCATACCCCATGTTTATTCTAATCACTGACTTCTTCCTTCTCTACTTCTCCCAACAATCCCTGCCTTCTACCGTCACACACACACACACACACACACACACACATATATATATATATATATATATATATATATATATAATGTGCGATGATGGATGAAGCCCGAAACTGGCAATCTGACCCAGACGCGCATCCTAGGTGATTGATTGATATGTGGGGTTTAACGTCCCAAAACCTCGTTATGATTCTAAGAGACGTCGTAGTGAAGGACTTCAGAATTTTCAATCACCTGTGGTTTAACGTGCAACCGAATCTGAACGCACGGGCCTACAACATTTCCGCGTCCATCGGAAATGCAGCCGCCGAAGCCGGGATTTGTTCCTGTGGCATGTGGGTCAGCAGTCGAGTACTTTAGCGACAAGACCACGGCGGTGGGCCGCATGCTAGGCGAGCGTGGTAGAGTAGGAAGAAGAAGCTCAGAAGAGAACAGCCGGCCCACCGCAAGGGTGCTTTTGCTGTCTCGTTTATTCCTTTACAATGCCGCAGTTCGACACCTGAACCTTGCGGCTGAAGCCACCTGTACCTCGCGGGTCGCCGGCAGCGCGGGTCTCTCAATACAGGCACGCCGTTCACGCTTCCTTGTCATGGACTTTACGAATAGACCACTGCTGTGTCTCCACAATGAATCGTCCGCAGATGGCGTCAATGCCTCTTTGGTAGTTCCAGGACACCACCTGACAGGGGCCTTGCGACCACTCTCATCAGAGAAAATGCACGGGCTCCTGTCGTTCGGAAATGTCACGTACACTTCCCGTGATAAGAAGCACGTGCCCAACACTCTTATAACGAGTGAGCATCCAAGGGACATTGGTCGGGCATCTTTGGCATACCCCGGCGTCACCACGACTACGCATAGTCCCCTGTTTCTCGGTAATGCTATTTATGCTTCCCGTAGCCACGCCCTCTCGTTTGATGCTCTGTGAACTCCTGAGCTGCTTTGGGATGCTGTACAAGCTACCTCGGACAAGCAACCCACTACAGTGACAACGACCAACACCTCTCACTTCTCCAAAACTGCCACGGGCTCTGCGCGTGGGTCACCGTATAGCACTCCGTAGCTGAGGCGTACTCTAGCGCGACTCCGCTTTGAGCTTAGCGTCTGGATAGTGCCGTGTTCCATGGTATGTCTTGCTGCTGTACCGATAATATGTGCTATGAATGTCCTGTTAGCTGCGGTAGCCTCGGAATATATTGAATCCAGTTCAGCCAAGAACCATAGAGAGCTCAGGTGTGTCCTGGCGCAGCTCTCGCAATAACACACTGGTTTAGAGTCGGCAAACTGTGCATTTTATAAGCTGTCTAACCATCGCAGGCACCCTCTGAACTACCGGTATTCTACGGGTTCCAGAACGACGCCGACGAGTGGGTGGCAACCGTGAACAATTTCGCTGCTCGCAATGCATGAAACGAGAAGCAGAAGTGGAGTGTGGCCGAGGACCGCCTTCGGAAGGGTGCCGTGGCGTTGCACAGGTACGAAGGCGTCAGGTAGCAGTCCTGGGCAGAATGGAGTAGTGCCCTTGTTGCCCCTTTCGACCGGATTCCCTGCGACTCCTGCAAGTTCAGCTTGGTCTTCCCCGAGGACGGAGCTCAAATAGCCCTCCACCTCGTGACCGCCACTGCGTGCTGCCACTCACCTGCAGAGAGCTAAACAGCTGGGCCTGGTAACGACACAGGACTAAAGTCATGCTCTGGTTCTGCCTCAGTATTCTGTGCCAGAACACCCATGCCAATGTTCAAGAGGTTTTCGCATCTGTATCGATCGGGAAATCTGTACCCATGCTCGCCGTCGCGTGAGCATTTGGATGCCCGAACCCGCGTAAGAGTGGACATTCCATCTCCTAGTACGCGCGTCTCGACAAATTCCACCAGCACCTTCTTTGACCAGACGGATGTGGATATGCGAGTTACACATTCATTGGCCAATTGTGAGAGCCCTAATGACTTGCTCAAAAAGACTTTTGAGAAGATACAGCGGTCAGGGAGAAGTCTAAGATCAACTTCATCAAACACCTTCGTGTGCAGCCCAACTCCTCTTCGCAACGGCATCGAAGATGATCTACCATCTTTGCGCAGCGAGGCTTCAAAGATTGCTGACTTGAGAACGTCAAAGAGACCAACAGCGAAAATTCTGAAAAAAAACCACCAGCCACGTCACACGTAAGCACAAGAACTTCACCCTGAGCTGACGCTGAAGTCGAGTAGGACACCCAGGCACCTCTCGATTCACTGAAAAATGTGCAGACGGCCGCAAATGATGTTTTATGTTACATTGCCGAATCCACCAGTTCCTGTCCTGTCTTTCAAAACGTGGCGAGACAAAGGCAAGTGTTCCGCGATCAACGCGTTACCGTGTCGATCTAGTCAGGACCGCCCACCAAAACCTTAACCAAGAAAATTTGACTTCAAACCACATTACTGCAGAAAACTTCGAGCACCATGAGGCTGGCTGTTCGGTCCACCAAATAAAAATGAACTCCAACTGCTTTTTTTTAGAAGTCGCAGCGTTACCGAGGTTGTAAACTGCCATGCGGCAGTCAATGTCGTCCCACGGAGTCATCATGAACAAAAAGACCAACCAGGACCCTGTACCTACCATGACATGGCGAACGACTCAGTGGACATAGCCAGTGTCGGCCACCGGAGCCGATTTCGGCAAACTTCCAGCGTGGTTGGAGCGAACCACGACGATACAGTCAACCCCACCCACCTGAAGCACTGTAAACTGCTGCAGATAGCCTCACCCACTAGAACAATGTCGTTTGGCCCATCGACAATGCTTGCAGTCATGGCTGAGTGTGATGATGAAGACTGAACGTGGCACTCTGGCACAGACGCGCCTGCCAGGCGAGCATGGTAGAAGGGGAAGAAGATGCTGAGAATATAACAGCCGGCCCGAAGCAAGGGTGCTATTTCGCAAGGATGCGTTTATTCCTTTACAATATATATATTGTTACACAAATTAAGGTAACTTAATGGGGGGGCGACTGAAAATAGCGCTAAAAAACGAGGACACAAGAAGAGCACACACAGCACAGGCGCTAACTTCCAACATAATGTTTATTACCACCGCACGCTCGCCTATATCACAAAAAAATATATCACATGACATCAAAGATGCGCACAAAAACTAATTTCTTAGAAAATACAATTCTTTATCACTAAGCATAAGAGAGGGAGTGCTGACGCACTTAGACCCCAGTGAAGCGATAGCCTCAGCCTCAATAATCTCTCTAGTAAGCTTATCGAACATTCTCTTGATAACTGTGCATGCATTGAATATCGGCACGCAGCCGCAGGATTTACAATGTATGGCCAACCAACTCCCCTGGCCGTTTTTCACATTATTACAATGTTCTCTCTAGAGAACATTGTAATACAATGTTCTCTCTAGAGAACATTGTATTAATGTGAAAAACGGCCAGGGAAGTTGGTTGGCCATACATTGTAAATCCTGCGGCTGCGCGCCGATATTCAATGCATGCACAGTTATCAAGAGAATGTTCGATAAGCTTACTAGAGAGATTATTGAGGCTGAGGCTATCGCTTCACTGGGGTCTAAGTGCGTCAGCACTCCCTCTCTTATGCTTAGTGATAAAGAATTGTATTTTCTAAGAAATTAATTTTTGTGCGCATCTTTCATGTCATGTGATATATTTTTTGTGATATAGGCGAGCGTGCGGTGGTAATAAACAATATGTTGGAAGTTAGCGCCTGTGCTGTGTGTCCTCTTCTTGTGTCCTCGTTTTTTAGCGCTATTTTCAGTCGTCACAATGCACCAACAAGCCCAAATTTCGACAGTGTTAATGGAGGGGGGTTTAATGAGCCCTGAGTCCGCGATCACAGTATAATGATGATGATCACCATCATGGCTCGTACCCACTCAGGGGGATCACAGTGGAGGCAACGTCGTCTTCCTTCTCTGCCCACGCTTCCCTTGTTTTTCCTGGTAGCGATACTTTGTATCATTCCTCCTCTCTCAGACAAAGCCCTCTGGGCGAGTCATTCTTGCATCCTTCGTGTAAACGGCTTCAGGCAACATGCGTCACCTCCGTCTTGCATGAACGTCGGCCACTAGTGGTGACACGTGCAATTTCATAGTTGACCTCGCTGACACGACGGAGTATCACAAAAGGACCGGCATAGTGTGCCAGTAGCTTTTGGCTCAAGCCAAGTCTGCGTATTGGGGTCCACACCCACACTAGATCACCGGGGGCATAGGTTACATGCCTGTGTTGGCTGTTGTAGCGAGTTTTGGATGACTCTTGCGCTGCCAGTGTACGTAAGCAGGCAAGTCGACGGGTCTCTTCCGCACGACACAAGGTTTCCGCAATTGTTAAATCGTCATAGATGACAAAAGGAAAGATAGTGTCCAGCGTATGTCGAGGTGAGCGAGCGTAGAGCAGATAGAAAGGGCTATAGCCTGTCGTTTCGTGTTTCGACGTATTGAAGGCGTACGTGACGAGTGGTAATACTTCATCCCAGTTTTTGTGGTCAGAGGTAACGTACATTGACAACATGTTGATCAACGTTCGGTTTGTGCGCTCGGTGAGACCGTTAGTTTGCGGATGATACGCAGTTGAGTGTCGGAACTTGGAGGCACACAAACGAAGAAATGATTCCACAATATCAGTGGTAAATTGTCGTCCACGGTCACTTATTATCACGCGAGGTGGCCCGTGTCGGAGGATGACTGAGTGCAACAGGAACTCCGAAACCTGGCCTGCCATGGCGGAGCATAAGGCAGCCGTCTCGCAGTACCGCGTCAGGTAGTCGGCGCATACAATGATCCACCGGTTACCTTTTGAGGAGCGTGGAAATGGTCCCATTAGATCAATGCCAACCTTTTCAAAAGGGGAACCGGGAGGCTTTACCGGTTGCAGGTGACCAACTGGACCCGAGGAGGGCCGCTTGTGGCTCTGGCACTGCGTACAGCTGCCCACGTAGTTCTGAATTATTTTGCTCATTTTCGGCCAATAGAACCGCTATTTCGTGCGACTAAGTGTTCGTGCGGTGCCTAGATGGCCAGAGGTGGGGTCATCATGCGTGAGACGCAGAACAGACGTTTGGAGGGATGCAGGAACAACCAGCAGAAAGCGGGCGCCCGTGGTGGACAAGTTTCTCTGGTAAAGAAGACCGTTTCGGACGCAGAATCGGCCTTCGCTTAATAAATTTCTCGCTCCAGGGAAGAGAGCTTTTAAGCTTTGGTCATTACGCTGCTCAGCGGCGAAAGTCACGGTATCAGGAAAGCCAGACGACAGAGAAGCGATAAGGTGGTCAAAATTATCGGCTTCACAATCTGTCGATGGTTGCGGCATTCTGGAGAGGCAATCCGCATCAGCGTGTAGACGGCCAGTCTTGTATCAGATGGTGAAGACATGTTCTTGCAAACGAATGGCCCATCGTGCGAGGCGGCCGGATGGGTCACAAAGGTTGATCAGCCAACACAGGAAATGGTGATCTGTGACGATAGTGAACGGGCGACCATAGATGTATGAGCGAAACCGTTGCACGGCTAAGACTATCGCTAGGCATTCCTGTTCGGTCACTGTGTAGTTGCGTTCAGGCTTGCTTAAAGAACGACTTGCGTATGCCACAACGTGTTCCTTCTTGCCAGAACGCTGAACGAGAACGGCACCGATACCGATGCCACTTGCATCTGGGTGAATTTCCGTGGGCGACGAAGGATTGAAGTGCCGAAGTATTGGCTGCGAAGTTAACAAACACTTCAGCTTGTGAAAAGCGGCATCACACTCGGAGGTCCACTGAAACAGGCTGTTCTTGCGTAGAAGGCTCGTCAGGGGGTGAACCACAACCGCAAACTTGGGTACGAACCGGCGGAAATACGAGCAGAGCCCGATGAAGCTACGCAGTTGTTTCACAGATTTAGGACGCTCTAACGATTCAACGGCCGCGGTCTTTTGTGGGTCAGGTCTAATGCCATCTTTGTCGACGAGATGTCCTAACAACAATGTCTGTCGCTCGCCAAAGTGGCACTTTTTCGAATTCAATACAAGGCCAGCTTTTGCAATGCAGCTTAGCACGTGGTCTAGGCGAGTGTTGTGCTCCTCAAACATACGTCCAAAAATTACGACATCATCAAGGTAACACATGCATATATGCCATTTTAAACCACGCAATACAGAGTCCATAAATCTTTTGAATGTCGCAGGAGCATTGCATAATCCGAATGGCCTAACGTTGAACTCGCGAGGTCCGTCGGTCGTAACGAATGCCGTCTTTTCTTTGTCAGCTGCGTGCATCGGAATTTGCCAGTAACCTGATCTCAGGTCGACAGATGAAAAGTAGGACGCGGAATGCAGGCAGTCTAGAGCGTCATCGATGCGCAGCAGTGGATAAACGTCTTTCTTGGTAACAGAATTCAGTCGGCGGTAGTCAACGCAAAATCTCCACGTACCATCCTTTTTCCTCACTAGAATGACAGGAGCAGCCCACGGACTTGCCGATTCCTGTATTATTCCTTTTTCCAGCATTTCTTGGACTTGCTCGTTGATGATCTTGCGCTCCGATGGTGCCACTTGATAAGGTTTCTGCCCAATGGGATGCGCCGACTCGGTGTGGATCTGATGACATATCCGGGACGCTGGGATTAAGGGCCTTTGGCTTTTTTTAGAAAAATCGAACACTTCCGAGTGCTTGGATAGAACGTCGAGCAGTGTATGACGTTCGCTTTGGTCAAGTGACTTGCTGACCATTTGTAGCAATTGGGCATCTTCTGAACCTTCTAAGCCTAGATGTTTTTTGGCTTGTAGCATCAAAAAGCGCAACCAGCGTCGTACATGATTCGGGTCTAAATACTGCAAGTTTCATGCCGCCTGGCAGACTTGCAGGCTCGATGGAACTGTTCATTGTCCACACACCTGCCCGTCCATCAACAACTGGCACTATGCAATGGGGAATGAGAATGTTCTTTTTCAGGCATGCCAAGGAAATCGGTTCGAGCGTGGGGTCAAACGTGCCACAGTTGTTGCTAGAACATGTCACGGGAACACACACAGCAGAAAATGCAGGAACGACTGTGTCCACGGAGACGAAAAAGATGCATTCCTCCGAACGGGAATTTTCCAAGAGCGCCGTTGGGAAAGTACCGTGTATAGAAAGATGCCCACTTCTGCAGTCTGCAGTTGCCCCACACTCACACAAGAAGTCAATACCCAAGATAACGTCATGTGTAGACCGCGGAATAACCGCAAACTCTGTGCTAAACACGTTGCCACACAGCGAGACGTCCACAGTACAGTATCCTACCAGACACAACACGTCAACACTTACACCACGAAATGTCACCCCACGGTTTAGGCAAAACATC
This sequence comes from Rhipicephalus microplus, assembly GCF_043290135.1. Taxonomy (NCBI): domain Eukaryota; kingdom Metazoa; phylum Arthropoda; class Arachnida; order Ixodida; family Ixodidae; genus Rhipicephalus; species Rhipicephalus microplus. The sequence goes on from NC_134703.1 coordinate 210,115,056, forward strand.
ACTTTTGGTCCCAGCAGGTTTTGAAAATTTACACTCATCACCGAAACTGTCGCGCCTGTATCCACAAGTGCCATAATAGCCACTTCATCGACAACTACATGAACTTTGTTCTTCAACATAAACGCTGACGGGGGTATACCTGTAGATAGCACCTGTGATCTCGCGGCTTCACCCCCACTGGCCGCACCGACTAGTTTTCCGGCGGCGGTGTACGTGCGCGTCGCCGTGGCGATGGCGATCGTGGAGCACGGGAAGCTGGTGGTGGTGTCAAACTTCGATCAAAGGCCGGTGAGGGGTAGCGTGATCCGGTAGGTGTGCGTGGTTTCCATGACGTGAAGAGCGGATGGTCGAAAGGTTGGTGAGACATTTGCCAAGACTGTCGCTGATATGGGCGGTGGTCACAAAAACGTGCGATGTGACCCGGGACACCACATTTGTAGCATACCGGGCTTGGTCGAGGGGCACGTTGTTGCTCAGAGTAACGACTCCTCTCGGAAGGCATGGGATAGTGGTACCGTCCTTCGGGGGCCCTGTAGGGAGGCGATGTTGGGTAAACAGGTGGACGAAACTTTCGTTCGTAGTTGGGAGGTGGTTGACGGGGGATGCAGCCTGCCGTGTGCCTTGATATTCATAAGCGTCTGTTGCGTTGATCGATGGTTGCCATGGTGGAAGAGAAACAAGAGTCCGCACACGTTCTGGTTCGCTTACGTACCCATCCTGAAAATCGCTGGGGCGATGATAGCTCTGCTGACATCGAAGCAGCTCTTCTCTAACGATCTGCCGTATGGTCAAAGCAAGGTCGTTAGGCGGCACTGTTTCAACACAAGCCACAGTGGGGACGTTGAACAGGCGGCCGAATTTCGGAGAAATTCGTCGCATCTTGAGGGATTCAAAGGTACGACAGTGCTTCATCACGTCGGACATGGAGTTCAAGCAGTCTTTCCCAATTAGGAAATTGTACACGTATTCGGCTATATCCTTGAGAACGTGTCCAACCTTCTCTTCTTCAGACATCCTCCCATTCACGATCTTGCACAGCTTCAATATTTCTTCAATGTATGTCGTACATGTTTCTGGTGGAAACTGTGCCCTCTGAGACAATGTCTGCTCCGCGCGTTTCTTCTTTGCGTCCGAATCACCGAAGCACTTCTACACTTCTTCAACAAAACGTTCCCAAGTCGTGAACATGTCCTCGTGGTTCTCGTACCACATAAGGGCGGTGTCAGTTAACGAGAATACGACATGATTGAGCTGTTCGTTCAAGTCCCAGCCATTGCTTCTGCTCACCCGCTTGTAGTTCTTGAGCCACACGTCGACGTCTTCTCCTGAGGTCCCACCGAAGTTTGCTGGCACTCTGTAGTACGGCACGGAACCCATCGGAGTTGGCCTCGAAGCGTTGGATGGCTGCTCTTGGGCCATTACGATCGGCGAAGGTGGAAGTCCGGCGAGGCGGCGGCTGCGACGAAGTCCTGGTAGTGAAGCTCCCGTCTTCGGGTTCGTTCTACCCAGCACCTTCCACCAAATTGTTACACAAATTAAGGTAACTTATTGGGGGGGGGGGTTAATGGGCCCTGAGTCCGCGATCACGGTGTAATGATGATGGTCACCGTCATGGCTCGTACCCACTCAGGGGGATCGCAGTGGAGGCAACGTCGTCTTCCTTCTTTGCCCACGCTTCCCTTGTTTTTCCTGGTAGTGATACTTTGTATCAATATATATACCAAGACTTCACTTTAGCTATTTTCTTACGCCCGTTCTTCGCACAAGTCTTGGCTATGTTCCTCCTCAAGCCATTGTTTAATGACATTGCCACCCCATGCATCCCCTTCCCTCTGGTGTCACCTTCGTCAACCCACACTTATGATGGACCGAATGCGTTTCACCGCAACCAGTTCATCCTGTGCAAGCATCCAAAACCGGCTGCGACACCGGATCTCGTGTGGCAACCAGGGGCTGCAAGTGTCACGCTACGCGAGGGGTGGATATTTCAGCAGCACTTCTCAGCTGAGCGCCCGAGGTATGGCATCGTTATAGCTATGTTCTCACGCCCATTCTTCGCAGAGTTCAGTTACTTACAATATGCTAAATGTTATCGTAGTTTTAGTCGTTGTATGGTGGTGGCGTTGTGTCCTACAAAATTTACATGTGTTTTGCGAAAGTGACCTGTGTGGTTGATTAGGCTTCTGTTAATTTAGTTAGTGTTGTAATAAAGCTCTGTAGCGATGTCGAGAGTAACCCTGGCCCGAGAGTCAATGCAGTGCTCGCCGGTTCTGACAGTGCTAAAATTGCGAAATGTTTGAATTCGTGAAAAGTTTACAAGCTAACAAGACAAGGTTCCTTCAGGAAATACAAGTAATTAAAGAATAGCAGAATGTACTGGTGACGTTAGTTCAAGCCCTTGTCAGTAGGGTGAATCTTCTGGAAAATGATCTGCACTCTCTTAAACAGAGCGAAACAGAACAAGCAATGTAGCCTCTGCTCCGGGCGTTCTTGGTGCCTTTCGTCAACACGTGGCGAAGCTTAGGGCGTCACTAGATCGTGAGAGCTACCAATCCAGAAGAAACAACCTAATCTATTTCGGCCTAGATGACACACACAATGAAACACGGTCCGAGTCGGAGAAGAACGTGGTACCTTTCTTACAAGGGCAACTGGGCAAACAGATTACAGGGGTAATTATAGAATCGTCATCGGCTTGGCAGCTTCCACGAAAGGAAATATTGGCCTGTAATTAATAATTTATTAACTTCAAGGATAAGAAACACGTCCTATCTCGTGGTAACAAGCTTTAGGGCACTAAGTTGGCTATTCGTGAGGATTTCAGCCCGGACAACAGGCTTGCACAATCTCAACTTGTAATACATGCAAGAACGCTGTAGTGCTCTTTCAAATTTCAATACGATAAGCTCCTTGTTGATAAAAAGAGCTACGTGCTTGATAGCACGCAGATTATCGTGACTGAATAGAAAAAAAATAGCAAAAGGCACGGTGCCGGAACAATGTTTTCTAAGAGCTGTGTGTTGACAGAAGGCGTTCTACTCATTCAATTTCTGAGCTTATCATTTTAGTCGTTAACTGCCAAAGCATGAAAAAACAAGACCGATGAAGTTGCTCCTTTGACCTCTTCAGTAAAACCTAACGTGATTATAGGCATGCGATCCTGGCTCGAAAAATCTGTTCGTAGCTCAGAGGTTTTTCCAAATAGTTTTCACGTCTACCGTTCTGATTGCAACGCCCATGGTGGTGTCTTTCTTCTTGTAAATTCGTGATTACAGTCGTCTTCGGTGTTAACGCTATGTGATTGTTCTGAGTCAGTTTGGCGCAACATCAATTTTAAAACTGGGTAGACTCTGACATTTGGTTCTGAATGTTTTAGATCATTTTCAAGTTTCTCTCGGCAATAAACAATCTCTATCATATAGGCGGTGATTTCAATATGCCCTATGTTAGGTGGGTTGACAACAAACATGTCCTTGGAAATTCATCTGCCCTCTATATAACGTTTAATGAGGTGATTATTGTCAATGACATGTATAGGTTTGTTACTGAGCCTACTAGGTGTGTTCTAATAGATATTCCGTCTTTGATCTGCTATATTCAAATCAACTACCACTCGTGCATCAGAACGCTGTGATTCCTGGGATCAGTGACAATGACTATTGTGGCCCACGTTCAGATCTTTCCATTTCCTTGTGCGCATAATCAGCCATGGAAGATATATCTTTTTGATAAAAGAAATTATACTTCGTTATCCAATGTTCTTGCCACTTTTCTGCAGGAATTTAATCATTTAGCTCAGTTCGCAGATTGCAACACCCTGTGGGATACATTTTGCTTCACACTAAAGCAGGTGGTAGACAAACAAGTTCTAAGTAAACAATTGTCTGCCAAACAACGTAGTTATAAGCTTTTGGTTACTCCGGAAGTCAAGCAAAAGTTCAACAAGAGACATCGTCTCGTGAATTCTTATAAAAAGCAACGTGATACCGGTGTATTCATAGTGCTAAAGTCGCCTGGAAAATATCTAAAACAACAAAAACAAGAGTGCCAAGGAACAATATTTTTTTTATTTTTAGCCCGAAATTTACAAAATAACCCGAAAGAAATGCAGACGTGTTTAAATTCATTCACCTAAGAGAAACTTGGCATGCCGAGCATAAACGATGGCGACGTACTTTTAATTGATGACACCCATAAACCTTCTGCTTTCAATCGCTATTTTCAAGCTTATTTCACACACCCTCTTCACAGTGATGTTCCGCGTATTCCTGGCGATGTCTTTGAACTTATGCCAGAGCTGGTGGTAACACGGGGTCATATACTTAAGATTCTTGGCAAAATAAAGGCTTCTTTTGCAAACGGCCCTGACGGTATACCCTCCTATGTGTTAAAGGCTTGCTTTGATATATTTGCCCGTTATCTTGTTATGGCCCCGCCGCGGTGGTCTAGTGGCTAAAGTACTCGGCTGCTGACCTGCAGGTGGCGGGTTCAAATCCCGGCTGCAGTGGCTGCATTTCTGATGGAGGCGGAAATGTTGTAGGCCCGTGTACTCAGCTTTCGGTGCACGTTAAAGAACCCCAGGTTGTCAAAATTTCCGGAGCCCACCACTACGGCGTCTCTCATAATCATATGCTGGTTTTGGGACGTTAAGTCCCACAAGTCTATTCTATCTTGTTATGATCTTTGAGAAATCATTGTATACTTCTTGTTTACCTGAAATTCACGCGTTACGCTTTGTAACGCGTGAATTAATTTTGTGTGATCTGTAAAACTTCACCAATTACCCCCCTTACTCAATGCCTTGTAAAGGGCCTGTAAGGAACTTTAAATAAATAAATAAAGTCGCGAAAGTGGTTCCGATACATAAGGGTGGCCCAAAAAATATTGTCTCCATCCACAGGCTGATTTTTCTAACGAAGGTGTGCAGCAAAACCCTGGAGCAAATAGTCTACAGCGTCGTAATGAAATACCTATAAAGTAACAATTTTTTACTAAATCTCAGACTAGACTTCGGTCTGGTCTTTCTTGTTCAACACAGCTAATCGAATTCAGTCCTAATCTTGTTTGCTCAGTGGGCCTTGGAGTTCAGACGATCTGCACATTCCTAGACTTTCAGAAAACGTTTGATTCTGCGTTTTATGTTCTGCTGTTACATAAACTCTCATTCCTCGCTATTACTCCTGCATTGCTTGATTAGATCAGGTGTTATCTACAAAACCGGAAGCAATGTGTCGTATGTAATGGTTCGTAATCTGAATATGTTGCTGTGACTTAGCGAGTTCCACAGGAATCTTTGTTGGGACATTTGCTGTTTTAGCGTACATCAGAGATATTGCTCAGAATGCGTCAGGCAAAGTACGTCTGCATGTAGAAGACTGTGTTGTTTAAAACTGTATTGGATCTACCTCTGACCATCACTACTTTCAACGCAATTTAGGCAGTATTATGCGCTGGTGTAATGAGTGGCCTATGAGTTTGAAACCTAAGAAATGCCAGTGCGTCTCCTTCACTCGTAAATGCGACCCATACCGGTATCAGAATACATTGATACGATCCAGGTAACGCGAGTAACTGAAAATCAATTCGTAAGTGTTTTCTTTTCATCAAATTTTATTTGGACTAAGCACGTTGAATATGTCACACGTTGCCGGGCTAGTTGGTTGGGGTTCATCATTTATAAGGGTATAGCGCACCACGACAAGGACAGGAAAAGAGACACACACACACACAGCGCTAACTTGCAAATATTGTATTATTTGCGATCTCACATGCTATATATACAGTAAAAGGGGACCGATAAAACCTGGAACATATCATGTTAAGATACAGCACTCCTTATGCACGTGTCATCATCGATCGCGACAATCTGAACTCGGCAACGTCAAAGTGAAGATTCTAGATACTTCTTTTCTTTAGCTGACAAAGCTATTGAAGCCACACTCACACATTTATCTTCGATGTTTTTTTCAATATTAAAGGCTTCAATGATTTTACGTGTAGTTCTGTCTTGGGCCCTAAAGAGAATGCGGGTGTTTTGAAACACAGGGACTCAACCACATCTCTGACAGTGAAGGGCCAAATAAGCAGATATAGCTTTTTCTACGTTGTATTTGTGTTCCCTAAGTCTTTCGTTCACACACCTTCCATATTGGCCAATGTACACACAATCACAGGTCAAAGGAGCGCCATAGACAACACCACGACAATTAACAAACTTTTCCCAGTTCTCGATCTTACACTCCCGTTTCACGCAGTAGTCTGCGTAAACCTTTTTGCACATTCCTTGCAACCGTCCGGGAGCAGAAAATTACATTTGCACTAACCTTTCTTGCTATCCTTCACAAGTTATGCGAAATGGCATGCATGTAGGGCACTACAGCAACCTTGGCTGCCTTAGTGACGGCTGCCTGGTCTCTGACGTTTGCCCTTCCTCTCTTGCTAATATTTTCCGTGACGGCAGTTAACAGGCGCATGAGATAACCAGAATCCAATAAACGTTAAGCTTAAGCCCACAAGCTTGCATCAAGCTTGCGGTCGCGTGACTTCACCAGTGAATTTGGAAAACAGGAATTTATGACCGCACGCTTTACCAATTTTGAGTCAGCGGACGTGAACCGAAGAACCGGTTTATTTCCTCGCGGTTCATAGCTCCAGCATACTCCTGTTGGCGAAAAATACAGCCCGAGGTCAAGGAATCTTAAAAAAATTGTCAATTGGCACTTCATGCGTCAGCCCCAGGGGAGATAATGCTGTCAAGAACATGGTTAGAGTGTCTGTCACAACCGCGTCAAAATCGTTATGATCATTTTTGGCAACGATCAGATAGTCATCTACAAATCTAAAAACAGCAATCACATCAGTGTGCTTCACACGCTCTTCAAGGACCTTATTACGTTTCGCTAAAATTTGGTCGCTCAAGTACGGGGCTACGCAGTAACCTATACATACACCAACAGTTCCTAGTGGTCCCAGTGGGACCAACAGTTCCCAGTGATACCAGCGAGGAAAGCAGACTCAGCGATCAGGCGATGGGGAATTCGCCTACTAGGCGGCAGTCATTGGTCGAGTGTGAGAGTGCTTCACTCGATCAATCCATGTCTGCCAAAGACAGATTAATGGACTATATGCCTGTTTCATCCGTATCTGCCCACCACGCCTTGGCCGACGGTAGTGAGGCGCCGCAAGCAGGCAAAGTCTACATCAGCACTTCCGGCCTACCAGCGTACTGCCTTACTTGGTATCACGGGCAATGCAAAATGACTTTGAGACCATCTGAATGTCGTGCGCATCACCAAAAGGCAGTGTGCGTTGAGGACGAATCAGAGATAGATCGGCCAGCCGGTGACCAGCTCGCAAAGAGCAGTGAGGTGAGGCCTTCGTACGCCCCTGGTGTCTGCAGCATGATGTGCCGTTACGGTGGCGTTAACTTGTATGGGCGCCGCGGTACAGAACAACCAAAGAGCACCTTGATTCCTTGTGGTCGAAGAACAAGAGGAGCCTAAGATGGCAGCGCAGAGGCTCCTGCGTCAAAGCATGGTGGCCGGGAATCGCAGCCTGTCCAGAACGCCGACGGTAATGAAGACCAGTGCCCCAATCTGCGCCAACTGAATTGCCTGCTGCTGCGGCCGCCTCGAGACAGCCAAGGTCCCCCATCAGAGTGTTCGATAGCCCCGCAAGGCAAGCCATGGCGTCCACGAGAGAGACCCCACAGACGCAGCCAATACCGCCCGTCAGAGACGGTATTGGCAACTCAGGGCTCCGGGCCTGCGGGCCGAAGACGACCATTGCGAAACACTCAATGGCGTCCACTAGAGCCATCGTCACCCGAATTTCAAAGCAAGACACAAAAACCGGCACGACAAAGTCAATGGCGTCCACCAGAGACATCATCGCCTTACTTTCAACGCAAGACGCACCGTGGCCATGAGCGGCCTATGCGAGGCAGCCAATGCCGCCCACCAGAATACACGCTGACAGATCTTCAAGCAGAGGCGCACCGCGGCGTAGACCAACCGGCTTGAGGCAGCGAGTGGGTCCAACAGAGACGCTTCCCCCAGACAGTCACTCCATGTTGCATTGTGGTTCGGTACGACCACCATGATGCAGCCAAGCCCACCCAGCAGAAACTTTGCCGCAAGCTCCGCGCGCGCGCAGTCATGGCCGAGTGTCAAGATGAAGAAAGACGCTGGGGCTCGGGCGCGTGGGCAGCTAAGGGAAGGTAGAGGAAGAAGAAGACAATAAGAACAGCTGGCTCAGAATCGGGTGTTGTCTCTTGTTCTCTGTCTCGCTCATAGCAATATATATATATATATATATATATATATATATATATATATATATATATATATATATATATATATATATATATATATATATATATATATATATATATATATACAGGAGGTTTTCAGAAGGTTCAGAGGGCTTCTGAGGGCTTCTTCAGAGGGTTTTCAGAGGGCTTCTGAAAACCTCCTTACAGGAGGTTTTCAGAAGCCTAGAATGGGAACAGTTAGGGATAAGAGTTAATGGAGAGTACCTTAGTAACCTGCGCTTCGCCGATGACATTGCATTGCTGAGTAACTCAGGGGACGAATTGCAACTCATGATTACGGAGTTAGACAAGGAGAGCAGAAAGGTGGGTCTTAAAATGAATCTGCAGAAAACGAAAGTAATGTACAAAAACCTCGGAAAAGAGCAGCGCTTCGAGATAGGTAATAGTGCACTTCAAGTTGTAAAAGACTATGTCTACTTAGGGCAGGTAATAACTGCGGAGCCGAACCACGAGATTGAAGTGACTAGAAGAATAAGAATGGGGTGGAGCACATTTGGCAAGCACACTCAAATAATGACACGTAGATTGCCACTATCCCTCAAGAGGAAGGTATATAACAGCTGTATCTTGCCGGTACTTAGCTACGGAGCAGAAACGTGGAGACTTACAAAGAAGGTTCAGCTTAAATTGAGGACGACGCAGCGAGCAATGGAAAGAAAAATGGTAGGTGTAACCTTAAGAGACAAGAAGAGAGCAGAGTGGATTAGGGAAAAAACGGGGGTTAAGGATATCATAGCTGAAATCAAGAAGAAGAAATGGACATGGGCAGGGCATGTAGCGCGTAGACAGGATAACCGCTGGTCATTAAGGGTAACTGACTGGATTCCCAGAGAAGGGAAGCGGGTTAGGGGGAGACAGAAGGTTAGGTGGGCAGATGAGATTAAGAAGTTTGCGGGTATAAATTGGCCGCAGCAAGCACAGGACCGGGTTAACTGGCGGAACATGGGAGAGGCCTTTGTCCTGCAGTGGGCGTAGTCAGGCTGATGATGATATATATATATATATATATATATATATATATATATATATATATATATATATATATATATATATATATATATATATATATATATATATAACATAAGAAGTTAGCGATGGTTGCTAAAAGGCAATGAAAAAGTGCCTTAGGAAAAAAAATGGCATATGAGCGAGGCCACGTCTTCCACATCTAGAGACACACGAATCGACAAAATGAAGACCTGGCAGCAACTTCATCAACCAACCATCATCATCGAACACCTAAGCAAGACGCAGGGACCGAACGTGGAGCACACAAGTGCTTCACACTCTACACCATGACGAGCATTATGACAGCACCATCAGCGGACCTTCACATCCTCAAGTGCACCGGATCAGTGGAAGATGGACCCATACAGGACTTGTTTAACCTGTTCGAGCTCCTCGCCGTCGCTGCATCATGTTCGGAACGAAAGATGGTCACCAACTTCACTGACTACATCTGTGGTAAGGCATTTAAGTTTTATTTCACCCACACCTTTGAAAACGACGAATCGTGGCAAAAGACCAAAAAAGGAGGTGATCATTCGTTTTAACAACTATGACCAAGGCCTACTTATTGCTAACCAGCTGGAAAAAACAGCACTCTATTGTCAATTTCCTAAGCAGTCTGCAAGCATTCGAAAGCTCAGCGCGAATCGGCAACTGCCACAAGACGAAGTGGAACCTGAGTTCACTGATAGGCGACCAGGCATATTTCAGGAAAAAACCAACTCTCGAGCGCGCCTCCCTTCTGCAGGATATCCGGCATTTCCAAAGTCATCGCACCAACATACGACACGAAACATCGCTCACCATAATGTATTCTTGTTCGCGTCGCATACGTGGTCAACCACCTGATTTTCTACCACGCATCTTGTTAAAGGCTCCTACCGGTCACTATTCGTGTCATAAGGACACCTTGTTCACGGTAGACCAGCTGACGCATGGGGCAAATACTGAATAGCGCCATGACGACTCGAAGAGTGAAAATCAGTCTTCACGCATTGGAGCAGCTTACTCCCGATCTCGCACACTTGACCCACCTCGTGGTTTTTCATCGCTTGGCTCTTTCGTGACTCACAACGCCCATCTCACATCTAGCACGCTCACAACGGTCGGCATAGAGCTGCGGAGCTTGGACGATGCTACGCCAGGCCATGGATTTACCGCCCAGATTCGTGCGCCATAACAGCTCGCATCGTTAGTTGCACAGAAAAGGACCATTCACAAATGAAATCTGACCAAATCACGCCTGTTACGGTGTTGCCGTCTAGTGCGCAGCCACCTGAACTTCTAAACATAGAAGGCTCCGACGCATCGAACGTCGCGCGCTACCAGGCGCAAGAACCACTCGTAGTGAACAGCGAATAAGAAGCCCCTGATGAACAACCTGTCAACTCTGAATGCTTTTCATCGCAATACTTCATCTCTACAGCAACACAGACTTGCCAAAATCTGCAGTTCGAACCTAGTGATTCCACGTTACCTGTGTTATCTTCATGCAGTGCTCACCATTTCAACAATCTAATCAATTCAAAAATACATCATACAACAAACCTCGTACGCATTTGTCTTTTAGAAGTGTCCGCAATGAACTACGTCACCGAAGCCTCTGAAGAGCATGCTAGCAATCATGGCGCACCACCAACCATGCCAGATAAGCAAGACACCGGTTTAGAATGCACCACCTGCCTACAAACCTCGAAGGAAATGAATGCCCAATTCTGGGAGGGGTGCTACTACAGCCATCTTCTTAGCAGTATCAGCCAAGCAAGCAAAGCAAAGTTCACAAACTCATGCGACAACTAGAGGGACTGCAGCGAAGGCATCGACGAATGCAAAATTCAACGGAAACACCCTCACCAATAGAAGAACTGTGGAAAATATATCTGCAACCGTAAAAAAATGGCAGCATATCCACGGAGTGAATGATGGATAGTGGGGCGAAGCATCCGTCTGTCCATTCGTTCTTGCTTCCGTCCATTCATGCGTGCGTCTGTGTGGCCGCCCGTGCGTCCATCCGCCCGTCCGTGCGTGCGTCTGTTCGTGCGTCCGCACGTTCATCTGTGCGTTCGTCCCTGCTTTCGTCCATGCTTCCGCTCCTGCGTCCGTCCATGCGTCTATTCGTCCGTGCAGCCATCCATGCGTCCGTCCATGCATCTGTCTGTGTGTCCGTTCGTCCATCTATTCAACACTCCAAGTACCACCATCTCGCATTTTGTCATCATATATTCTTCATAGAGAAGCACCGCCAAACAGCGGACATTCCAAAACTGAACTAGAGGAGGCACACGCACACAATCTTACGGCTTGCGCTTCGTGTCTACTTCCCACCTTTAACCACCTCGAGTTCATGGTATATACTAGTTCACTCTATTCATGCCACTGCGGCCCGAGGCTCGCTAAACCTTTCTAAAATCTAGCAGGTTACGCCCAGCAAGTATAACGTAGCAACCCTTTCTTGTCTTCTGTGTGCTGTTGAACAATACAAAATTCGCAGCGAGCGCGTTTACTAAAAGCCAAATTCCCCTGTCTCTCATTCCCCCTTAGCAGCCATTGGCATGTACATTGAGCACTATCTTTTATTGTTGAACAACGTACAGAAAAAATCTCTCACCGGCACCACTTTAGAGGTCAAAATGCTATACTCGTTACGCACTACTACTACTACTACGGCTACGAGGGACGAACAGGGGCCGCTATCAGGAGCTTCGCCCCTAAAACTATTCCAAGACGTCGAATTTCCTCGCACAGAGGAAAATCGCCAGAGACGCTCCCTGCGCCTGCAGTTACACAGACCGGAACACCACGGAAAACGCTAAGAAAGGGGCGGAAGCACTTTTTGCATTCGGCCAGCCCTCAGGCAAAAAAGTCGCCAGAGACGCTTCCTGCGCCTACAGTTACACAGACCACATCACCGCGCAAAACGCCAAGAGAGATGCGAAAGCACTTTTTGCATACCGCTAGCACTCAGGCATCAGGCTGTCACAATCCGTCAAGAAGCACGCATTCTAGAAGCAAAGCGTCAATCCCAGCCACGACTCAGAATCCTACGCATGAGACATCCCACCTTCCAACGCTACAAGGGCTCCCAACCATGTGCGTTCCTCACTACTAAGAAGGCTGTGTCACCCTCATTTTCCACGCTGAAGGCATGGTTATGCGCTGCATTTCCGATGGAGGCGGAAATGATTTAGTCCTGTGTGCTCAGATTTCGGTGCACGTTAAAGAACCCCAGGTGGTCGAAGTTTCCGGAGCCCTCCACTATGGCGTCTCTCATAATCATATTGCGGTTTTGCGACGTTGAGCCCCACATATCAATCAAGGCATGGTATTGCTCTCCAGAACGCAGCAGCCAACCTCGCCCACCTGAGGTCTCCAAGATACCTTCTGACTAGGAAGCCTTCATGTGCGCGCGTCTCCGTGTTTTAGGGTGGTGTCAACCTTTGACCCACCACTTGCCGCCACCCGCTAAAACACAATTTTGCCAGTCCCAGTTTCTATGGCAACAAGCGCCACGTTGGTTCTTGCGGCCAGGCGTTCCTGCTCCTTCGCACTGCACCAGCTGCATGTTGGCGCGGGTGTGCAAGCTGCGGTATGGGCTGCGTTTGATTACCACATCGACGTAGCTTCCGCTACGACACCATCCTCGTGCTAAGCACACATAAAAGAGCTTTGAAGTCTATAGTCCAGGATGCTGCGTGCCACAATGCAAAACCATCTGGAGACCTTCCCGCTTCCTGACTTGCTCTAGCCAACGGAAACGCTGGGCTACACTAGCGAAGTGAGACTGCTTGGAGGCGACTACTTCTCGCCATGTTTGTGAGGTAAGTACGCGTTATATACCGAGTGAGTTGAGTATATCGCCGCACATTTCGTGAATTGACTGACTTAGCAATGCAACGAAAAGCAGTTTGAGCAAAGTAAGCACGACAACGTGCACAGTATAATAATGAATTAGGCTTCGTTCGGCTACGCTGTGCGAGCAGAAGATGGTTGAGTATGCTTGTTTATCGTTGTATTTGAAGCGCAGTTCCTCTATCGAATGTTATGACTAGTCGAATATGTGGTCCTGCATGCATTAACTATCTGCAATTTGTAGGTTTCCGAAGCCGTCGCTGCATTCGTCGCGGAAAACGCCAGGCCCGTAAACCACCTACAGACGCTCCTGTTAGCGTCTTCCTTTTCTGGCAAATGTTCGCATTACTGCAATTTTACCGCGGTTGCTGAGGAAGGGCATTTCGAGAAGTAGACAGGCGATTCGTTGAACGCGTTCCCTGTAGGCGCTTGTCTTGCACAGTTGCAATGCAACTAACTTTTTGTGTGGCTTGCAATGGGGTATTTGTTCTTCGCTTGAATGACACGCGCAACCACATCGAAACTCGCTCAATAATTGCAAACAGGACTTCTCTTAATTACCATAGAATGTGTAGATTTACTGTTCGTCTCCGTCCATCCTTCTGTCTATCTGTCGGTCCTGAACGGAGCAGTACATGTGCACTAAGCAAGTCGGTTGTCAGCCCGTAACTCAAATATGGCCTATGTGCTGCATCGTTATTTGTGTCCTTTTGTTTCATAACCAGACACACAGATTATTTGATATCGTAAACTCCGCTTTTATTTAGTGCTTGTAGAGAAAATGGGTATGGACTCCGTATATGTGGTCGGAGCCGTGTATGATTTTTTGTCTTATTGCTTTACTCTAGGCCCACTCTGAGGACACAAGCTTCCAGCAAAGGAGGCAGGATGTTTTGAAGATACAAGACCAGATGCCGTTTGGATGTTGTTTGCAATAAAATCTGACCTGGAAAAACTTGATTTGTCCCTCGTTGCTCCCCTTTGCTTTTCATCTAGCTTAATATACAGGCTTGTGGGCATAGGGGGAGGGCGGCGTAATGTGATTGTATGCCCTACTTTTTCGGGCAATGCTTACAGCTTGTAAGGTTTTTAAGCAGTCACGGTACAGATTCGTTCGCAGGCACTAAACTTGCTGCAGGAAATTATATTACGAAGAAACGCAATGTTTAGGGTATGAGAAAAATGCTAGCTGAGCTATTCGGTTTACAGAGAAAATCGTGAGCTCCCCGGTGGTTTGTTCTGCCTTCCGTGTCGTTACGAGTTCCATCATGTAAACAGCACGGTTTCGAGCCTTGCACAAAAAGGCCTTTGAGGTATTTGCAGTGCTAAGGTGAATATGCTTCGTGAATGGCGCGCAGACATTGAAGTCCATTCATAGTGACATCGAGGTTCTCCTTTTCGCAAATATAGGCTCCCTAGATAACCTCACTCCACCAATGCGGTGGGTCAACCAAGTGGGAAAACCAAACTGTTTTACCTGTATTTTATACAAACTCGAGTCACGAACATGTCTTTCCTGTCCTACCAAACCACGGCTAACATCAGAAAACAACCATTCAGCCTTCAGCACTTGCTATACAAAAAATGTCTTCTCGTTGAAAGCCACGCTGCCGTCAATGTAAATGAGCGACCACTCAGAACCAACATAGCGGCCCGTCAAGTATGGGGCCGTTTTAGCTAGTTCTAAGCAACCATGATCGGAGTTGTGACCACCCTAATACACGGAGACGCGCGCACATGAAGGCTCTCTACTTCTGACTGCCTTTCCAGTGAACGTTTTATGCAAGTGCATAGAACCGCCGTGTTACATGGAACGACTGCACTTTCTGGCATGATTTTTTAAAGACGACAGTCATTCTTGGAGAGCTTCGATGGAAAAATTTTGATTTATCTGTCTGTCTATCTGTTTGTCTGTACGCTTGCCTGTTTGTCCGCCCTTAACAATACCTCAACCGGCACCAAACGGCCGACCCCATCCGCAGCACCCGCCAATATTGCTCAAGGCTCAGCAACCATAAGTGCGCGATTGTCAATTAAAACCAATTATTGCGCAAATCTGAGGCACTATAAAACAGGTCGATGTTTTGTATGTGTGCCTTTATACCATAGAAGTCACACACAAGTAATTATAAGGACCGTAGCGTTTATCACACTGCACTGATGGTGCAACGCGATGCTCAAAAAGGCAAGTGTTTCCAACGCTTTGTTAGGACGACACTGTGGTGGCACCTGCCTGTTGATCTGCGTTCTACAAACAGACGCACATTTTTCTCGGCGGGTGCGCACGCATTCCTTCGTTTTCGAAGATAACTGCCAGATGGCGCCCGTGTCTAACGGGCCTCGATGTGCTCGTTTGCCTTTGCTACACGCTCGAGGCACTCTGACGCAGCGCCTCCAGAATAACATCCACCAGTTTTCTTTCGAAGAACATAAAAAAAGAGTTTTTTAACTCTCTCCAGACGCAAGACTATCGTCTTTCGACGAAATTCGCAGTATAACATGCAGATTCCGGGCCAGTTTTTTTCACACTTCTCAAAAAAGCTCAACAAACCGTAGAGTAGACCACGGTGATCATGTTTTCAGAATATTACAGCGCTGCGCTCCGCACAGACCCTCCATTTCGAAAAACGATTCCCACGCTCCAATCTTATATGCATTACGACGGCCCTCCCCTCGAGGGGCTAAGATAGCCGTCCATCAGATAATTCAACACAGTCTTTTTTATTATGAGACTCAACTTCTTCATGCTTTATAGGTTCTACCTCGTGCATTCTTTCGGGGGGAGGGGGAATCATGTGACGAAAGAAGGTGGCGTAGCGATGGTCGGTAGAAGCCGATAAAGTGGTGCCTTAGGAATAAGTGCCTGGCATGTGAGCCAGGCCACGTCTCCCATATCCAGCGTCATATATATATATATATATATATATATATATATATATATATATATATATATAATATTACGACGTGTATGTGCCGGATTGATAAGAGGGAATAGAAGTGTGGACTTGGGAAGAAGAAGATCTCTCGGCAGTTTTATCCGGTGCGGCCTCGCCATCCCAGCTTCCGTTCAATAAACCCCCGTACCCCTACTTCAGGCGTAACAGAGTGGTGGAGGTGCTGGGTACAGTATACGTCGACGAACCACGGAGCCACAGCTGTTCGAACTTCGCCGGAGCCGTCGTATTGCCGGTCTGCCACCGACACCAACTGCCATGGCCGAGAGCGAAGGTCACGCCTTCTCAACCACACAAAGGTCAGTGCCAGCTGCACCTCGATATCACTATATGGAACCCCGCCCGTTCGCGGGAAGAGCAGGAGAAGATGTGGATGCGTGGCTGACACAGTACAAAAGGGTGAGCCGGTACAACTGCTGGGATGCCACCGACCAACTGGGAAATGTCGCGCTGTTTCTCACGGAAACAGCTCTGATGTGGTACGAAAACCACGAAGATTCCTTAACAACGTGGGATCGTTTCACTGAAGAGCTCAAGAAATGCTTCGGCGACTCTGATTCAAAAAAGAAGAGCGCGGAGCGCACGTTGGCTCAAAGAGCTCAGACTCCTGGAGAAACGTGTACCACCTACATAGAGGAGGTCCTGATGCTCTGCAAGATCATAGACCCGTACATGACTGAAGAGGACATGGTCGGCCACCTTCTGAAGGGTATAGCAGAGGACGTCTACAACTTTTTGATAGGCAGGGAAGACCTCACTTCCGTCTCCGCCGTCCAACGTCACTGCCGTACTTTTGAGAAGCTAAAGACCCGTCGTATTGCCCCGAAATTTGGTAGGCTGGCAAATGTAACAACGGTCGCCAGCGTCGACGTGAGCCCGCCCGCCGACCTTGCCGCTACTATCCGGACAATAGTGCGGGAAGAACTACAGCGACAAGACACACTGTTCCACGACACCATCCGCCATACGCCTACCTGTTCATCCTACTACCCGGCCCCGTTCGCTCCTCTGCCACCATCAGTATGTGTGACAGACGTTCGCGAAGCTAGGGCTTCGTGGCCACGCCGAGACTCATTCGCGTCTGACCAGCGGTATGACCAACGTCTTCGTCCCGGCCCCGCCCCACAGAGGCGCGCAGCTCCCGTTCAGCAATCTGCTCCACCCCGTTCGGTTAGGCGACCCTACACAGCCCAGCGCTCTCAGCAGTGGTTCGGCGAGCGACCCCTACCCATCTGCTACAACTGTGGCGTCGAAGGCCACATTGCCAGGTACTGTAACTACCGGCAGCCGCCGAGGTACGACTGGCCACCGAGATCCCACCTGTCCGACTTTGCACAAGCACCAACGTTCCCTGGAAGCGCATCTTACGAGACACCAAGGCCGCTGCGAAACCGTTCTCCAGCCTCTGACCGCAGTCTGACACCCCCGCCAGCCCCTCGCTCCAATCGGTCGCCGTCTCCTAGGCGCCGCTACCCTTCGCCGCCTCCGGAAAACTAGGCAGCGCGGCCGCTGGGGGTGAGGTCGCTGGTGATTCGCTGCAAGAAGAGATACCTCCACCGGTGCTTATGTTTAAAAACAAAGTGCAAGTTTTTGTTGATGGTGTACATACGATGGCTTTGGTGGACACTGGAGCCGCCGTGTCGATCATGAGTGCTGCGTTCAAAGCTCGTTTGGGAAGAAAGGTGACCTTTTTGTTGGAGAAAGCGATAACGTTCTGTGGCGTGGGCGGCAACTCGTTGTGTCCGATTGGTGTTTGTACCGCGGCAGTGTTACTGAGTGATCAAGTGTTTGTGACAGAATTCACGGTTCTTCCGCGGAGCACTCATGACATCATTCTAGGCATAGATTTCTTGCGAATGTGCGGAGCCACTCTAGACTGTCGAAATGGCGAAGTTATCATAAGTGACGCTGTTCCTCATGGACTTATCGAGAATTCGGGTACGGAAAGCGGTGCGCTCCGAGTCTATGAAGATACCGTTATCCCGGCCTTCTGTGCTGTGCGCGTTCCAGTAGCTTCTTCGCATATTAACGACAATAAGACCAGTTTCGATGCGCTAGTGGAGCCTTTCCATCTAAGTTGTATAAAGAAGAACACGTTGGTACCCCACAGCATAGTTTCAGTGAGTGAAGGTCGTTCAGACCTTTGGACAACGAATTATTCAAACGAACCGGTGCTGCTACCAGGAGGACTTAAGCTAGCGTCGTTTAAAGAATACTCGCCAACAACAGTAGCTGTCCTCAGTGACGTTCGACGGGATGAACAAGTGACCGCCTGCTCAGACAGTTCGAAAGTTTTACCTATGGTTGATAAGGCGCTGACTGCCGACAAGCGCAGAATGCTTGTGGACGTTTTGTTAAAGTACTTGCAAGTTTTTGATTTCTCCCAGAGTGACCATACGCCTTCCATTCCTCCATTTCGTATACGCCATAGGATAAATACACAAACAGCACAGCCAATCCGACAAAAACCGTACCGAGTATCGCCGTCCGAGCGCAAGATAATAGACAATCAAGTGCGTGAAATGCTCCAAAAGGGCATCATTCAAGAATCATCGAGCCCTTGGGCAGCTCCTGTGATCCTTGTGAAAAAGAAAGACGGTACCTGGAGATTTTGTGTCGACTATCGCCGTTTGAACTCCATCACGAAGAAAGATGTTTATCCTCTTCCACGAATTGATGACGCCTTGGACTGTCTCCATTCGGCGTCATACTTCTCGTCTATCGATTTACGTTCAGGCTACTGGCAGATTCCCATGCATCCAGCGGACAAGGAAAAGACTGCTTTCATAACTCCAGACGGACTTTATGAATTTAACGTGATGCCGTTTGGATTATGTAATGCTCCTGCCACATTCGAAAGGTTCATGGATACCATTCTGCGTGGCCTAAAATGGAACGTCTGTATGTGCTACCTAGATGACATCGTGATCTTTGGGCGCACATTTCGTGAGCACAACGAACGCGTGGACATTGTTCTGGAATGCATTAGAAACGCTGGCCTTGTTCTTAATTCGAAGAAGTGTCATTTCGGCGAGCGACAAACCTTAGTACTTGGGCACCTTGTGAACAAAGATGGGATCAGGCCTGACCCGAGCAAGACAGCAGCTGTGAAAGCGTGCAAACCACCTCGCTCAACGAAAGAGCTTCGCAGCTTCCTAGGCCTGTGCTCGTACTTTCGCCGATTTATTCCCGCATTCGCCGACGTTGCCTTCCCCTTGACCAGTCTGCTACGTCAAGGTACTAGCTTTGAATGGACACATGACTGTGAGACGTCTTTCAACCAACTCAAGTTCTTACTCACATCGCAGCCCATTCTCCGACACTTCGACCCTTCGGCGCCGACCGAAGTTCATACTGACGCCAGTGGCATTGGCATAGGTGCAGTTCTAGTACAACGACACAGTGGAAAGGAACATGTCATTGCGTATGCCAGCAGAACTTTAAGTAAACCAGAACGGAATTACACAGTGACTGAGCAAGAATGTTTGGCACTCGTCTTCGCTGTACAGCGATTCCGTTCATACCTGTACGGTCGTCCCTTCCAAGTGGTCACAGACCATCATTCCTTGTGCTGGCTTGTAAGCCTCCGAGACCCATCTGGCCGCCTGGCACGCTGGGCCCTCCGCTTGCAAGAGTATGACTTCACGGTGTCATACAAGAGTGGCAGGAAGCACGCTGACGCTGACTGCCTTTCGCGGATGCCGCTTACTACAACACTTTGCGATGCCGACAATTTCGATCACCTAATTGCGTCAGTGACTCCAGTATTCCCGGACAAGACCACCTTTGAAAATGAACAGCGGAAGGATGTCAGCTTGGAGCCATTATTTGCTGAAGCACGAGCGTCCACTTTGGCCGGACGCTTTTGCGTTCGTGAAGGATTACTTTACAAGAGGACCTTCTCGGCCACGGGTTCCCGCTTCTTGCTGGTGGTGCCGCACACACTCCGTTCCTCCATTCTGCGCGCCATGCACGACGACGCAACTTCGGGTCACCTGGGAATGACGCGAACACTCCTTCGTACACAGGAGCGATTTTACTGGCCACGCATGCGCCAGTCAGTTGAGCAGTACGTGGCCAGTTGCACTCAATGCCAGACGCACAAATCAGTCACGACTGCTCCGGCTGGACTTCTACAGCCTGTGACGCCTCCCAGCACTCCCTTTGAGCAAGTTGGCATTGACCTCGTGGGCCCTTTTCCACGCTCGGCAAAAGGCAACCGTTGGATTGTAGTGTGCGCCGATTACCTGACCCGCTACTGCGAAACGGCCGCCCTGCCATCTGCGACTGCTGGCGAAGTATCCTCCTTTCTCCTGCACTCTATCATACTGCGCCACGGACCTCCTCGCGTCATAATAAGCGACCGCGGCCGTCAGTTTACGGCAGACGTTGTTGAGGAACTGCTCCGTATGTGTGGCTCGGAACTTCGTCATTCGACACCTTACCATCCACAGACGAATGGCCTTACTGAACGAACGAACCGGACACTGGTGAATATGCTTTCAATGTACGTGGCGTCCAATCACAAGAACTGGGACGACGTCTTACCGTTCATCACGTATGCCTTCAACACTGCCCAACACGAAACCACCGGCCACAGCCCTTTCTTCCTTCTTTACGTTCGACCCCCTCGTTATACCCTGGACACTATCTTTTCGTTTTATGACAATGACGATCCTTCATTAGCTGAAACACTATGCCTTGCAGAAGAAACTCGGCGTCTTGCCCGCCTGCGTACTATAGCATCGCAAGACCGCTCAAAGCTCCGCTACGACAGCAAGCACCGCCACGTCACATATGAACCGGGAGACCTTGTAATGGTGTGGAAGCCTATCCGCAAGCGTGGCTTGTCCACAAAACTTCTCGCCCACTACACTGGCCCATTCGTTGTCCTTGAGCGCCTCAGTGCAGTAGATTATAAAATAGCACGACTGACAGCTAGTGGGAGACGATCAACCAAGACCGAGGTTACCCATGTGGCTCGCCTCAAAGCTTTTAGACTGCGGGACGATGCATGAAACGCGCGGTGCGCTTCGTCTGCGAAGGGGGAAATATTACGACGTGTATGTGCCGGATTGATAAGAGGGAATAGAAGTGTGGACTTGGGAAGAAGAAGATCTCTCGGCAGTTTTATCCGGTGCGGCCTCGCCATCCCAGCTTCCGTTCAATAAACCCCCGTACCCCTACTTCAGGCGTAACATATATATATATATATATATATATATATATATATATATATATATTTATGTATATATAATCGAGGTGTTGTACGTACGTCGAGAAAGGCTCAGGCGCAGCTTGGTGAAAGGTACTTAATGAGGCAGGCCTGGCTACCGGCGAGCGGCATGCACGAAGGTCGACAGGGCGTCGTGGGTACAACGAGTCGGCGATAGGGGAAGATAGCCGCTGGGGATTCTGGGCAGCCTAGTCATTTGCGAAATTGCCACGGTCCAGAGGCTGGAAGTTGCGACGGCGACAGTCGCGTCCTATATGTCCCCCAAAACCGCATGCAAAACAGGTGGGTCGATTATCGGAGGTGCGCCATTGGTTAATGACA
This sequence comes from Rhipicephalus microplus, assembly GCF_043290135.1. Classification (NCBI taxonomy): domain Eukaryota; kingdom Metazoa; phylum Arthropoda; class Arachnida; order Ixodida; family Ixodidae; genus Rhipicephalus; species Rhipicephalus microplus. The sequence continues at coordinate 210,136,756 of NC_134703.1, forward strand.
AAAGGTGCAGGAGGCGAAGTAGGATGGGTTGCCGTGTATGTAGGTAGTGTCGTAGGGTAGGAGGACCCGGTGCCTCAGTATGCGCCGGACACATGTGTGGCTAGGAGTCTAGCAACGATGGTAGCGTATGTGAGCAGCGTAGGGACAGATGGCGATGAAGGCAGTGCCTGCGTGACCTGTGTCTCAATGACTTGGCGTAGAAGTGGGTATAACGAGGTCACTGGCTCGGATGCTTCGGCCACACGAGAAAGTTGACGAGCAACTTCTTCACGAATGAATTGTTTGATGTGGGGCATAGGAGGGTGTGAACAGCAGCGACGTCATGCACGAGGGCGGAAACTTCAGATGTATCTTCAGTGGCTCGGCGCGTCGAGACACGCTGCTTACGCAACTCGTCGTACTCCTGACAGAGCTGGACCACGTCGGCGACAGGCTGTGGGTTCCTAGCGACGAGCATCTGGAAGGTGTCATCGTGAACTCCTTTGATGATGTGCTTGATTTTGTCGTGTTCAGTTAGAGATGCTTCGACGCGCTTGCAAAGAGACAAAACATCTTCGATTTAACTTGTAAAAGTCTCGTCCCTGCGCTGGACTCGACTACGCAGATGATCCCGGCTGCGGCAACTGATTTTCAAGGGAGGCGGAAATGTTGTAGGCCCGTGTGCTCAGAGATGGGTACACATTAAAGAACTCCAGGTGGTCGAAATTTCCGGAGCCCTCCACTACGGCGTCTCTCATAATCATGTGGTGGTTTGGGACGTTAAACCCCACATACCAATCAACTACACAGATGCTGTTCCGCGCGAAGCGCACGGCGGGACGACCGAAGACCACGGCGATGGTGGTCTTGAAGGCGGACCAGTTGCTGATTTCGTCTTCGTAGTTCTTAAAGCAGAGGCTGACCACATCATCGAGGTAAAAGCGCACGTTCATGAGCTGGTCGCATGTGTTCCATTTGTTGGAAGCGCTTACGAATTCGTACTCGACGAGCCAGTCCTCGACGTCTTGTTCATCGTTGCCACGAAAAATTGGTGGGTCGCGTTGGCGAGGCACGCCAGTACAGAATACTGTCATTGGTGGAGCAGCTTGAGAAAGGCCAGCAGCAGTCATGGTGAACGGTGAGGGTAGCGTCCGATTCCGAAGTTCTAGGTTCATGGGAACCCCAGCTCCTCCAACACTTAAAACATGGGTGTTGTACGTCGAGAAAGGTTCAGACGCAGCTTAGCGAAAGGTGCTTTATGAGGCAGGTCTGGCTACCGGCGAGCGGCGTGTGCAAGCTACTACTACAGCCACCGATGATCATCGTCTTCTTCAGTAACAGCAGAGCGTACCTTATTCAGATTCATTACAACATGTATATATATATATATATATATATATATATATATATATATATATATATATATATATATATATATATATATATATATATATATATATATATATATATATATGTATATATATATATATGCTTACAGTTGGTAATTTTTTCATCCACTTTTCTTTCTTCTTATTTACATTCCATTAATGTTAATAACTTCCCCTGTACATTCCTTGGCATTACTGTCTGTTATATCTCATTATTATTGTGTTAAAAACACGGAAAAACGAGCCCTTAGGTATACACTTCTTTCCCTTATTTTATATATATATATATATATATATATTTATGAAAGTAGATGCGCTTTCACATAACAACTGTTTATTGTGCCGACGTTTCGACGAGAACCCCGTCTTTTTCAAGGCATAATACTATTTACACATGTTCCGTGCCCTCTTATAGCCTGTCGAGACAGGAGGGAAGGGGTCAAAAGAGAGAGAGAGAGGGAAAAAAAGCGAAACGGGAAGACAAACATTAAATAAAATATAGAAAGTCTAGGAGAAGAAGCAAGACCGACACGGCGTAATTAGAAAGGGGCAGCATTTCAACAGAGTAGGGCAGAGGTAGATGAGCATTGTCATCATTGCCAACAATACCTCCCCCGCACCCACTCTTCGCTAAGTGGGCAGAGAGCCGCCGTTCTTATATTTCACCTTCCCGTGTAGTCCGCTGGCGGCTCGTTCCTCTTTGAAGTGTATGACAAGTTAATGGGGAGGGCTTAAGCGCTTAAGCGCTGGTGTTGTCGGGAGGAATGGAAAAGCCGGTGATTGAGGAACCGCCATCGATATTCATTATATGCATTGGCTCCTTGTCAGTGAAGGAACAGAATGTGCGTTAATGAATTAAAGAAGGAAAAAAAAAGAAGAACAGGGGGGGGGGGGAGACTGTACGACTCCGGGACAGTCACCACACAGTTGCGGCGCACTGGGAAGATATGCGCGCATGTAGGAAAAAGTTAACGAAACCACCTATCTGTCAGCTCCTTGTCAGTGAAGGAACAGAATGTGCGTTGAAACTTGACGAAGAAAAAAAAGAGAAGGGGGGGAGCGTACGACATCCGGGACCACTTATCTGTGCGTTCTGGCTGTGCTTGATGAGGCAAATCATTTCTATGTTTTCAGATGCATAGGCCAAAAGCTTTGTTAGCGGGTAATATTATTGTCGTAATGAAACTGGACTAATTAGAGAGAAGCCTTTGCGTCTTTTAGCGGTCGTAACGCAGACAGAGTGCCTGGGTGTTCATTTATTCCGTATTTTATTGTGTTAAATTTGTAAATAAAATAAGATTCCCGTTGTTCCCGTTCTCTGATTGTTCGAAAGTTGTTTTCTAGTAGTGTAACCCTGATGTCATCAAAGCTGTGGTCTTTTATTGTGCAGTGTTTTGAAAGTGGAAGGCCTGGCAGAGATCGTACATGTGCCCGATGGTTGTTGAAACTAATTCTAAACGGAGTGTCTGTCTGGCCCACGTATTGCTTGTTACATACCCCATATTCCAGGAGGTATATGACGTTGTCTGAGTCACAGTCTAGTGCACCTCTTATCCTGTGCTTAAAATCCGAGTGGGTGCTTTTCGCCACTGTCGTTGTCTGCATGTGTTTGCATACCTTGCATCTGCTTTTTCCGCAAGGGTGACACCCAATTTGAGGTTTCACACCTATCTTTGAATTTATTAAATGATCCTTTATATTTTTCGGCCTTCTGTATACAACACAAGGAGAAGTGAAAATTTTGGATAGTCGCACGCTCTGTTCCAATATGTTAAAGTGTTTTTTTAGGACCCTGTTTATTTTCGGTGGGTTGCTCGTGAAAGTTAATAGCAAGTTTTTGTTGCGGTGTTGGTCGGCGTTTCTCTGGTGGTTGAGAAGAATCTGGCAGTCCAGATTTTCAGCTTCTTTGATGGCGTCATCGATGATAGCTGGCGGGTATTCTTGATTAAGGAGTACTTCATGCATATGTGTGCTGTTTTTGTGGAAGTCCTCGCTGCGGGAACAGATTCGTCGGAATCTGTGTGCTTGGGAATAGGGAATGCTGGTCTTGCAATGTCGCGGGTGGCAGCTTTTGAAGTGCAGGTATTGTTGCCTGCCCATAGGTTTTCTGTATACGTTAGTTACCAACGCACCATCGTCAACTCGAACGAGTACATCAAGAAAGTTTATTTCAGTGTTAGAGTAGGTGTGTGTAAAATAAATGCTGGGGTGTACCTGGTTGAATGCCTGTATGAATTTGAGGAGCTTGTTTTCCGAATGTGTCCAAATTATGAATATATCATCTAGGTACCGTTTATAAAGTAATGGTTTGATATTGCAAGATGAAAGAAAATTGGACTCTATGTGGTGCATGAATATGTTAGCGTAGTTTGGGGCCATTCTTGTACCCATTGCCGTACCGCTGATTTGAAGATAGTACTGGTTGTTAAATTCAAAGCTGTTCAAATCGAGTACAAGTCTTGTGAAGATTTCAATTACTCTTTTGCTTGGATAAGCGGCAGGGTTGTGTGTGCCATACGATTCAACAAGCGCCCTTACACCATCGTCATGTGGGATATTTGTGTAGAGTCAGCTAACATCCAATGTTACGAGAAATGCACCGTCTAGAATTTTCACGTCTGCTATTTCCCGAAGGAAGTGGTTTTTGTCACGCAAGAAGGACTCATGTGTGGGTGGTATGTCTTTGATTAAAGAATCAATATAACTGGAAATGGGTTCCGTTAACGTTCCCGTGCCTGATATAATGGGTCTGCCAGGGTGATTCTCTTTATGAATCTTCGGCAGCATGTAAAAACGACCAGGTGCCGAATGTACCGTAATAAGTGCCTTTTTAAGCTTTGAACGAATGGTGCCTTCACGTGTAAGATCCTCTAGGGTGCTTACAATGATCTTTTTGTGCTCTGTGGTAAGGTCAAAGTCGAGGTGTTTGTACAAACACCTTCTACAAACAATTCTACAAACACCTCGACTTTGATCAACGTGCCATGGCTAAACCAAAGCCTCCGCTCAACATACAGAAGTTCAAGGGAACACCAGAACACGTTCCATCGACAAGTGGCTTCTTCTTTTCGACATGAAGGCAGCCCAGTCATCATGGACTCACCGTGATCGGGTCAGTCACTTCAACAAATACATTGAAGGCGAAGCGTTCGAGTGGTACCTGACAGAGATTTTTGGCAACGGCGAGACAACTTGGGACGATATCAAGCATGACATGCAAGCCCGCTTTGCTACGACTGACGGAGAAGCCTTCCGTCTCTTCATTCACTACCGACTGAAAGGAGGGCAGACCGTCAAGGACTACTATGACGAGAAAAAGCGACTGGGTTCCTTGGCTGACCTGAAGCAGTGCCACATCATTTCTGGACTGACTGATGGTGTTCCTCTTGATGTGGAACTGGCGCTCGCCGGACTGTCTTTCAACTCGTAATTAGAGTGGCTCGCTGTTGCTCAACGGGTCGAGACTTCTTTAAAACGGGTGAGATGAGTTTCCTTAACTCGTAACGCTAGTATCGCATCAAGAGCTCCACGTCTCTTCAGCAGACCGCAGCAACCGACAATAATTCTTCAACCGCGTGCCCGGCGAAACGAATGTAGATACTGCTCAGCTGCTGGTTTCCCACAAAGGTTTCACTGGCACAACGAATGTCCGCGCCGCGGCAGTGTGTCCGCTATTGACACTGAACGGGGAAACGAGGAGGGCGACTCAGAGTTTTATTAATACACTTCAGTTCTGTCATCAACGGAAAGCCAGTAAATGCAATTCTCGATACAGCAGCAACAATTACTTGTATCAGTGAGGATGTGTACAAACAGCTAAAGCTTAAGTTGATGAGAGACTCCAGCATCATGGTCCAGCTAGTTGCATCAAGCATTCGAACTTTGGGTCGCGTAAACATTCAGTTACAAATTGGGAACGTCATAAAGAAAGTTTACGCACATGTGCTGCGATGCATGAGAACGCAATTAATTCTTCGCCTAGACAGCGCTTCATACTTAAATCTTTCTGTAAATCTCGAACACAAGTCAGTGACACAAGCACGTTAGAATATGACCCTTCCGCATCACAATGAAAAGAAAACCATTCAAGCTCCGCTGATGCGAACCCTGACTTAAGGCCCCTTTTAAGCAAGTATGACGAGATATTTTCGAAATCTCAGACAGATATTGGGTGCATCACTACTGAGAAACATAGAATCGCACTTACCAATGCTGTCCCTATTCGTTGAGCACCATACCGATGTTAACAGGCTGACAAAGTGTAGATCAACAAACAAGTTAACGCTCTCCTCAAGCAAGGTGTTGTGAGGCTTGCATTATCGCCCTACGCCGCACCTGTCATTTTAGCAGAAAATAAAGGTGAAGGACCCACTCATCTATGTATTGACTACTGGAAACTCAATGCCACAACGGTACCCGACTTCCAACCAATTTCACGTATAGATAATATTCCTGACCACTTGGGAAAGGCGGAGTTTTCACTACGTTGGACGTAACGTCGGGATACTGGCATGTACAAATGCATCCTGACGATGTTCAGAAAACTGCATTTGTCACGCCTGATGGTGATATTGAGTGGTTGGTAATGCCGTTTGGGTTGAAGAACGCTCCAGCTGCATTTGAAAGAGCCATGAAATCAATAATACCTAAACATCAGCTCCCCAATGTTATTAATTACATAGACGATGTGGTCGTATACTCAGAGACAATTAATGGTCATATACGGCACCTCGAGGCACTAGTGAAAGCTCTCAAAACCGAGAACGTAAAGCTCAAACGAAAAAAGTGCCAATTTGCACACTGCAGCATTGAATACCTGGACCACAAAATTTCACAAGGAACAGTGACACCTAAACAAAGTAACGTGGCTGCCATACTCAAATTTCTGACACCGAAACGAGAAAAAGATCTCCAGTGTTTTCAGGGCACTGTAAACACCTACTGTCAGTACATCCCCCCCTTCAGCGATATCGCTCTTCCACTCACAAAACTACTCCACAAAGGCAGCAAGCGGGTGTGGACAAAAGCATGCGAGCAAGCCTTTCGTGATCTGAAGAAGCGGATAACTGAAGAACTAGTGCTTCGCATATACGACCTTTCGAGACCATGTGCTGTGTGTTGTGACGCATCTGGCGAAGGCATCGGTGCAGTGCTGAAACAACCTGATGACAAAGGCAAAGAACATCCTGTTGCTTACTATTCCCGCAAACTACTTAAGCACGAGGTGAACTATGCTGTTACAGAAAGAGAATGTCTTGCCATTGTAGATGCCATTGATAAATGGCATCGCTACCTTCATGAAAAGTTATTCACTGTTGTAACTGATCACTCTGCACTTCAGTGGCTGAAGAATGTTAAAAATCTTCAAGGTTGTCTTTTCCGGTAGTCTTTCAAACTGTCAATGTATGATGTGAACATCAAACTTCAAAGGGGTGCAAGTAATTTCGATGCAGATGCGCTCTTCAGAGCCCCAATAGTTAATCTTCTATCACACGATGACCTTCAGCGATGCAACAATGAGCGTCCAAAAGGTACGCAGTAATTAGAAAATAACATCATCATTGTTAAAAGAAAAGGACTACGGGAAATGTGCGTGCCCCATGAACTACGCCCAATCATTCTGAAGAATGCGCATCAACATTTTGGGCATGTCGGAGTGAAGAAGACGCTATCACTCCTGTCTCCACAATATTATTTGCCACATATGGTAACCAATGTTTCCACTTACATTCGGCATCGTGATACATGCCAGAGATGCAAGAAGACGAAAACAAAAAGTTTGGGACGCTTGAATCACTGCCTCCAGCTGAAGAACCCTTCGACCTCTTCGCAATAGACCCCATTGGAGGATTTTCTGGATATGGCTCGTCAAAAAGGTTTATACACTTGGTTATTGATCATGCGACTCGCTACGTATGGGCGTTTGCTCATAAAAGTGAGAACAGCGACGCCTACATTTTATGCTTACAAACAATTTTTTCTTCTGGAAAACCACGGAAGCTCCTTTCGGATCGTGGAACAGGATTTACCGCAGGAAAATCCAAGCAGTTTTTAAAACATAATCGTATACACCAACTATTCACCTCCTCTCATCATCCACAATACAACAACATGAACGAGTGGACAAACCAGACTATCGTAACGAGACTTAAATGTAAGATCAATGACGAACCACAGAAGTCTTGGACTAAGCTGCTTCCAGAGGTAATTGACGAATACAACAGAACACCCCACGAAGTGACTGGCTACGCACCTTTCTTCCTGATGTATGGAATTTCATCTTATCCTACTGTACTGGAACAACAAGAAGAAACTGTCGAAGAAGCGCGAAACACTGCAGTTACTAATTCTATCGCCTACCACAATAAGAACAAAGTCATTTATGATAGAAAATTTCTTCCGATTAAGTTCCAAGTCGGTGAATTTGTCCTTTACGAGACACCATGGCATCCCAACAACGGCAAACTGAGTTCCGTGTTAGAAGGACCCTACAAGATTCTACGCAGGTCTCAACAGTGAACTATGAGATCAACCACTCCGTGCTACCCTTACGTAGAAACTCTGACATTGTGCATGTTAGCAAACTGCGGCGTTATTTTGAACCTTCTGAACTAAGACTTTCTCGAGGGGAGGGGGAAGTGTGACGCATTAACAAGGTGACTCTAGGAGAAGCCGACGAAGAGGAAGTGCGCGTGCATTAGAATAAACGCATGGCGTCTGGACCACGACATGTCTCCGTTTTGTAGCGTCACACACACACACACACACACACACACACACACACACACACACACACACACACACACACACACACACACACACACACACACATATATATATATATATATATATATATATATATATATATATATATATATATATATATATATATATATATATATATATATATATATGTATATATATATATATATATATATATATATATATATATATATATATATATATATATATATATATATTATTGTTTTATATCCCGCTTTTGGTAAATACTAGGGTGTCGGAGATATAGTCGCGGGAAAAGCGTTGGCCACTAGTGAAGCGCAGCCGTCTGCTGCAAGCTTTCCATCTATTCCCGTGCTGCTGACGCGCAACCATCACCAGAAAAGTCTGCAATATTCCTGCTCACATCGGGCATCAACTTAAACGTGTTGATGCCCGTCTGGCTTGGAGCCCCCGATGATTCCGGCTGAGGAAGCCGCCGCAGCAGGTCCGCCAACAAGCGGTCTTTCTCGCTCAAAGCGTCAAAAAGTTCCCGCTTGGTGAGTCCAGTACAGTCGTCGTCATCAAGGTGACCACTCTCCTCCGGCGATCATCCGTTCAGCATGACTGATGTTATCTCACGGGAAGTGCACGCTCACTGGAATTCCACCATTCCTTTGTTCTCGCACTGACCATAGCCTCCTATACTTTTTCAAGCCCGCGCAGTGGAGCGGCGGAGGCCGTCCGCTGCCCTTTTTCTTCCTTCTCGATTTACGCCTGCCTTCTCCGCAAGGGGCGCTCGCACCCCATACTAGCCCGTACATGCTCTGGAGCGTACCAAGCACAGTCAGCATAGCAGCATAGTTTGCTACGCTGCAACGTGTTGACGCACCTCGAACCCCTCGAAGTACCTACAAAAGTGGCTCTACAAGCAAAAGTTGTTCCGTGTCCATCGTGTTTGCCGCACGTAAGCTTGCGTGTCTTGCGGAAGCAACGGTTCCACTTATGTTTTTTGTTTGTACTATAAGGGAAGCATGACAAAACTCGCAGACAATGTGTACAGTGCTCGCGGAATAAAACGCGGCCTGTAAAGATTAAAAAACAACAAATGGTATATGCAATTTAACGTGATAAGAACGCCATATCGCTGCAAATCTGACCGCTAATCTTAACGTGGTCACTGGTGTAAGTGTAAGATGCAGCCCTACGCCACCATAGCACAAATTCGGAACGCTGCAAGTTGAAGTACGTTTAATACATAGCTTTAAATTGTCGCTTTTATTTCCTTAAGCATTTTACACTGAATTATTTACATGAACGTTGATTGTTTTAACAGCGTTCTGATCTTTAAGGTTCAGTGCCACTGAATGAAGCGACCGTTTGTTTACTATTCTACGGGTCCATGTGTGAGTTGCTAGCGCCGTCACAATCTATATTGTTTGCTACTCTAAAGACTGTGGTTTACGGTGCATATTGGGCTGCATTACTTTTCACATACCAATTCGGTTTTCTATCTGCAGTGTGCAATCAGTAAGGGTGCTCTGTACCCGACAAGAAGCCGTACTGCTGCGTACCACGCTGCAAGTCTTCGAGCAAACAACGGACGCCAGGCATATCGGTCCACGAGATACCAAGCGATCTGGAACTTCGAGTGAAATGGCTAAAGGTCATTTCTCGGAACGACTGGACACCGAATACGACGTCGTGCTACTCGACTGTATGCAGCCGACACTTCGGTTCCTCCGACATCAAGGAGGGCTGCAAAATTCGCAAACCCAAGAAAGACGCTGTTCCCAGCATTTTTGAAGAGTATCCTCCGTACCTGCAGCCTCCGAAACTGAGAGAGAGAAGCGATGCGTCTGTGAGAAAACGCAAGGCAGCTGCGCTAGTGAACACACCACCGGGGAAACGAAGAGCAGTTGAGAGTGAACTGGAGACTCCTTCACTTCCTCGCAATGACTTGCCGTCCGTCGACGTCGACTCTCAAGATTTATCACTGATGGATTGCACCGCAAGCGAACTGCCGCTTCCTCTGGAAAACGGCGGAAGCGAGCGCTGCATTACTGCGACCGTGCAGGTGGACAGAGCTGTGCAGGTGTCGTCATTATCCTCGGTTTCAGCAATGGACAAACGAAAGTGGAGACGTAAAGAGCGAGACTTGAACGAGCGAATTGAGCGGCTCAAGAACACTATCGACAAGTACGAACAAGAACTGCAAAAGCTCAAGGAAGAATCTTATGTGTCTGCATTCCTGCAATTTGTGGAGAAAGCGAAAGAGAAAGACCTGGCTGCTTCAATATTAGTGGAACAAGTTCAAAATTTCACGAAGAAGAAACCAACGTGGTCTGAGCTGACAGTACGTCATGCTGTGTTGTTGCATAACCTCTCGACATGTGCATACGAACACGTAAGGTACACAAGTATTCTTCGGCTTCCCTGTCGAAGTACCCACGAGCGCTTTATGGGCTCATCACGTGGAGAAGTTAGCGTGACCGAACTCGTGAAGCAAAGGCTGTCTGCAGAACTCGCTTCTCATCCCTCGTTGCAAGCGAGGGCATGCTCTTTAATTGTAGACGAAATGTGAGTCAAACAACGGGTACTTTATGAAAAGCAAACAGATGCCTTCATCGGTGAGGTGGACTATGGTGTGAACTTCCCCAAAGAAACAACAAATGAACCTGTGCTGGCCAACTCACTCTTCTGTTTCGTCCTTAACGGCCTTTAGGTTTCGTTCAAAATACCCGTGGCGTACTTTTTCACGAGAAACTTCACAGGCCATGAGCTGCACTTGCTGATAAGACACGTTCTGAAGGAAGTTGAAGAAATAGGATTTATTGTCGTGCGCATTGTCACAGACAACCACAAGATCAATGTCTTGGCTATGCAACTTCTGTGCAACGGAATCCTCAAGCATTAGACTGACCACCCTGGAAAACTGAATCGAAAGCTCTTTCTTGCATTCGATCAGTGTCACCTGATCAAAAACGTGCGATCACAGTTTTTCTCCCGTGACATCGGAAAAGGCGGCGAAATATCATCGAACCATTTGAAGGGCCTCTACAAAATGCAGCAAGGCAGCCTTGTAAAGCCAGTACGATTTTTGACGAGAAAGCACGTATTCCCTACGAATATAGAAAAAATGAACGTGCAGAGAGCAGTGCAAGTGTTTTATCCTCCCGTGACAGCTGCACTGAAGCTCTTGCAAGAACAGGCGGGCCACACGTGTGACGCAAGCTTCGCTGGTGTCGGAGCGACGGTGCAATTTATGGACACCGTGCACCGCTGGTTGGTGCTCATGAACGTGAGTAACTGTACCCAGCACATACATAAGAAGAATGCAGGCTGCAAGCAGTTTGAATCTGCAGGCGATGAACGGCTAATCTGGCTGCAGACAAGCTTCCTCGACTACCTGGCCAAACTCAAAAGTCAGTGCCTGGGAAAGAACTTCATAACCAAAGAGACTTACGAGGGTCTTGTGATCACAACTCGTTCGAACGTTGAGTGCATTAGATATCTTCTTGAGGAGATGTCTTTTCACTTCGTTTTGACGAGGAAAATGTCATCGGACCCTCTCGAGTCGTTCTTTGGCTGGCTGAGGAAATCAGCAGGATCAAATGATCAAACGGACATCCGTGCCGTGCTCACAGGCATTGAGAAAACCCTCAAGAATGGTGTCACATCGGCGTCGAGTACACGCAACATAATGGCAGCAGAAGAGAGTAATTGATTGTCAACGCTGCCGCAACAGAAAAACACAAGGGTGCACACCAGCGAGGAATTCCCTTCAGATGCACGTAGAGAGCTCATAGAGCAGCTAAACCGAGATAAGCCTCTACTTCCCACTCCAGATGTGGCCGCATTGGCTATGGTCGGTGGCTACCTCACAAGAGCCTTACGAGAAAATATCGAATGTGAGGAGTGCTTCGCGCTCTTAACACAGCCAAGCGCCTCGACCCCATCGGACTCGCTCATTAAACAACAAGACCGTGGTGGACTTCTTTATCTGTCCGCACTACTTCTAGATGTTCTCTACGCACTACAAAAGTTCGTCGAAGTCTCTAGCGACAAGAAGGCGTATGCATCACCCTCTAAAGGAGGCTGTAAACAATGCTGCTGAAATCCTCCGCGAGCACAAAGCTTTGATGTGTTCGAAGCCAGGGCACCAGGAGAATTTCCTCAAACTGTTGCTCACAAAGTCCTTCCGCCCAATATTCACCAACTTTGCCCTGAAAGCGACAGACAAACATGACGTCGCCAAATTGTTCGAAATAAAGCCGCTTTCACGAAAGACCCTGAAACTGCGATCTTGATCACAGTTTCAGGGTCATGTTTTCACAATATGTCCAGTTGACATATGTCAATATGTCAACTGGACACAAAGGTCCAGTTTTCACGATATGTCTTCTGTTGCTTGCTTTCAATGTACTGTGGGGATGGAAAGAAACGCGAAAAGAGCGGCATCTACAATCTCTGCTGTTTCGAATTTCTTTTCGGGTTGTTGTATCCTGCATGATTAATAAAAGCCACAAGAATAAAACTATTCTAGCATATTTTACTTTTATTCCAACCAGAGTCACGGTGGGAAGCAAAGATCGCGCCGCACTGTTCGTGTTTTTTTTTCTATCACCCCTGTGCATCATGAAGAAACACCAATGCAACCTGCGCATTTATTTTACAGCTCCATCTCTAATACGAACGCAAGTTTATCTCCAAAAGCACGCGCGCAACAGCGTAGTCGCGTCGTCTTCTCAGGGAGTGGATGGATGGATGGACGGATGGATGAATATGGCTGTACCCTTTAGATCGGGTGGTGGCTAGCGCCACCAAGCCATAATACTTAATGAACCCAAATCTATATTCATTTTCCCCCCTAAAAGTGAGTTTGAGGATCCGTACTTTGCAGTGAAGAGTTTAATTTTCACTCGTGCCTTGAATTTAGCCACCAATCAGATAACCTCCTTCTAGTTAAGTCTACTTGCTTAAAGTCTATTTTGCCCTCCCGGTCCCTAAACCCCAGTGCTTTGAAAAACTCTGTGCCATCATTCTGAACTATAGGGTGAAGCCCTTTACAGAACATTATCAAGTGTTCGGCAGTTTCTTCTTCCTCTCCACACGCACTGAATACTGCGTCTACCCCTTCGTATTTGGCCCGATATGTCTTGATTCGCAGTACTCCCGTCCTTGCCTCAAACAGTAGAGAACTACCCCGAGTATTATCATAGAACCTTTCCTTGGCAATTTCCTGCTTAAAAGTTCGATAGTTCTCTAGTGCGGACTTCTTAATCATGCCCATTTTTCACATGTCAGTCTCCGTTTCCTTCACTTTCTTCGTAACCGATAGTTCTTTTTGGTTTGGCCACCTGCTGTTTTCTAAGTATTTACTAGTCAACTTCCTGGTTCGCTTCCTCCATTTTGTATCGACATTCTTCATGTACAAGTAGCTGAAAGCCTTCCTAGCCCAACGCTCCTCCTTCATTTCACTCAATCGCTTCTCAAATTTTATCTTGCTGCTAGCTTCCCTGCCCTCAAATGATGTCCATCCCATATCACCTTGTACTCCCTCATTTGGTGTATTCCCGTGAGCTCCTAAAGCAAGCCTACCTATTCCACGTTGCTTAATTTCTAATCTTGCTTGAACTTCTGATCTCATGCACAAGACCGCATTGCCGAACGTCAGCCCAGGAACCATGACCTCTTTCCATATTCCTCTCACAACACCATACCTATTGTAATTCCACAGTGCCCTATTTTTCATCACTGCTGCATTCCTGTTACATTTAGTCGTCACGTATATTTCGTGTTCCTTCAGGTACTCGGTCCCATTGCTTATCCATAGGCCCAGATATTTGTATTTATCTGTTATCTCTAGTGTGACTTCCTGCATCCTAAGCTCACCACCTTCGTTGTCATTGAAAATCATGACTGCTGATTTTTTCTTACTGAATCTAAAATTTAACCTATCTCCCTCATTACCGCAGATGTCCATCAATCTCTGCAAATCTTCCTTGTTGTTGGCCATTAGCACTATATCATCTGCGTACATTATAGCTGGTAGTGCCTGATCAATAAGTTTTCCTTGTTTGACTAAAGAGAGGTTGAAGCCCAGCCCACTTCTCTCTAATTCTGCGTCTAATTCTTGTAGGTACTTCATGAATAATAAGAGTGACAGGGGGCACCCCTGCTTAAGCTCCCGTTTCACCTCTACAGGCTTGGATACATGTTTTTCCCAATTTATAACTACCTTGTTACCTTTATAAATACCTTTCAAAATATTAGTGACTACATGTTCCACGCCTTGTGTGTCCAGTATTCCCCACAATTCCTCTTGAACCACGCTATCGTACGCTCCCTTGATATCCAAAAATGCTAGCCACAGGGGCCTGTGTTCCTTTTCTGCTATTTTGATGCACTGCGTCAGTGAGAACAGATTGTCTTCCAACCTCCTGTGTTTCCAAAACCCATTCTGCAGTTCCCCCAGCACCCCCTCATCTTCTATCCATGCCTGCAGTCTTTCCTTTATAATCTGCATCGCCAGCCTGTAGAGCACTGATGTCACTATTATAGGACGGTAGTTGTTTATGTCAGTTTTGTCCCCCTTTTCTTTGCAGATCATGCTCATCCTGCTAAGTTTCCATCCATCGGGAACTTCACCATCGATTATTATTTTGCTCACTGCCTCTCTCAAAGCCTGCTTAGACTTCGGACCTAATGTCTTTATCAGCCTAATTGGAATGCCATCTGGGCCTGTTGATGTGCTACTAGAAACCCTTTTCTCAGCCCTTTCCCACTCTCGTTGTGAAAATGGAGCCATTGCACCACTTGATTCGTCCTTTTCTATTGTGGTGCATAAAGTACTTCTTTGTTGAAATTTTTCTGTCACCCTTGTTCTTATATATTCAATAGCTTCGTCCCCTTCTAGCCTGGCAACGTGGGCGGTAGTTATAAAACTCTGCTCTAGGCTCGTCTCATTTCTTAGGGAGTTTAGATGGTCCCAAAATTTCGCACCTGCCTTTCTATCTTTTTAATGTACTTCTGCCAGCCACTGAGCTCCCTTTCTTCTAATCTTTTTGTTGATCAGAAGGGATGCAGCCCTTCTACAGCTTATTAAGGTTTCCCATTTTCTTTCAACATCATCTGTCGGTTCACCCCGCTGCTTAGCATGCCGGTGTTCCCTAAAGGCTTCCTGACGTTTGGCTATGGCTCTCTTAACTTCCTCATCCCACCAACTTTTGGGTTTGTGTCTTCTTTTCCGGGGTGACTTGTTACGCGTCTTAGCAAGCTCTAGCTCAAGGAGTCTAATTAGATTCGTGTATGTCCACACTGTCTTATTATCCTCCGTGATTAGTTTCTCAGTTTGTTTAGTGGCTATTTCAATTTGCCTTTCTGAATAATGTAGTTGCTCATCTTGTCTCCTTCCCACTTTCACTGCTCTTCCAAAACTTAGCTTGATACGTTTGTGATCACTACCCAGGCTTCTGGAGCCACCTTCATGTATGTGCATTCCCTTGAGCATATCATACATCCTATGTGACATCAGTGCATAATCTATCGTCGACTGCAGCCTTCCTACCTCCCATGTTTTTTGCCCTTCACACTTCTCGGTACTGTTGCAAATGATCAAATCAAGCCTTTCATACATATCCATGATCATTTTGCCTGTCGGGTCGGTATACCCATCTATATCTTCTATGTGCGCATTCATGTCTCCTAGTATAATTATCTCGCACTCTCTTCCCAACTCCGGAATGTCCTTTGATATACACTTTACCATTGCATGCTTTTCCTCTCTGGCCTTTGCTCCCGTCCACAAGTACACGAAACCAAGGAGTGTCATTTTACCTGCCACTTTTCCTTTTAGCCATAAATGTTCCTTGCACTCCTGCTTGACCCTTTGTCAGTCTGTACTTTTATGAATGAATGCCCCAATACCACCCCGCTTTCTGCTGCCTTCTGTTCTATTACAATATTCCCACGCGTAGTCTGGATTGTTCGAAATTGGGTATGGGGTGACAGCGCCGTGTGGTGGCAAGCGCATGAAATAGAAGGTACGTGCGGGGCGCCTTGCTCCGCTCCCCACTCGGCGGGCATGAAAAAATATAGGAGGCTATGCACTGACACTACTGCACTCCTCGCTACAGGTTTTTCAAACTCGTTCTGAACCTTTTCTAATATCGGTCAAATTCCATTTCTGATGAATGTAGCGCCCACTATCCCACTTTTTGTAAACATTAGGGTGTCGAAGATATGGCCGTAAAAAGGTGAAATATGATAGAATACGCTACGCACGATTCGCCACTGTTAAGAAATTGTAAAAAAGAAGCTTTTATTTATTTACAAAACTAGGTTACAGTATTGTTCACTTAATCGCTCAATACCCCACATCGCACAGCGCACAACCGCTCAAGTCCCTCGCTATTCGCAGACTCTTCTTCACTCGCTGTTGTCGCTGTGTCTCTGGCTCTTTCCGTGCTTTCTGCTCTGCTCTCTTGACCGCAGATGCGAGTACACATACGCGCACACTGACACAAAGACGCTCACACCACACGCACACACACGTGCGCAAATGGTTCCACGAGGTCAGAGGGGGAAGTCCTTTGCTTCGCCATTTGGGGAAGCAGTGTCGAACGTCCTGTAGGCTACGAATGCGCGAAGTGTCGTGTTTCCCCCGTCTTGCATCCGAACTCACAAAGTGCAATAAAGCGGGGCTGCCTCCTTTGTCCTGGCCCACCACCAGCAGCTTTTGGAGGCTCGCCGATCGCAGCTGCCTATAAACAAGGAGGACGGACCCTTCGAGTGGCCAACGGACACTCGCACGACAAAATACACGCAAAAAAGAAGGAAATCAAACAAAACTTTGAAGATGGGAAGCAGTCACGTACACTCGTTCGTCCTGACAGTCATTAAAGTCCTCGTTAATGAAAAAAATCATAAACGAACCCACACGCTAATACACAAAAAGAATTGTTTCCTTCGTCAAAGATGACAAGAAAACAAGGAGAAAAAGAAAGAGCGACTGTTTAAGCTCGCACCGTTCACCTGGTAAATCTCGGCACGCACTGAAGTTCTCCACAAGACAACAATGCAACTATGGCGCACTCGCGTAGGGATGGGTCTTGGTACAGCTACGGGCTGAAGGTCTCAGTCGCTGCACCTTACATTCAGGAGAGTCAGACTCCTCCGCTGACTCTCCATCGTCATCGATGTGTGAATGCTGAATAGTTGTTTTGCAGCACTTGAACGGCGACGCGTGTGCAGTGGTCGCGAAGCGCTTCGCCCTTGTTTCTTCAAGGTCAGCAACTCGATAGGTGTCAGCTGGCAACACTGCCGTGATTACAAGGGGGCCCTTATATTTTGGCTGCGCTTTGGCAGGCTTTTCCGTCTGTTTCGGAGCCCTCGCCATGAAGACCACGTCACCGACAGTATACGTTTTAGCCGGAAAGTGGCGCTTGTCGTAAGCGACCTTCATCTTCTGCTCGCTCATGAGGCGCTGGCGTACACGTTCACACAGCCCACTGGGCTCCTCCAATGCTGACGCTTTAGAATCAACGAAGCGCTTCATTGCCACGCTGTGAAATTTCGGTCGATAACCGTGTAACCTCTCAATGGTAGTCTTCCCGGTCGTCTTGTTTACAGCATTGTTCAAGCTGAACTCTGCCTCACTGAGCATTTCGTCCCAATATCGCTGCTCTGTATCGACTATCGATGTAGTAATGACTGGTTGCAGTGTACGGTTCACTCGCTCGACCAGGTAATTAGCTTGAAAATGACGAGTGGACTTGAGAACATGCTTTATCCCTCTGACACTGCAAAAATGTTCAAACGCTCGTGATGTGAAACAGATGCCGCTGTCAGTAATGATTCGTTCAGGTAAGCCTCTCTCTATTATGAATTGCCGTAGCGCTGCGAGCCCCAGCTTCGTCGACGTGTCGCGCATCGGGAACAGCCTCACGAACTTCGTCACGTTGTCCACAATCACCAAAAGTCCTGATTGCGTCACGTGCTTGTCACAAAGGGTCCTAGATTGTCTATGTGAACCACTTCATATGGCCTCTTGCCAGGGAGATAGGGTTTAAAAGTCCTCCCAGTTTCCCGTAAGGAAGCTTGTTGCTTATACACTGTAAGCACTGCTATATATGCTTACGAACATAGTTACGCATGCGTGGAAACGAAAAGTTTGCTTGTATTTTTGCTACTGTTCGCATGCGTGGAAACGAAAAGTTTGCTTGTATTTTTGCTACTGTTCGGTCTATTGTAAAATGCCACATCAAGTCGTGGGACTGCACAACTAATGCCTTCCTTATGCTCTTGGGAAGTACGAAATCGTGCATCGCTTGCTCGCCTTGCCCAATCTGCCGCACAAGTTGTCCGTTCATAATTGAATAACCTTCGGTTCTTCGTCTTTCATTCTTGGTGCGGCATTCTTGTGGTTTTTCCAGCATCGTTATGATGTCTCTCAGCTCCTCGTCTCCCCTTTGCAAGACCAAGACCTGAACGGGAACTAGGAAAGTGACGCAAACTTCAAAACGGTCCGCAATGAGTGTACTCAACGTGTTTGTTGGGTCCTTGATGGCCCCTCTGCTCAGCGGGTTCACATGAAGCATTCGCGCTCTGGGCGACGCATGATTATAAATGTGAACTCCTGGATTAGGTCGTACCAACGCGAGATTTGTGGTTTCAGCGGTTGCTGTGCGTTGAGATACACAAGCGCCTGATAGTAGGTCAAGATTGTAAATGATATTCCAAGTAACAACGGCCTAAGTTGGTCCACAGTCTATACTATTGCCATTAGTTCCAATTTGGATGAGTGGTAGTTGCTTTCAGCGTCGGTCCTCTTTTTACACACGCAGTAAACGAAATGCCACTCCCCGCCTTTTCTCTGTAGGAGCATGGCAGCCAAACCCTCGGTGCTGGCGTAAGTATGCAACTCCGTTTCCGCATTTAAATCGCAGAACTGTAGCACCGGTTCGCACGTCAGCTTGGCCTTCTAAGGCGCAAAACTCTCATTTTGCTCAGCACTCCAACGAAACGCCGTGTCCTTCCTGGTCAATCTGGAAAGGGGCTCGGTAACCAAGGCTTACCGCGGTATGAAGCGTCGAAAGAAACTTGTTAGGCCCAGGAATCTCCCGATGTCGTGAACACTTTTTGGCGTTGGAAATTCGGCTATTGCTCGCACCTTCGTGTCCCCCGGCTGTACTGTTCCACTTTTCAGTCGGAATCCAAGGAAGTCCACAGAGTCCATCGCGAAAGCACACTTGCTGAGCCGGAGTGTCAGATTAGCCCTTCGGAATACCTCAAGTACCAGGTGCAGACGCGTTATGAGCTCATTCCAATCTTGGGCTAGTATTAACACGTCGTCAAGGTAGCACATAGCAACCTTACCGCTCTGTGGTTCCAACACAGGATTTATGAGACGCTGGAACACAGACGGGGCATTTGTAAGCCCGAACATTATGCGCTCGAATTGCCTGTCTCGTCAAGAGTCATAAATGCAGTTTTTATTTGGCCTCTTCGGTCAAAGAAACTTGGAGGTATGCATGTGCCAGGTGAAGAACGAGGTATAGTTTGGCCCCGGCAAGGCCCTCAAGCTGGTCATCGAAATGCTGGCAAGGGATACTTCTCCTTTATCGTCTGAGCGTTCAGCCGACGACAGTCAACAACCGTGCGCTGCTCTCCGTTTTTCTTTTCGACGAGAATGACGGGGCTCGCATACTCGGAATGTGTCTCAGTTACGATTCCCTCCCTTTTTCACTCTCCGACGATGTCACGTATAGCCTCTTGCTTTGCTGCATTCGTGTGCTAGGTCCAAACAGCCACGGGGGTGCTACCAGGTATATCCTGTGTGTCCATCGAGAGGGCCGGCGTACGGCCAAGTTCGCTGAGATTGGCGGCGAAATAATCCCGGTACTCATTTAGGAGCCACGAGAGCTGACGACGCTGCTCCTCCGTAACGGAGGGGCCCATTTTAATTTCCTCGCTTCCAATAGGCCGTCGCACCTCTATAAACAAAATTTTTTGTGGCATAGGTGCGCCGCACTTCTCTCTGCACTCATTTATTTCCATCATCTCTCACCTCGGGATGTCCACCTCTGTCGCATGGCCAAGTCTCTGTCCTTTACGTAGAGCCACGTCATCATTTCCGCTCGTTAACACCAGCACAGTAACCTCCCCGTCCTGCATGTCAATAAGAAATTCGCACCCACAGTTGTTGAATAGCTCTGCACCAGTGACGTTAGACAGCGATGACAGTCTCACCCAATTTATACCATTGGCCGGCAGTGGGGTCTCTTGAGCAGTTTTCAAACGTAATTTCGGGCATGAAACGAAGGGTGATCAGCAAGTCGGCCCGGCACTTGCCAATCGCACAAAGTGCTGCAACGCCCTGGCTGCCGAAACCATACAGAGCGGTAGCATCTTCCAGCAATTACGCTCCGCACTGCACCGCCACGGATTCGCGCAGTAAGCAACGGCAACTGCCTGTGTATATTGTTACGGGAGAATAACTTTACTTTATAAAACGAGGAATAAACTCGGTGGTGGACAAGATGGCGCCCAGTTGGCTCACAGATCTGACAACATCGTCCTCCTCTTTGTCTTCCTCGTCGTTCTCATCCTACCGTTACATGATTTCCCCGGCGGCTGGAGCACCGACCCGGTGCTAATCAGGAGGCACTGGAGTAATACGGTTTGAGTCGCGTAACATGCACTACGTCAGTGTGAGGGTGAAGGATGGCGGGGTCCGTAGGGGTGATTTCGTATGTGACGTCAGTTACTTGGCGTAAGATACGGTAGGGACCTGAATAGCGTGGGAGTAACTTCTCCGAAAGTCCAACGCGGCGCGAGGGGAACCATAACAGAACGAGATCTCCGGGTGTGAAGTGGACGTCACGATGGCGGGCGTCGTATACGCTCTTCTGATTGTCCTGGGAGTCCAGTAAGCGTCGTCGAGCAACTTGGCGTGCCGCTTGGGCCTTCATTATTGCATCACGAGCGTACTGAGACTTGTCATTTAGTCCGGCCGGCAGGAGGGTGTCGAAAGGTAGCGCAGGGTCACGGCCGAACAACAGAAAAAAAGGAGAGAACCCAGCGGTGTCGTGTCTGGAAGAATTGTACGCGAATGTTACAAACGGTAACGTAGTGTCCCAGTCGCGGTGATCGGCGGAGACATACATGGAGAGCATGTCGGTGAGAGTGCGATTGAGGCGCTCCGTTAGACCATTTGTTTGTGGATGGTAAGCAGTCGAGAGCTTGTGTTTAGTGGCGCAGGAGCGGAGGAGGTCATCAACCACTTTGGAAAGGAAGTAGCTGCCTCGGTCGGTAAGGAGTTGTCGAGGGGCGCCATGATGTAAGATGACGTCCTCCAAAAGGAAATCGGCCACGTCAGTTGCACAGCTGGTTGGAAGGGCCCGTGTGATCGCGTATCGGGTAGCATAATCGGTTGCTACTGCAATCCACCGATTACCCGCAGCTGACGTAGGAAAAGGGCCAAGCAGGTCCACGCCAACACGGTAGAATGGGTCTTGTGGGATGTGCAGTGGCTGAAGACGTCCGGCCGGAGGGGCATTTGGTTTTTTCCGTCGTTGACAAGGGTCGCAGGCTGCAATATAACGGCAGACGTCGCGGTACATGCCAGGCCAGAAGAAGCGCCGGCGAACTCTGTCGTAGGTCCGTGACACGCCGAGGTGACCCGCTGTAGGTGCATCATGAAGCTGGGCGAGAACAGTGTGACGCAATTGAGTGGGAACGACGAGTAGTCTTTCGGTGCCGTCAGGACGCATATTGCAACGGTACAATACACCATCATGTATTTCAAACATTCGAAGGGAAGGGTCGGGCCTCACCGATGTGAGCCTTCGGATAATACCGTCCAAGAAAGTATCTCGTCGCTGCTCGATTCCAATGTCATGAAACGCGGATAGAGAGAAAACGTCGATAGGAAGGGTGGTTTTAGAGGAGTCGCCGTCTGGAGGGTCGACAGGATACCGGGACAAGCAGTCCGCATCTTGATGCAGGCGGCCGGTTTTATACAGGACTGAGTAATCAAATTCTTGAAGGCGCAGCGCCCAACGGCCAAGACGGCCTGAAGGGTCTTTAAGGGACGAAAGCCAGCACAAGGCGTGGTGATCTGTGATTACTGTGAATGGCCGGCCGTACAAATAGGGACGAAATTTACCGACTGCCCAAACAAGTGCCAAACATTCCCGTTCGGTTATTGAATATTTTCTTTCAGCAGGCGAAAGAAGGCGGCTGGCATAAGCAACAACACGGTCTCGTCCTTGTTGTTTCTGGGCGAGGACTGCACCGATGCCATAGCCACTTGCGTCTGTACGAACTTCTGTTGGAGATGAAATATCAAAGTGGGCGAGGATAGGCGGAGACGTAAGCAGACACACTAGATTTTGAAACGCATCTGCTTGCTCAGGGCCCCAGATGAAGCCAGCGTCTTTTTTGAGAAGTTGAGTGAGAAGGCGTGCTACGTCGGCGAAGTTTTTAACAAAGCGGCGGAAGTAAGAACAGAGGCCAACGAAACTGCGGACGTCTTTGGTACAGGTTGGTACAGGGAAATCTCTTACTGCGCGTATTTTATCTTGATCAGGGCGAACCCCCACGGAATCAACGAGGTGTCCGAGGACAGAAATTTCACGACGGCCGAAGTGGCACTTTGCCGAATTGAGTTGCAGGCCCGCCTTACGAAAGACAGATAAGATTTTCGATAGCCTTTCAAGGTGCGTCGCAAAAGAAGGCGAAAAAACGATAACGTCGTCCAGGTAGCACAGGCAGATGGACCACTTGAAGCCGTGCAACAGAGCGTCCATCATACGTTCGAATGTGGCGGGCGCATTACATAAACCGAATGGCATCACTTTAAACTCGTAAAGGCCGTCGGGAGTGATAAACGCCGTCTTCTCACGGTCCATGTCATCAACGGCAATCTGCCAGTACCCAGAGCGGAGGTCAATGGAGGAAAAATATTTTGCGCCGTGAAGGCAATCCAGGGCATCGTCTATGCGTGGTAAAGGGTAGACGTCCTTCTTCGTTATTTTGTTTAAATGGCGATAATCGACGCAAAATCTCCAGCTGTTGTCCTTCTTCTTTACAAGTACAACAGGGGACGCCCAGGGACTGCATGAAGGCTCGATGATATTCCGAGAAAGCATTTTGTCGACCTCCTGTTGGATGATGCGCCGCTCTGCATGGGAAACACGGTAGGGTCTCCGATGGATGGGACTCGTATCGCCTGTATCAATCCGGTGCTTAACAACGGACGTCTGGCCGAGTGGGCGGTCGCCAAGGTCGAAGATGTCCCAAAAAGATGCAAGCAGGGAACGCAGGTCGTTAGCTTGTTCTTTCGGCAAGTCGGGGGCAATCATCTTGGTTAACACACTTTGGTCTGATGGAGGAGTAGACGAAGTTTTTTCGGCACTCGGGATGCTGTCATAACTTAGAGTGCAAATATGGCACTCTGCCGCCGGCACGATCTCGGCTAGAGATATACCACGAGGGAGGACTTGTGTACATAGTGAAAAATTCACTAAGGGTAGGCAGGATGCATTGGCCGTAATAGTGATGACGGTGTGAGGAAACGCAACGTTGTGCGAAAGCAGGACGTCAACATTGGGGGACACAATATAAACACCGTCTGGGACAGGTGGAACAGGGGAGACGCCTATGTAAGCTACTGTTCGTTGAGGGAGACGCAGGTGTTCTGTAGAACAAAGCCGACTTGGAGGGCAACTTGGAGGATCAACAACATTAGGTAGAGCGAGTTGCACTATACCGGCAGAGCAGTCTATCAAGGCCGAATGTTCAGACAAAAAGTCTTGGCCCAAAATTATGTCATTAGGGCAGTGTTCTAAAACATAAAACAGAACTGATGTGTGGTGTCCGGCGACGCTGACGCGAGCTGAGCACACACCAATTACGGCGACTTTTCCACCATCGGCCGTTCGGACCACAGGAGTTGGGCCAGGAGTAAGGACTTTCTTCAGCCGTGCTCTAAGGTCAGCGTTCATGATAGACACGTGTGCGCCAGTGTCAATGAGGGCTGTAGTAGGTACACCGTCGACGTCAACATTGATAAGGTTCTGATGTGCGGGCAAGGTCAGTAGAGGATTTTGGGATCGGGTCGGTATTGCAGCATCACCTCCAAGAGCTGCTCCCGTCAGTTTTCCGGAGGTGAACGCCGGAACGAGCTTGGGGACGGCGATCGGCGAGATGGGGGCGAGCGGGAGAAACGGCGTTGTGGCGAAGGGGAGCGGCTGGATCGGGGGCGCGAGGAATTCTCAGGCGTTAGCGGCTCTGTTTTCGGTGATGAGCGTGAATTCCAGACAGGTGGGCGATGGGGCGGAGGGTGAGGCCACGGAGCAGAGCTGGACCAAGCACGGCAGTGACGCGAAATGTGGCCTATACGACCGCAATTGAAGCATATCGGCCGGTCGTCTGGGGTGCGCCATACCGCCGGGTCGCGATAATGTGGGCTGGCAGAAAAACGTCGGTTGGGCGGAACAGTCACGGGTGGATTTGGTGTGGCGTAGTCTGGACGATGAATGGAGCAGACGTTTAAGCCGGCGTTGGCCAGTTCTTGCCTCACGACGGTCTGTATGAGAGAGACGGTGGCGTGATAGCTTTCGGAGTTGGGGGAGGCTGACACGAGTGGAGCTGCGGCTTCTATTTCCCGACGGACAATACGGACAACGTCACCGGGACTTTCCGTAGAAGGCAGGCGAGGGTCTTCGCATGTGGATGTTGCAGCCGTGTTTGGAAGCCGGGCAAACTGGTGGAGAACACGGCGGCTCTTCGCTTCTTCAAAGCGCCGGCATTCAGAAATAATGTCGTGGACCGTAGATGAATTCTTGAACACAAGAAGGTGAAAGGCGTCATCTGCTATGCCCTTAATAATATGGCCAACCTTATCGGCTTCGGACATCTGCGAGTCTACCTTGCGGCACAAAGCGAGCACGTCCTGAATGTACGTGAGGTATGATTCGGTGCACGTCTGAACTCGACGTGCGAGCTCGTTTTGGGCGGCGCGTTGACTTCCCACAGGCCTGCCAAATAGCTCCCGGAGCTTTTGCTTGCATAACTCCCAGCTAGTCAGTTCTTCCTCGTGCGTCTCGTACCAGACCTTTGCGGTACCTCTGAGATAAAAAATCACGTTGGCCAGCATGAGCGTTGGATCCCATCGCATACGTACACCCACTCGTTCGTATGACTTCAGCCAGGCTTCTACGTCAATGCCATCAGTGCCAGAAAAGGTACCTGGATCTCTCGGGGGCTCCAAGATGAGGGTTGACGGTCCAGTTGGAGAAAGCACGGACGTAGTTGGAGAAGGCACGGTAGTCGGGGAAGGGTCGGCATTGTTGACTGCAGTCGCCATGGGGGAGACCACTAGGCGCCCGCTACGAAGCTCCGTTTTGCGTGAAGTGAGTACCCCGCACCTCCCACCAATGATGTTACGGGAGAATAACTTTACTTTATAAAACGAGGAATAAACTCGGTGGTGAACAAGATGGCGCCCAGTTGGCTCACAGATCTGACAACATCGTCCTCCTCTTTGTCTTCCTCGTCGTTCTCATCCTACCGTTACAATATCATGCGAACAAAGGTTCCATGTAAGCCATTCTTTGTAACGTGCTGCGAGAGCACACCTGGGTCAATTTTTTTTCCAGAGACAGCGCTGGTCTCATTTCTGGGACATTTTGCTTGGCAGTGTTTTTGGGTATGCTCAGTCTTCCCGCGTTTTAGGCATTTTTCTACTAGTCTTTCCTCTCGGCAATCTCGCGAAATGTGTCCGAATTTCAAACAATTGCAACATTTTCGCTCACCAGTCTGATTTGTGACAGGTGGTCGCTGGTCCCGCCTCTCGTACCCGGACGCACCCTGCAGCGGCGCCTTGGGTGCAGGCTGCATACGAGGTGCATCACTCGTCGCTTTTCCTTCAGCCGCTGTCCCGAAGCGTTCTCGTCGCTCACGATCGATTCTCTCATATTCCTGAATATCATGCAGCGGGTCATCCGCGTCTTCGGACGACCTTCCAAGAAGCATCGTGCACCAACCCCACGATCGGAGACCGGTCAGCACCTGCTCCCTCGTGTCACAGAAATCTAAGTGCGCCTCCCTGCAAAGAAGCACCTTCTAATGAAAGAACGCACCCGCGTTCTCACTTCGCTGCTGCATGCGCTCTTGCATACGCCTCCATCGCTCCGCCACCCGAGTCTCGCTGTAGAAAGTCCGCCTGAACATCCGCTCGAAATCGTCCCACGGTGAAACTTCTTTCTTTGATAGCAGATCTTAACAACGCTCATCCGGCGATTTCTTTTTCGCACTCGTATTCACCTGTGAACATAAGCTTCCTTGATGTCATGGTCACTCTACGTAACAGGAAGCTGATAACTAATCTTTACAGGAAACCCACGGATAGGCAGCAATATCTTCACTTTAGTAGTAGTTACGTGAAACACAATAAAACTAGTATTCCCTACAGCCAAGCTGTCCGTTTTAAAGGAATATGCTCGGATAGCAGCGAATTTTCCCGCCACTGTGAACAACTTCGGAGCGCGCTCAAAAAACAGAGCTATCCGGCCAGCATAATCACAGGTGCCATCAAACGTGCAGAAGAGCTCGACCGTTCAGACCTGCTGAGTACTAACTAAAGACCCAAATATTGTTCGCGGACTAATCTAATTTTGACACATGCGGCCTCAACTCCAAATGTAAACCATATCTTAAAGAAACATTTCAACATTTTAATACGGAGCGAGCGGCTCAAAGGAATCTTTACATACAACCACGCGTGGTCTACCGACGATCGCGGAACCTTCGTGATTTACTAACCTCATCTAAAACCACGTGTTCACATCATGAAGGCTGTCATCCCTGCAACAAATCACGTTGCAAAGCATGCGCGCACATGACGACATCTAAAACACTTTTAAGTACATCGTCCAGTTTTTCTTTAAAGATAAATGGAAACTACACGTGTGATAGTATCAACGTCATCTATCTTCTCGAGTGTTCAACATGCAGAGCTCGGTACATAGGTCAAACAGAGACAAGTTTCAGAATTAGTTTTAATAATCACCGTGCACATGCCGTAAGACTCACTAATCTACCGCTGTCGAAGCACGTCAGTATGCCTGGCCATGGTTTCGACAAAATTAGGGCCACTATTATTTAGTCCGGTTTCAAGACAAATCACAATAGGGAAGTGAGGGAATCCTTCTTGATCCACAAGTTTAACACCAATCGTTCAGCTATCAATGAAAACGTAGGAAAGCTCACCTGCCTCACACTATAACAACGCGACTTCTTAGATTAGTAAAATATTTTAGTGTATATTAAAATGTATAATAGTCCACCATTGTTTCTTTACTTCAGAGCTCTTTTACATGCCCTGGCAACCATACCGTGCCCCACGTGTCGATGCGCAAGGAAATTTGAAACTTGTATATTCATGCACCCATCACATTTCAGTCATGTCAACACAAGGTTCTGACAGATTACCGTTTTTTTACTTTGTTTTTCCTGGCTGCTGTACCGAGAGTTCATTACGTGAGCCTATAAAAGCGGCTGCATTGTATCATACCTACTTACTCTGACGAAGGCCGTGCCACGGCCGAAACGTTAGTAAATACAATTTCCTTTTCAAATGTGCTATCTGCAAGTTCATTCAATATATATATATATATATATATATATATATATATATATATATATATATATATATATATATATAATGTTTTTACAATGGGCCAAACATAGTCGAGCAGGGGTAGAGAAGAGACGCAATTCAGCGGTTGTCATAATTTTATTTCCGCTCCATCTGTCGAAACCGTTGGAAATAAAACTAAGGGAACTGCTATGTTGTATCTATTCTCTCAATATATGTATCAGGCAAAAATACCAAACTAAAATAAACAACGTCATGTCTCCCACCTAATGCGTTGTTGCTTTTTTAAAATCATTTTTTATTGCGTGCAGCCATTTGTTATACTGCCACGTCCCTTTCTCAAAGCTTTGTTATCACCCACGTTACACTACGCCCAGCGCAAACCACGCTTACGATGTTCAAAATGCTTCGAGGCTGTAGTAAATCGTTGTGTTAAGATTACGCCCACTTCCTGAATATTGCTGATTATTTGGAATCTACAAAGCCACTAGCGATAAAATTAAACTTTCAATGGCAAGTGTATAAATGTCGACGCGCTTCACCATTTGTCAGTTGATCGGCAGCCGTTGCCCTGGTCACCGCTATGACTGTCAGTGCCTTGCGGTAACGTGACTGTCCTTTTACGTGACCACAATTTGGGCGCGAATAAGCAGTTTTTTATCCGACCATTCAGTCGCGCCTTCAGCCATGTCAGAACCCCGTGGCATATGGTGGAGGTGCACTTTCCCGCACCATTTATGTACCGGACGCCCACGTCAAGTCGTGAGCCCAGCTCACGGCGCGGGGAAGACACCGACTCTAACCAGGAGAAGCGAACAAGCCGCCGGCAGCAAGGTCTACCACCGGTGTATGGGCCTCTACAACACAAGGCGCGGAAGACCAAGGCCATGACCTCGACTTCGGCGACTATGACTGACAACCGCTGCGTCACAGCGCACAATAATTATGCGTCAGCCCAGGGAACCACCAACTTTCGGCGAGTCATCGTTCGAATATCCGGAAACCTGGCTAAAGACATACGACCACGTGGCCACCCTGAACCACTAGGACAGGATGAGAACCCCCATCGGGTGTACTTCTACATGGAAGACACCGCAAAGACCTGGCTCGGAAATCGGAAGTCGGCGCTTCAAGTGTGGGATGTCTTCTGCGGCGCATTCCTGCAAACGTTCACGAGCGTCGCTTGCGGAGAGAGGGCCGCTGCTTTGTTAGAAACCCGGGTGCAGCTAGCAACTGGAAATGTATTCATTTTGATAGAATAAATAACCTGTCTGTTTTGTCTCTGTGGCCGGGACATGTCTGAAGAGAAAAAAAAGCTCCTTTCCACATGCGAGCGATCAAACAGGAGCTCTTCGCGGGATTCAGGAGAAACCCATTAAAGACTGTCGAAGAATTACTCACAGAAGGAACTATTGAAAAAAAGCCTGCACACGACAGTTCAACCGCCGCTCAGCTCCAGGCTATGTAGAAATACAACCAATATATTGCGATGACCTGTGCGAGGCCATAAGAGCTGTTGTGCGCGAAGAACTTCGCCGATAGTACCCGTCATGCCAACTTCAGTTTTCTCAATCGCAGATATCGTCATAGAGGAAATCCTGCAATCAATGGGTATCCCTGAGACATCACAACCGCCACCTTCAGCCATGAGCTACGCTGCTGCTGCCCGACGCTATACTTATTCTGTCATCAGCGGGAATTTCGCCGCGAAGTTGAAGTAAGTTAGGACCGCTTGGGAAGGCCCTAAAATCCGTGCAGCTGGAGTTCACCTAGTGACACCACCGGAAATCTGCGCAGCTAGATTGACCAATACCAGTCGCATTTGTCCCGCAAGATTTGTCGCACTGCAGCATTGCTCGAGAGATGTCAATCTTGACATGGACTTCTTGAGCTTTAATGGTGCGGTCATCAACCTGAGAGCAAAGTCGATTACACTATCCACAAAAAAAGCACTGTAGCCGCACACGTCGTAAGGAAGGCACGCCTTGAATGTGCTGGAAGACCAAGTCACATGCCTTCTCACTCCAGTGTCAGCATTTCTGTCGGCACTCGAGAGTTAACAGACATGCAAAACGTCGTTAAAGGCGACCAAAACCTGTTGACGAACCGCGAAATGCGCGTCGCTAGTGGAGTAGCCGAGCTGCGAGGAGGGAACGCAAGAGTGTTGTGCTCACGAACTTCAGCAACGAGTACAAGCGCGTGAGCAAAGGCACGACTGCGGCCTACATCGAAGAGATACTGGAAGCCAAAAACGCTTTCACCCTCAACGATTCCGCCGAATCTACTCCGATGACTGAAACCTTTTCACCAGTTTTCTACATTAAACCGAGCCATTCGACGCATAAACAAGAGCAGCTCGAGAACCTGCTCCTAAGATACTAGAACTGCTTTTCATCGTCAGCGAGAATTCGCCAGACACCTGTTGCAAAACATCGAATTGTGATAGAAAATGCCAGGCCACTCTGTCAGAGTCCGTACAGAGTTTCGACACGAGAACCAGTGGCCATAAAGAAATAAGTCGCCGAAATGTCCCGCGACGACATTATCCAGCCTTCATAGAGCCCATGGGCGTAACCGGTGGTGCAAGTGAAAAAAAAGGATGGGAGACTACGCTTCCACGTTGACTATCACTACCTCAACAAGAAAACGAAGAAGGGCGAATACCCTCTCCCCCGAACAGACGGTGCCCTTGGTCGACTCCCCAACGCCAAATACTTTTCATCAATGGACCTCCAGACAGGCTATTGGCAGATTGAAGCAGACGAGAGAGACCGAGAAAAACTGCGTTCATAACACCAGACATCCCTTTCGAGTTGAAAGTCATGCCCTTCCATCTTTCCTTGGCACCAGCGACTTTTCGACGCGTTATGGGCACAGTGCCGGCAAGATTGAAGTGGCAGACGTGTCACGTTTACTTGGACGACGTTGTGTTTTGTTCAAGCATTGACGACCATGTACGGCGCCTCTAAGCTGTACTTCAAGTCATCAAATCTGCTGGACTCTCCCTGAAGCCAGAAACGTGCCACTTCACCTACCAGAAACTTCTGTTTTTTGGGCCACGTGATAAACAAGTCCAGATTCAGACCTGATCCACAGAAGACAGCCGCCATCGCTGCATTTCCGCCACCAACCGACAAGTAGGCCGTGCGTCGATATCTCGGCCTGCGCACCTATTACAGGAGCTTCGTCGAAAACTTTGCCCGCATCACTGAGCCACTCACTAACCTTACAAAGAAGTCGAGTTGAAGTGAGACACCCCACCGGAGGATGCCTTTTGGGAACTAAAACGACGCTTACCGACGCTTCCGTTACTCGCGCATTTCAACGAAAACACCGGAACGGAAGTGAACGCTGGCGCAAACAGCGTATAACTCGGCGCCGTTCTTGTGCAGATAGCTGACGGACTCTAAAGGGTTAATAGTTACGCTAGCCGGGCACTAGTCAAGGTAGAAAACAATAATTTCACAACAGGAGTGCCTTGCCATTATCTGGGCGACGTCAAAGTTTCGTCCTTACCTCTACGACAGGCCCTTCAATGTCGTGAGTGGCCACCACCCCTTGTGTTGACTACCTAACTTGAAGGACCCTTTAGGTCGCCTCGCCAGATGGAGCCTGAGACTTCAAGAATATGACATTACCGTCATATACAAGTCTGGTAGAAAACACTCCGACACCAACTGCCTGTCGTGAGCCCCCGTTAACCCACAACCGCCCGAAGACCTGAATGACGACTCCTTTTTGAAAATGATAACTGCAGACGACTTCGCTCAAGGCCAGTGGACTGACCGGAACTTAGTAGGCTAATCGAATTCCTCGAGGGTAGGGCCTCCGTTGTTCCGTAGGTATTCAAACGGGCACATACGTCGTTTTCGCTGCGAAACGGCCTTCTCCAAAAGAAAAACTTCTCGCCGCTTTGAGCCAAGTACCTTTTTATGGTGCCGTCAGCTCTGCGAGTAGAACTCCTCCAGGCCCTGCAGATGATCAAACGGCAGGACACCTTGGTGTCTCCCGCATGCTCGCGAGGATACAAAGGTATTACTGGCCGCGGCTTACGCCGACGTCACTCGTTACATAAAGACATGCCGAGACTGTCCGTGACGCAAGACACCGCCAACAAGGCCAGCAGGCTTTCTTCAGCCAATCTAACTCCCTCGCCAACCGTTCCAACCATTCCGGATGAACCTTCTAGGGTCGTTTCCAATGTCAAATTCGGAAAACAAATGGATCTTCGTAGCTACTGACTACCTTACCCGCTACGCCGAAACAAAGGCCCTATCGAATGGTAGCGCCGAAGAGGTAGCCAAGTTCTTCGTTGAGAACGTCGTCTTTCATCTTGGTGCCCCAGAAGTTGTCATCACCGATAGAGGTATGGCCTTTGCTGCTGATATGACTCGAGCAATCTTTAGACATAGCCAGACAAGCCACCGCCGCACCACCGCCTACCACCCACAGACAAATGGTGTCACCGAGTGGCTAAACAAGACCATCGCCGACATGCTGGCCATGTACGTTCACGTGGAACACAAGACGTGGGACGCCATCCTTCCTTAGGTCACCGTCGCATACAACACGGCCGTACAGAAGACGACGCAGATGCAACTGTACAAGTCGGTCTACGGACGGAACCTGGTAACGAAGCTTGACGCAATGCTGCCCAATGTCACTGACGAAGAAAACCTCGGCGTCACCCTCTATTTTTCAGCACGCTGAACAAGCTCGTCAACTCGCCCGCCTGCTCATCACGAATCAGCAGATTACAGACCACCGCCGTTTCAATCTTCGGTGAAGCTGCGTGGAACACCAGCCCAGTAAGCGTGTTTGGGTATGAATGCCGATACACCGACGTGGACTTAGTGAAAATTTCTGACACGGTACTTCGGGCCATACAAGGTAGTACGATGTCTCGGCCCACTCGACTACGAGGTTGTCCCCGACAGCATTGCGAACTCTTAGCGGCGCCGCTCGTGACCGGAAGTCGTCGCTGTCATGCGCCTGAAGCTGCTAGCATAATGAAACGTTAGCGAACTGAAGGAGTGTAATTTGCTGTTGTTATTGCTGTATCGTACATTATTACTTGTACTTTCTTACATCGATATAGCACTTTAATCTTCTGTTAAAGCATCGGGACGATGCATTTTTCAGAAGGGGGCAATGCCACGTTGTTTTCCTCAAGTTTTCTTATCCCCCCCCGTTACGCTACGTTCAGCGCAAACTGCTCTTACGGCCCCGCCGCGGTGGTCTAGTGGCTAAGGTACTCGGCTGCTGACCCGCAGGGCGCGGGTTCAAATCCCGGCTGCGGCGGCTGCATTTCCGATGGAGGCGGAAATGTTGTAGGCCCGTGTGCTCAGATCTGGGGGCACGTTAAAGAACCCCAGGTGGTCTAAATTTCCGGAGCCCTCCACTACGGCGTCTCTCATAATCAAATAGTGGTTTTGGGACGTTAAACCCCACATATCAATCAATCAATCAAACTGCTCTTACGAACTTAGAAAGACTTCGAGGCTGCAGTAGATCATTTTGTTAAGAACACGGCCACTTCTTGAATATTGCAAAACATTCTGCAATCTACGGCACCGCTAGTGACTCGGGCAGCAGCGGTAGTGGTTGACGTGGGTGGATCCCGTCTAAACGCATGCCTGATATTCTTGCAGACGATTATCGCTGGACGTTTTTGCGCTACCAGATCAAATTGCATCGCAACAAACTGCTGCCACTACGGATAGCCGAGGCGCGTGACCCTTACCGAGACACGTGACCTTACCACTGGCGGAGCCTACAAAAGGATCGACATCTGGCCAACGAACTCACTCGGGCAGCAGCGGTAGTGGTTGGCGTGGGTGAATCGCGTCTAAACAGAGGCCTGATATTCTTGCTGGTTAGTGGAAAGTGTCTGCAATATTATTTTGCATTCTTATTTATCACTCACCACTTCCGCTGCTGCTGCTGCTGTCCTGAAAACTGTTAAAAATGTCTTCACATGTGTATTATTTCCCTCGAGCAAAAATGACTGCAAAGGCTTGTTTCTTTTGTAAAACAGCGTTTAGTGATGATGGTGTCGTCATGCGATGTGTTGACTGTAGCGGTGACTTCCACATCGGGAAATGTAGCGGCATCACAGCTAGGTCGGTTAAGACGATGAAAGATGCGACTAATAATTCACTTAGATGTCCTACATCTAAGATTGCTCAAGGGAACACTGACACAGCAAGCCAATCTGTGAACCTTCAAACTGAGCTTGCTGAAATAAACAAAAAGCTGTCGCAAATGCAAGCGCTAGAAGCAAAATTAGATAAACTGATGTGCTTGCAAGAAACTGTGCAGAGCATCGAAAGGTCAGTGCAGCATTTGTCTGATACCGTCCGGCCCTCGACCGGCCCTGACGGTATCCCAGCTGTTTTTCTAAAGAGGTATGCTGAAATTATAGCTAGATTCCTGGTAATAATATTTGATGTTTGGATTAAAACTAGTACAGTGCCCGAAGATTGGCTGCTAGCACGCGTAATTCGGTATTTAAGAAAGGTAACAGATTATTAGTCAGCAATTATCGACCAATCTCCCTTACCTGTATTTGTTGCAAATTACTTGTACATATAGCGAAATATTTAAATACTTTTCTTGAACAAAATAATGTAATTCACAGCACGCAACATGGCTTCCGACGGGGATTATCTACCACCACACAATTATTAGCAACTGTTAACGAGTTCTCCAAAGTTCTGGACAAGTATGGACAGGTTGATGTCATCTTTATGGACTTTTCCAAGGCCTTTGACAAGGTCCCGCACATCAAGCTAATAGATAAAATGAAGGATATTGGCATTCCTCCGGAAATATTTAACTGGGTCACAGCATACTTAACGAACAGAAAACAGTACGTAGATATAAACGGTTTCACCCCTGGTTATTTGGGGGTGTTATCTGGAGTCCCGCAAGGGTCAGTTCTCAGGCCAATACTAGTTAATATTTATATTAATGATTTAGTTCAAGCCATCCGACCTGGCGTGTCTGTTAAGTTATTTGCAGACAATTTCCTAATTTTTAATACCATAAATTCTATCTCTGACCAGCGTGACTTGTGTGATAACTTAAAATACATAAAAGAATGGTGTAAAAAGTGGGAAATGGTAATTAATTTTGAGAAAACTGCATATTTATGTCTGAGTAACAAAATCCGAAAACTGGAGTTTACTTATAATGTAGGTGGATACGCTATCAGGCAAGTAGAAGAATTCAAGTACTTGGGCGTAACGATTACATCGAAGCTTAGCTGGACAGCACATATTGATGGTATATGTTCTGCTGCCAGGAGAAAATTAGGCTTCCTAAAATATAAATTGGGTCGTTCTTCTAGTTCACTAAAACTTAGAGCCTATAAAGTCATAGTTTGTCCCTCTCTTGAATATGCCAGCATTGTGTTGGACCCCCACACAGCTGGTAATATACAGAAAATAGAAAAAATACAACGATTAGCTGCTTGATTTATATACAACCGGTATAGATGTCGCGATTCGCCGTCAGCACTGTTGCAGGATGCGAACCTCCAACTTTTGGCCGATCGAAGGAAAACTGCACGGCTTAACTTTTTCCGCCTTTTATACTTTTCCAGATCAGGATTGCATGCACCAGATTACATAACACAGGACACAACCAGGGCTTGACGTCATAAACATAGTCGTAGCATTACACCTATATTTGCACGCACTAACATTTACAAGTATTCATTTTTCCCGAGAACTGTCTCTGATTGGAATGCTCTGCCCCATGATTCCCCTATGCTCGACACGCCTAGATGAAACTATTCCTTTTTCTTGCCGCTTAAGTCTGCTTCTTTGCCTGTATTTGTCCCTTGTTTTTCACAAATTTTTAATGTACATGAATTTTGTTCTGCAGTGAATGTATACTGCAGCGGAAGTGTATGTATGTAGAAGAATTTTGATCTGTATTGCCCTCTCCTGCATGGACCATACTTGGTCCGCAGTATATGATAAATAGATACCTACGATCACCCTAAAGATGCTGTAAATCGGCAGGAACAAGATATCGGTGAATTAAGCCGCCCAATAGAGGCTGTTGAACAGTCGCAAGACGTGACAGTGCTTTCAAAATAAAAGAACAAATGGACACTCTAGAACAGTACAGCCACAGACAGAACATAGAAATTCATGGTCTGGCTCAATGAGAAGGAGAGGACCTCCTAACAGAAATAAATAATATTGCCGCGCAGCTGGACCTGCCATCACTATCTGAAAAAGATATTGACGGAATGCACCGTCTGCGTGCAAAAGAGGGTAGGGACCCTGTCGTTCTTGTGCGCTTTGCCACAAGAACATTAAAAACTGCGTGGTTCAAAAAGAAGAAAAATCTCGAAAGCAAAACACAAGGTATTAAATTCTTTGATAACATGGCTCCTACAAACAAGTGGTTACTATGGCTTGCGAAAAACCGGGCAAGGGAATTGAACTATCAATTTGTTTGGAGTTTACAGGGAACTATCTTTGTGTGCAATCAGCCGAATGCTTGCGCAATAAGGCAGGCCACGGAAAGTGACTTAGAAAAAATTGTTTAGGGTTATAAAACGCCGCCAACTTTCCCAAATATGGAATCCTATCGCCGTGCTGCATCTTTTAATAACTTGGTAGCGAAAAATAGTTGTTTTTTTGACAAAGGGTTTACACTGTTCTATGTGAATACGCAAAGTTTAAGAAATGAGCAAGTTGACATGGAGACATACCTATCGCAACTAAATTGTTGCTTTGACTTCCTAGCTTTTTCAGAGACGTGATACGCGGCTGAGCATGACGTCATACATTTCTCGGGCTATGAGCACATTTCAGTTATCGTTCCAGAAAACGAGGCGGTGGCGTTTCTCTGTATGCTCGCGAATGCCATGGTTGCGAAGTCTTGCTTGAATTTACGTGTGTGACCGATGATTTTGAATGTGTTGCTGTAGTTTCTAGAAACATTCTGATTGTTGCTGTCTACCACCCACCGCAAGGTGCGCTAACAGGATTACTTCATTATATGGACTCAGTGCTTGAACTTGCTAACATGAAGAAATTCCATTCGATTATTGTTGGTGATTTCAATGTTGACTTACTTTTAAAAAATAATGAAAGTATACAACTTATTGAAACTATGTTAACAAATAGTTGTGAAAACCTTATAGAACTTCCTACGCGGATAACCCCGAGTTCAAAAACATTGATTGATTTATGTTTTACTTCTTTGACAAAAAAACGAAACATGTTCTGGAGTGCTAAGCTCTGGCGTAAGTGATCATTTGCCGATATTTGCTGCGTTACCATTCTGTATGCGCATTGATAGAAATCACAACTTCAAGAGTGTTATAAATAGTCGAAGTATACAACTATTTCAAACGTTACTTTCCAATGCAGATTGATCTGATGTTTATGCTGAAGGAAATCCGTCAGCATCGTATGATCTATTTGTGTCCAAAGTGAAAGATTTATACAATGTAGCATTTCCTTTCTCTCCTGTGGTCCGGCCTAAAAGAGCTAGAAAGGAATGGCTAAATCATGAACTATATAAACTGATTCAACAGAGAGACAAATTATTCAGTCAATTCTTAAAGACAAGAGACTCCCAAATATTAAAAGAATTCAAACAAGTCCGGAACAAACTCAAGAGTGATCTGAAGAAAGCCAAATCTGAATACTATACGCGTAAATTTTAAACTTCCATGATGATGGTCGTAGAATGTGGAACATATACCGCGAGCTAATAGGTTCCTGTTTGCCAAATGTGCCGTCAGAGATTGTTGTATATGGTGTTAAGTACTGCGGTAATGATGCAGCTCATCTCTTAATTAATCATTTTATCAATGCTGGTGCTCCAACCTCTATATTTGGTTTTTCCCAAAATTGAAATTATGAAAGTTACATTGATAATCGTGACAGCGAGACATATTTCTTACGCCTACATCTGAAAGTGAGATTTTTTCAATTATTAACTCCTTCAGTAACAAGTCAGCCGCTGGAGAGGATGGCATCAAAGCTCAAACTATTAAAGCAGTTGCTCACATAATATGCGGTCCATTGGAACACATTTGCAACAGTATACACTACACTGGTATTTCTCCTGAAAAAATGAAGCTAGCTCGTGTTGCAGTAATCTTTAAGGGTAGTAATCACAATGACTTAAGCAACTACAGACCGATTTCGGTACTACCATTATTTTCGAAAATAGCTGAGGGTATTATATATAAGCGCCCTAATAGCTTAATACTGGATGAAGGTGTTATTTCGGATAAACAATATGGCTTTCAAAAGAATAAGTCAGCCGAAATGGCATTATTAAGAATCAGAGATACAATTATGAGTAATATTGAAAAAAAAAACTCATTAAAGGTATATTTTTAAACTTTCGAAAGGCCTTCGATTCTATAAAACATGAAATATTGCTTAACAAGCTCCACGTATATGGCATTCTCGCCGCAGCCTTAGAACTTATGAATAGTTACATTGATTCTCGATTGCAGTATACTTCCCTGCAAGATTACAGTCCAGACAAAAGCTCGATTAAATATGGGGTACCACAAGGTTCAATTTTAGGGTCATTATTGTTTATCGCGTATATAAATGATATTGTCACGTCACTCCAGGGGGTGTCGACAAGGTTTATTGACGCGTCAGCAACAGGGCTCTAACCAAGCGCGTCGGTTGGGCTTGTTTTCCAGAGCGGGGGCCCACGTGCACTTTTTTCTTCTCTGTTGTGTGAGTCTTCACCTTGGTATACGACCCACTACTAGAAGTAGGTGGCAATATTCCTCCTCAACAAAAAAAAAAGCATCGTCCCGATGCTGTAAAGTTATTGCAAAGAAACCAAAACAAAGTAGTTTAAACAATGAAAAAGGGCACCAATAATCAAATGTTAGACGCGATAAGTTCACTAGTTATGAGGCAATTGTCGGAGCACAAATGAAAAAAACACAGCCAAAGTGGTCTTTTAGGAACGCGCAAAATAGGGCTTCATGCGCACCACGTGAACTATGTCAGAGGTCGGTTGTTTTCGTTGTACCCATCGGGACGACGTAGCGTCCGTAACCACTTCGTAGTTTACGTCGCTCACGTGGCGTAATACTTTATACGGACCGAAGCATCTGCTGAGCAACTTTTCGGAGAGGTCATGGCGTCGAACAGGGGTCCAAACCAAAACTTGGTCTCCCGGACTGTAAGATACGTCATTGTAACGCATATTGCAACGTCGTGCATCGACCTGTTGCTGCTGACCAATGTGTAGCCAGGCGAGCTGGCGAGTTTCCTCGGCACGCTCTGCAAATTCTTCTGCGTCAGTTGTTATTTGATCGGTGTCTTCACAAGGAAGCATCGCATCCAGAATCGTCTGAACTTCGTGGCCGTAGAGACGTCGAAACAGTGTGAATCGGGTTGTTTCTTGAACGGCGGTGTTATAAGCGAACGTCACATAAGGCAAAATGCGATCCCATGTTTTGTGTTGGACGTCGATGTACATGGAGAGCATGTTTGTGACTGTCTTATTTAGTCGCTCGGTTAAGCCGTAGCTCTGCGGATGGTAAGCAGTCGTCGTTCGATGCCTAGTGTTACTTAGTCGAAAAACTTCATAAATAAGCTGTGCAGTGAACGCTGTTCCTCTCTCGGTTATCACTGTAGATGGAGCACCGTGGCGCAGAACAATGTGGCACATGAATAACTGTGCTACCTCAGAGTCCGTGGCTCGTGGTATCGCCTGTGTCTATGCATAGCGGGTCAAAATACAGTTGCAACAATGACCCATTTGTTGCCGTCGGACGATAAAGGAAATGGGCCGAGTATGTCCATGCCGACTGGGTCAAATGGCTTGTAGGGTGGATTAATTGGCTGAAGTAATGCAGCCGGCTTGCTCGGCGGCGACGTTTGACGCTGCCATTCACGACAGCTTTAACGTACGTAACCAACCGACGCGCTTGGTTAGAGCCCTGTTGCTGAGGCGTAAATAAACCTTGTCGACAACCCCTGGAGTGACGTGACAATTCGTGGAGGTGCTGCGTAGGCCCCTCGCGGATGTTTAAGACCCGTCCTGGAAGCGGCACCACAAGCCCAGTGCGAGTCAACACTCCCGTTCATCGGACAAGCCGCAGGATTAGGGGATTGCCACCCGAAGCTGACCCTACAGTTCACACCAGTATGATGAGCACGTCTGTTCAAACCACTTTAACAGGTATGGAAAACCCCCCGGTGACTCGGTACACCCTCGAAAGTCCACAGGTTCCGACACCATTTCATGGCACCGAGCTCGAAGACGTCGAGGACTGGTTGGTCGACTTCGAGTGCTTGGCTGCTTTGAACGACTGGAACGACGCGGCCAAACTACGACGTGTGTACTTCTATTTGGAGGATGGAGCACGTACCTGGTACATGAATCACGAGGAACAGATGACATCGTGGCCCGAATTCCGCCGCCGGCTGTTGGATACTTACAGAAGTGCTGATCGCCACGAACGAGCGGAGCGAGCGATCCAGGCCCGCATCCAGATACCTATGTGGAAGATATGACGCGCCTGTTCCGACGGGCTGATCAGAGTATGACAGAAGAAAAGAAGGTGCGTCACCTGATGCGGGGAGTTAAGGAGCAGCTTTTCGCTGGCCTTGTACGGAGCCCTCCGAACACGGTCGCCGAGTTTTTGTCCGAAGCCGTCACGATGGAAAAGATGCTTCAGCATCGATCCACCTTGTATGAGCGGCAAGTGAACACGTCCACTGCTCAAGTTCTCACGACTATTGGGAGCAACACCGAGTGTCTGCGTGACCTTATCCGCTCCATAGTACGCGAGGAGCTGCAAAAGGCTGCCACGTGCACTTCTTTCTTCTCTGTGGTGTGAGCCTTCACCTTGGCATACAAGCCACTACTAGAAGTAGGTCGCAATATAGTAAACATTCCACTCACAGATGAAATGATCATGTACGCGGATGACACTAATGTGTTTTTTTTGGTGCTGACCTTCAGGAACTAGAAGTTACTGCAAATTCTTGGTTAAAAGAACTTCACCAATGGCTATATGTAAATCAGCTTAACCTAAACGCGAAGAAAACCAAGTTTACGGTTTTTTGTTCTAAGAATAAAGAAATAAGCCACGATGTAAAACATTTATACTGTGGATCGCAACTAGAGCATGTGACAAGCCATTCTTTTCTAGGTGTTATATTTCATAAAAAGTTAAGCTGGTCAGAGCACATAAATAAGGTCCGCACCTTATTAGCCTTCACCTTGGCATACAATCCACTACTAGAAGTAGGTAGCAATACAGTAAACATTCCACTCACAGATGAAGTGATCATGTACGCGGATGACACTAATGTGTTTTTTTGGTGCTGACCTTCAGGAACTAGAAGTTACTGCAAATTCTTGGTTAAAAGAACTTCACCAATGGCTATATGTAAATCAGCTTAACCTAAACGCGAAGAAAACCAAGTTTACGGTTTTTTTGTTCTAAGAATAAAGTAATAAGCCACGATGTAAAACTTTTATTCTGTGGATCGCAACTAGAGCATGTGACAAGCCATTCTTTTCTAGGTGTTATATTTCTTAAAAAGTTAAGCTGGTCAGAGCACATAAATAAGGTCCGCACCAAGGTAGCACGCTCTGTTGGTCTACTACGACGAATCCGATGCTATCTGCCTGTCAAGTTCGTCAGACAACTGTCCTTTTCACTTGTACATTCACATCTAAGTTATGGCTTATTAGTATGGGGGAACGGAAACAAAACCGATATAAAAAAACTAGCAGTACTACAACGTCGAGCTGTTCGTTTGCTTAACTCTTCAAATCAATATATTTTCTAAACTAATGATGCGCTACAACATTCATTACATTAAAAACTCTTACAGATCGAAGATTTATATTTGGCTGTTTAAAGAAGTTTGCAGCAACTTTGAGACATTTTCAAACCGGTACCTCAGTCGAGACACAGGGTACAGTTTACGCCGCATATCAATATTAATGAAGAAGGCCAGGACAAACTATGGTATGCAGACCATTGAGTGTGAAACTATGTCTTATGTAATATGTATCCTAATGTTGTTAAAATGGCCAGAATTTGTAAAACATTTCATGAATTTAAACAGTTAATAATAAACATGTTCCGTGCTTCAGAATTGGATGTGTTGTCTAAATGTTAATATCTTTGGTTACTGCATTAGCATTGGTACTAAGTGTTACTGTAAGTAAGCATTACTTGTCACTGCCTTGTTATGTTCTTGTTGCTAGTTGCTTATGTTCTTGCTGTTACTATATCATTACTGTCATTACGTTCTTACTGTAATTAGTGATCATGTTCTTATTGTACTAGTGATTATGTTCATGTTGACTTATTATGTTCTAATGAAATTGCAACTTACGAATCCGCTGTCTCTGCTGCCCCAGCGAAGTACGGCTTAGTCAGGGGGTTTGTGTCCTCCTTTTGCCTTACCTTGCGGGCAAACCCTGTATGTGTTATGTCCAAATAAATAAAAAAATAACGCTACAACATTTCATGCCAAGTGTATAAATTCCTACGTTCTTCGCCGCTTGTCAGTTGATCGATGACCGACGCTGTGCTTGCCTCTATCAGTGCCAGTGCCTTGATGTAATCTAATTTTGCTTTTACGTGGCCATAAGTTAGGCTCAAATACACAGTTCATTATCCGACCATCGAGTCTTCTGCTTTCAGCCACGTCATGACCCCGTTGATTGATTGACTGATATGTAGGGTTTACCATTTCAAAACCACCATATGATTACGAGAAACGCCGTAGTGGAGGTCTCCGGCAATTTCGACCACCTTGGGTTCCTTAACGTGCGCCCAAATCTTAGCACACGGGCCTACAACATTTCCTCC
Organism: Rhipicephalus microplus; assembly: GCF_043290135.1. NCBI lineage: Eukaryota > Metazoa > Arthropoda > Arachnida > Ixodida > Ixodidae > Rhipicephalus > Rhipicephalus microplus. The sequence goes on from NC_134703.1 coordinate 210,179,360, forward strand.
TCCATCGGAAATGCAGCCGCCGCAGCCGGGATTTGATCCCGTGACGTGCGGGTCAAAAGCCGAGTAACTTGGCCACTAGACCACCGTGGCGGGGCACGTCATGACCCCATGACAATATATGTACATGCAGTAGTTTCGCTTCACTATTCACATTGGCTCTTTAGTGACTAGTTCAATTTTGTTAAATATACCTCTAGTATCTTACTGTGTGAGTTAAATCCACCCATTATATTCGCTCCCCCACTCAAATTTCTCTATTTTTGTATGTGTCCTTTTCACGGCATAAATATTGTTTTATTGTCCTTATCATATGCCCGGCGGAGTACACGTGCTCATACCTTGAGTTTCCGGCAGCGATGTTGATTTTCAACACTCATATAAAATTATGCTGGCAATGTTGTTTTACGAATACTGACGTATGAAATCTCACAATCGATTCATTTGGGTCAATTATGCGATATCACCGGTCATTTAGAGTGGTACTTGCTTGTCTACTCCTTATTATCTAACGAAGGCTGCACCATGGCTGAGACGTAAGGCATAAAAGTATTGCTCTCTGGTACGTGTACATGGTTGTCTTTTGTTAATAGGAAAGTCTTTTATGCCGGCTCCACCATGCCTCAGATCACGTACTTCCGTCATGGAAGTGACGTTGCACTTATATACTAAGAGATTGCAAAAAAAGAATCAGGAGGCGAACGTATGTCACGCGGAATCGAACCAGGAACTCGATTTTGATTGCGTGGCGCTAATCACTCTGCCAAAAAACGTACGTTGTCTGCTGTGCTAATGGCAAGCTATCTATATGCATCACACACCATGTGGCTCAGAGCTTCATAACTTTAGCGCGTTTTCCTTATCAGTGTCGAGATGGCGTGGCGGTATGACGTTTGACGTGCTCTCTAGGTCCAACCTCCACAAAAAGCCACCCCAAGGTCCCACAATGTGTAGTCTCTCCTGCGCACGTGTACTTCTCCAACTCCTGATTCAGGAGAGGACGCAAAAAGCACGAGAAGAGTAGGATGAAAAGAGAAGGAAGAGGAAGACCAGAGCGCGTTAGTGACAAAATTCATATCTGCCTGGTGGAATGCAGATTGCGCCAGAGATTATAGACGCCGCAACGCTGCATGGAAAAAACTCCTCACCAACCAATGTCTGACTAATTGTAGAAATTATTTATTTGCTAAAGCTACCTTTAGGAGAACAGTTTCATTAGCGAAAGACGATTATGAAGAAAAACGGTACAGCTACCTATCCAAGAGTGGCAACAAGAAAGCTCTATTCAGATTTCTCCGTAATCGTAAAGCTATTACAGCACACGTAAATATTGACTCAGTTATTTTTTCTCCAACTGATTTGGAAGATACATTAACGCAGATTGCAATAGAATTGGAGAAAAGATTTACATCACAAATCAAAATAAAGTGTGCAAAACCGTCATTCGGAAATGATTTTATTGAAGTAAGTAGGGATGAACTTGCGCCTGTCGTTCGCATTCTGCCAAAGACAGGTCCTGGACCAGATGGCGTCACTTCAGAAATGTTAAAAATATTATTCGACATCTCTCCTGAAGACCTCCTTAACGTTGTCAACTATTCACTTGAATATAGTTAGATACCTCCTGACTCGAGACTTGCAAAAATAATACCGCTTCCTAAAAAACAGGGACTAGGAATGCAGATAGATAACATTAGGCCAATCGCTTTAACATCACACTTAGTTAAGTTAACAGAAAGAATACTTTACATTAGAGTTACGAAGTTCATAACAGATAATGCGATACTCAGTGCGTGCCAGATTGGATTTAGACCAGGTTACTCTATATGGTGGGCGCATGTTGATTTAGAGGCTCGTACAAAGCTTGCTCGGCACAGACGACAATATGCGGCCCTAGTAACCCTTGATTTAGCCAAGGCATATGACAGTGTTGAACATCCTATTCTTATTAATGTCCTAAAAGAGCTTACGTTCCCGCAGTACATAACAAATTGGATATACGAATTTTTAAAAGACAGCAAATGTTATTGCTTCCAATGAGGTGTTTCCAAGCCGAAGTATAGCCAAACGAGAGGTGTTCCTCAAGGCTCTGTTCTATCGCCTGTGCTATTTAACATTTTGTTAAGTTCAATACCGCTGAGTGATAAGGTACAAGTATATGTATATGCAGATGATATCGCATTCTTTGCATCTGACAACGATATTTATTCACTACATTCGACTTTACAGTGTTATTTGGCAACATTGGAAACCTGGTTTCAGAAAATTCATATGAACGTGAACGTAACTAAAAGTGTTATAATAGTTTTTCCGTTGGACGCACCAGTTACTGTTTCTCTTCAGTACCATCAAGAAATATTACCACGGGTTAATTGTATTAAATATCTGGGTGTACTGTACGAACAAAAACTGAGCTGGCGTGACCACATTGAATATAATAAATTTAAGGCTACACGCGCTGTTGGACTGATAGGTAGGCTTGGCCGCCTCCGTTACGGTCTTCGCAGAGATACGCTGATCATGATTTATCGCAAGTACGTTCGTTCGACTCTTGAATTCGGATGTGTACTATTCTCTGGTGGACCAGCATACAAAATAAACCTCTCATTCACTAGGAGCGGGAAGCCCTACGTAGTTGTTTAGGTGTGCCAAAATTCACCGCTACCAATGTTTTGTATCAAGAAGCTCGGATACCCACCCTTGCTTGCAGATTTCGTATTTTAACAGTAAACACCTATTTAAAATTTTCTGAATCCACTTTAAGAAGGCGACATTTTGTATTCTTTGCCGAGCCTGGTGTCTTTTTCAATGAGCGTTGGTCCCGTGTATATAAACCCCCAGTGCTATTTGCTCAAATACTTCTAGATGCTTTAAATGTTAATATAATCGAGATCGCACCATCTGTCAAACCAATCGGCCAAGTGCAAATAAACTTTGACGATATCTTCCCCATGAACGCTAAACACTTGCCCTCTAAATATTTGATTGGTTTATTTGAACAACACCAGTCTCAATTAGGTACTAATATAGTAATTGCAACGGATGCATCTATGAGCGGCGAGAAGGCAGGTGTGGGTATTTTTTCTCTCTCATTATTCTGGTGATTTTCATTAAGCCTCCCAGATTATACACCAATATTTGAAGCGGAATTAATGGCCGTTATACTAGCTATTCGTAAACTTCCTGCGACTCATTCGACAGCTGTGATAGCGTCTGACTCGTATTCCGTGTGTTCATTCTTATCATCGTCGTCGACATCAGCAGTACTAGAAACTTTTAAATCATTAATCCCAGCAAACATTCGTCTTGTGCGAATGATATGGGTGCCAGGCCATCGTAGTATATATATTAACGAGATGGCTGACACACTTGCGCGAACATCTCTTGATCTTCCGATTGTGCCAATCATGCCTCCTACAGCTTATGTAACAGCAGCGAGGTTTAGAAAACTTTCCCTTCTTGAAGACTCATCAAAAATCATGATACCGAATCCAGATTTCTCGCACCTGCACTTCACATGGAATAATAAATGGTGTCCCACGCGTAAATTGGAAGTCTTGATAACAAAATTACGTTGCCGTGTACCACCTCTTAATTTCTACTTAAACAGGTCTGGTCTGGTGCCATCCCCACTGTGCTCAAGCTGTAACGAACCTGAACATATCGACCATTTTCTTATCACATGTCACCGTTTCAAAAATCAAGGAAAGAACTGCTTCGAAATTTTATTCAGAAAATTAGCAATATCACTTAATACTCCCAATATTTTGTCTTGTGGGGCCACTTCATTGAGACACAGCGACCGGAACATCTGCGGGGCTCTCTGCGAACTCATATATAACACAAGAAAATTATCTTGCTGAGTCAGCGATCAGCTCTCCAATTTTACTAGCCACACTACCACTTATTATTTAGCTGATACACTGCAATGAATCAACTTTCAGGAGAATTTCATATAACGATTCCACCTCAGATATACAACAAATTCTATCATTTCTCTCCCCCCTGTTTTTCTTTTTTTTACATTGCGCCAAATTATTTCACAGTCAAAACACAGTTATCACAATCCCCTAGTCTAGAAAATCTATAGGTATTGACTTGCATTAACCACCGCCTTCTTGGCCAATCCCTCTTAGTGGGTGAGAGCCACAGAAGAAAGGAACAAGCAAGCAAGCAAGACGACGCAGGAAAAATTGTGACAGTTGATAATGCGTGCTCTTCCCGTGCATGCTAGCTTCGTGTGGGTTTCTGCTTGAGTTGTGTGCTGCGAATTTCGAGCTGCTTGCAGTTCTTCACGTGATTTTGCAATTGACGAGCTACATCTTGATGTTGGGAGGAGAGGAGCACACAGAATTCTGGAATTACACCAGCGAAAGCTCTCTGAACAAGGACGTTTTATTTGAGGCAGCTGTCGTTCCTATAGCCACCGCGAAATGGTAGCAAGTACAGTATGGTGCAACTAAGTGCAAGCACAAATCACTAATATCTCTAGCAGTATGTGGTTATGAGTGCGCATGTATAGCGCAATATATTTGTAGTAGCCCTCCCTTTTACAGTGTATACCGCTGTACTGGTTTCTTTGCTCGCGTCGGACGCCGTAGCACATTGATTGATTTGTGGGGTTTAACGTCTCAAAACCACTATTAGATTATGAGAGACGCCGTAGTGGAAAGCTCCGAAAATTTTGACCACCTGGGGTTCTTTAACGTACACCCAAGTATGAACACACGAGCCTACAACATTTCCGCCTCCATCGGAAACGCAGCCGCCATAGCCGCGATTAAATTCCACAATCTGCGGGTCAGCAGCTGAGTACCTTAGCCACTAGACCACCGCGGCAGGACAAAACGCCGTAGCACAGGCGCAGCTGACCCTTCGGTATCAAAGTATTCAGTAGGCTTGAAATGACTTTCAGGTGTTCACCCGGCCACTCCTTTGCTTGTTGCAGACGTGGAGTTGTCCCTCACACGAATCTGGTCCATGTGGTGCTCAATTAGCCCAGCTGACACCTCAATAATCATCATTCTGGCACAGTTTAATTGTTCATTTTTGCCAGGTAGTAACTTCTCTTCCTTTCAGAATTTTCGGGCCCAAACTGCACCATTTGGACCCAATTTTCATGAAGTGTCGCTCTGCGAAAATAAAAAAATGACGAACAAAGACAATTGTATTCCTCCGCCTATTATATTCGCTCTCGTTTAGACACTTAAGTGTCTAAACGAGTACAAATATGGTAGTTAACAGACACCACGACAAGAAGTTTCCGTGGAGTAAACTATTTGGGATACAAGCTTAGGTTCTCTACAACCATACTGAAGGACACTGCAGGGCGACAAGTCACCTTCGCATATGCTTCTAAACTACCATAATTGCACTCCATTATGCTTCTAAACTACCATATTTGCACTCGTTTAGACACTTAAGTGTCTAAAAGAGGGCAGATACGGTAGCTTAGAAGCATATGCGAAGGTGACTTGTCACCTTGCGGTGTCCTTCAGGATGGTTGAAGAGAACCTAGGCTGGTCTTTTAAATAGTTTACCCAACGGCCCTGTCCTTCCTAATTTATTCCTCCTCCTCCTTACCCTACGGAAACTTCTTGACGTGGTGTCTGATTGGATGTAAGGCTCTTTTTGTGAGTCCGTTCGAGAGGGGTGCTATGGTGCAGTTTGTAGAAGTTTAAAGTTGTGTACACGCAAGAACGTCGGGAACATCTCCAATGTGGACTGCGTTCCGTTGCGCGTAACAATAGTCCTAGAAATGTCAAAGCCACGGAACATCTAACGCAAGGACGTGATGGTCTATTCAGCTGTGGCATGTTCCATAGGCACTGCCTTAATCCATTTGGAATAGGGATCGACTGCCGCTAATATAATAACACCGTTCAGCGGACCGGCAAAATTGAGGTGAACGCGGGACCAGTTTTCTTGAGTTGGCAGCTAGTTCGTCGGTGTCATCGCCGGAGGCAAACGCCTTGCTTGAACGCATAAATCGCAGTTCTTACTGAAGTGTTCCCTTTCTTGGTCTAGTCTAGAACTGCCTTCATTGCCAGGCTCCATGATGCGTATCGAGCTGAATTTGAAGTATCCTCTCGCGAGCAGCTTCGGAAGCAAGTATTCTATGGCCTCAGAATATGAAGTCGTGTGCAACCATCAAGTCAAGCTTCCTTGCCACGTACAATTTCAGGCATGCTTCCACGTGTTCCCTTTCTGACCATCCTTTCAGTATAAATTACTGAGTGTTTGGAATACCTAGTTGGCTTCCGTCAATTGGCGGAGCTTGTGTGACGCCACAGATGTGTCATCAAGTTGCTGCAATGAGTGCACATACTATGTTATTACTTCAGAGACATTGTCAGGAGTCGTTAAAGGAAGCCTGCTAAGGGCATCGGCGTTTGGCATTTTAGTTGTCTCCTCCAGGCTTGTATCCAGTATTGGTAGGCTTCCAAAAGCAAAGTGCAGGGCTGGATGTGAGCAGCTGCCACCACAGTGATAAGGCAATCTTCGTGAAATAGAATAACCAATGGTTTATGACCGGTGACAAGAACAAAAGGCCGCCCCTGACGGTAATCACGGAGTTTGGTTATGCCAAAAACCCAAGCCGAGTAATCCGGTTTCACCTGGGTCAGTGTTCGGGGATGACATCCTACCGGTTTGTCGACGCCCTCAACGAGATGGGAAAGAACCGCCCATATGCCATGCGGAGAGGTGTCACACTTGAGCAGCAACAGCTTTGTTGGGTCAAAGTGCATTAGCGTTTTGGCATGTCGGAGAGCTTCCTTAGACTGTTTATATTGTAGGAATTCATTAAGCACATCTACTATCTTTACACATATTCACCATCATGAGTGGTCGTCATCTTTATCTGCTGTGGGGACTTGGCTTGCTGAGTTCTGTGCCTTGGATGTGGTCGCTTCATCGTGTCATCTGGGCCTAATAAAGGTTGCCTTCACCGTTACATCACAAGTTGTGGAGTGTGCTGTACAATCTTACGTCCTCTCCCGGCCCGATCTGCCTCCTGGAGCTGCGCTCAGGTCATCGTTTGTGCCAGGTGTCCGGTAACATGCCTCAGGACGAGCCAACCGGCGCTTCTGCGTCTACCTCCACGGCCCCAGCTACCGCGGCCTATCCATCGTTGATTGTCACCGCGCACCAGCGTGAGCCGCCCACGTTCGCCGGACTTCGAGGTGAAGATGTGGAGGATTGGTTGGACCAGTTCGATTGAGTGAGTTCCACTAACAATTGGGATGATCCTGCCAAGCTTCGCCGTGTTTCTTTCTATCTGACAGGTGTAGCGAAAACATGGTTTTTCAATCATGAAACAGATATTACGGACTGGACACTTTTCAAGCTACAGCTTCGCCAAATTTTCGGTACAGCGGCAGTTCGTTCAGCTCTCGCGAAGAAGACACTGGATGCTCGCAAGCAACAATGCGGTGAGTCTTACACATCGTACATAGAGGAAGTGCTTGCTCGCTGTCACCGTTTCAGCACATTCATGTCTGAATCAGAGAGAGTTCGTCATCTATTGAAAGGGATCGGCACGGTCGCGTTCAATGCTTTGGTCATACAAAATCCGACCACAGTCGCTGACGTTGTTGCCACGTGCCAACGCCTAGAGGAACTTAAGTCGCAACGGTTACCGCCAGACAACGCTGAAAACACCATCACGACTGATGCCTCATTGCGTGCCATGATCCGGGCGTTTATACGGGAAGAGCTGCAATCTTTCGGCCTCTCAATGACACCGAGTCCACCTCCCCTTTCCAACACGGTTTTGAGCGACGTTATCAAAGAAGAGTTGGCGTCCATGAACGGGCCAGCGTATGTAGACGCTCCAGTACCTCGACTCTAGCTGACGTACGCGCAAGTCCTCGCTGGCTCACTACCCGTCGTAACACCGATGCGCGCACACTCTACGCCTGTCCTGCTGGCTTCGTTAACTCCGAGTGCGCCTAGCCAGCCCTTTCACCCACCATGGCGGCCGCCTCGTCCGATCTGTTATTACTGCGGCTATCGGGGCCACATTGCACGCGTCTGTCGGAAGCGTCAGCAGGACGAGCGTCGTAGATTTGACACCTACGGACGGTAAGATGGGACAAGCTGGTACGCTTTCCAACGTCGTCCTTATGATCCACCGCTACGTCGCTCACCGTCCCCAACTGCGACATCTGAGCCAACCCCTTCATACCGCTCTACTAGACGCCGCTAACCCTCACCCCTCCGCCGCTTCACGTCTCCATTGCGACCTGTCTCGCAATTCACCAACCAACGCCCGGAAAACTAACCTCTGCAGCTTTTGCTGGAAAAGCTGCATCGAACGAAAAGACAGAAATTCCTCCGGTGCGTCCATATAATACGATATCCCTTTGAATGGAAGGTGTGTACGTGGACGATTTAATAGACACTGGTGCCTGTTTGTCTGATATTGATCGTTCCTTGTGCTCACGTCTGCGAAAAGGCACCACCCCTTATAATGGACCAACAGTGCTCGCTGCTCAATGGGATGCCATTAGACCTGCCGCTATGTGCACCGCTTGTGTTTTTATAGCTGGTCTTTTTCATTTTGTGCAATTTGCTGTGCTGAGTTTGTGTGCCCACCAGCTTATATTAGGCTGGGATTTTCTGTCTACGGCGAACGCTTCCATCTGCTGTCGAGAAAATGTTGTTCTTATGATGGAAACTGACTATGCCCTGTATGCGGATGACAAGCCCGTTTGCTTGCTCGCTGCTGAAGATACCGAGCTACCACCTGGTCATCAGCGAATAGTAACCATCACTTCTAATGTGATCGACTGTGGTGACGTGTTTGTCCAACCATCTGCACGCTGTCTCGCAAGAGGTACAGCCTTTGCCTCAGGTCTAGCGCGGTTCCACAATGGTTCCGGACTTCTCTATGATACAAACCAGATGTCTGAGAAAATTCTCATTCCTAAAGGCACCACAATGGCTTGCGTAACTGAATCCCAACCTGTCTCTGTTGTCCCGCTTATGCCAGCGTGTTCTGACCTTCCTTCTATTAGACGTTCATCAAGCATTTCTGTTCTTGCTGCGACTATTTGTCCAGAACTGACCTCTTCACAGAAAGGTGAGTTGCTTGCCTTGCAACAAAATCCTAGGATATTGTTTGATGCCGATTCCACATTTCTGGGACAGACGTCCATTATTAGGCATCCTATCCAGACTGATGGCACTTCCATCGTACGCCATCAATCATATCACGTCTCTTCGTCCGAGCGTGAGATCATTGAACAAAATGAAACCGATATGCTGCGACGGAACATTATATGTCCCTCCGCGAGTCCTCGGTCACCCCCTGTTGTTTTAGTAAGGAAAAAAGATGGCTCCATGCAATTTTGCGTTGACTATAGAGCACCTAATAAGATTACCCCCAAGGATGTTTACCCCATGCCACGCATAGACGATGGTTTGGATTCACTGCAAGGTGCTGAGTACGTCTCAAGCCTAGACCTGCGTTCAGGTTACTGGCAAATACCCATACACGAAGATGACAAAAAAAAAGACAGCGTTTTCAACACTAGGTGGGCTGTACGAATTCAACGTCATGCCATTCGGCCTTTGCAATGCTCCAGCAACATTCGAGCGGATGATCGACACAGTTTTACGAGGCTTGAAGTGGAAGACTTGCTTGTGCTATTAGACGATATCGTTATTTTCTCGTCAACCTTCCCTCAGCACTTGCAACGACTGGACGAAGTTGTTACGTGCCTTGCAAACGCACGCCTTCAGCCGAACACCAAGAAGTGCCGTTTCGCGAGCAAGATGATAAAAGTGTTAGGCCACATCATAAACAAGGACGGTATTCGTCCCGATCCAGACAAGATTTCCACTGTCCAACACTTCCAGAGTCCTGAAAAAGCGAAAGATTTGCGCAGCTTTTTCGGCCTCGCTTCTTATTTTCGCCGATTCATTCGAGACTTCGCCTCAATAGCTTCGCTATTGCACAAGTTGCTCAGATCAGGCGTCGCCTTTGTGTGGTCTTCTGAATGTGAAGCGGCGTTTGCCCAACTGAAGTGTCCACTCACATCCGAAACAGTCCTCTGCCATTTCGACGAGACAGCGCCAACGCTCCTGCATACAGACGCTAGTGGTCGAGGCATTGGTGGAATTCTCCTACAGCGAGACATCTTCACGTGAGAAAGCCGTCGGATACGCGAGCCGTGCACTGACTCCTGCCGAAAAGAATTATACCATCACCAAACAGAAGTGCCTAGCGGTCGTATGGTCGATACAAAAGTTTCGACCTTATCTCCAAGGCCACCACTTTACTGTGGTTACGCACCATCACGCCTTGTGCTGGTTCTCGAAAATCAAGAGCTTGTCCGGCCGCCTTGGCCGCTGGATTCTTCGCTCACAAGATTACGACTTCACGATCACATACAAGTCGGGAAACAAACATCAAGACGCCGATGCACTTTCGCGTTGGCCGCTCTCTTTGGAGCTACTTAACAAACCCGCCGCTGCCGCACTCGCAAAGCTTTCGGTTGTCTCTTACCTACATGTTTCGTCATTAGCTACTGTGGACCCAACTTCTCCAAGCGAATGTGGTTTGTTTTTATCTAACCAACGTGCTGACCCTTACTGCCGCCGCATCATGAACCGTCTTGATTGGACTTGCCGGCCCCCTAACGCCCATCTTCGCCGACAGCTGACGCAATTCAAGCTCAACAACCACGTCCTGTACCGTCATATCTACCATCCTGATGGTCAACGCTGGGTGCCCGTTTCACCTCGCTCTCTTGGGGCTCAAGTCCTCAAGACATATCACGACGATATGTCTGCTGGACACTTGGGCTTCCAGAAAACGTATGACTGCATAAGATGTCACTACTATGGCCGGGATTGTCCACCTGTGTCACGAAGTACGTTGCCTCATGCGCCCTTTGTCGGCATCGCAAGCTACCTAAATCAACTTGAACTGGACAATGACAACCGCTCCCGTGTCTCCTGCAACCATTTGAGGTAGTTGTCGTCGACCTGTATAGTCCGCTTCCTATGACTGTCATGGGCAGTCGATGGATAGCTACAGCTGTCAACCACCTGACCCGCTACGCCGAAACAGCTCCCGTGCCTTCTGCATCAGCTTCGCAAGTAGCCGACCTTATCCTTCGAGCAATAATCCTTCGACACGGAGCTCCTCGTCTAATCCTGAGCGACCATAGAAGGGTATTTCTTTCGGAACTCGTCGAAGAAGTGCTCAAGGCATCCGGCACTACACACAAAACAAGCTCCAGTTACCATCCTCAGAAGAACGGCCTGACTGAGCCCTTTCATCGTGCACAGCCAGATACGAAAGCGATGTATATCGAATTAGACCACAGAAACTGGGACACCACTTTGCCATTTCTCACTTTTGCGTATAATACCTCTGTAGAGCGCACAACCGGTTACTCGCCGTTCTACCTCGTCCACGGTTGCTTCCCCTCTTCTTTCCTCGATGTTTTGTTCTTCTCTGCGCCGGTCAAACCTTGTTCATCTTCAAGTGAAGAATACGTGTCTGGTCTACTTCATTGCTACCAGCTGGCTCGCGTCACACCTGAAGCCAAGCAACAGGGTCGCAAGCTTGAATATGATGCCTCTCATTGTGCCGTCTCCTTCAGCCCTGGTGACGAAGTCCTCCTCCTTACACCCATTCGCACTCCCGGCCTGTGCGAGAAGTTTGAGTTACGTTTTAATAGCCCCTGCACTGTCTTGGAGCAAACATCTGTGATTTATCGCATGGCACCCGTTCTTCGGACGGACCGACGCTACAGGGCAGCAGAAATAGTCCACGTAACCCGCATGAAGCTTTTCATACGGAGTACCTCTTCGCTTTAAACTGCGGCCAAAAACTGCGGTCATGATGACCGCTTTTACGTAGGGGGAGGGGGAGTTAGTGTAGGCATTCATTAAGCACATCTACTATCTTTACACATAATCATCATCATGAGTGGTCGTCATCTTCATCTGCTGTGTAGACTTGGCTTGCCTGAGTTATGTGCCTTGGGTGTGGTCGCTTCATCGTATTTTCTGGGCCTAATAAAAGTTGCCTTCACCGTTAAATCACAATATGCTTGTTGCTGACTTGAAGTTCATTTCTACCAGAAGTCCTTCGTCAGAAGGTTGTACAATAAAGCAAGTGTGTTTGCCATACATGGGAGTAACGTTTTGTAGTAAGTGGGCAGATCAATGCGTGAACGCAACTCGCTCACGTTCCTTGGACTTGGCGCTTTTGTCGCAGCTGCCAGGTTCTTGTCCACAGGCTAATCCCGTCACTGCTGATTTTGTCTTCCAGATAAGACACTTCCGTCTCCCTGAATGAACATTTATTCTTCTGTACTTTTCTGTACGAAAGTAATGTACAACAACCTCGGAAGAGAGCAGCGCTTCGAGATAGGTAATAGTGCACTTCAAGTTGTAAAAGACTATGTCTACTTAGGGCAGGTAAAAAACCATGGAACCGAACCACGAGATTGAAGTAACTAGAAGAATAAGAGGGTGGAGCACATTTGGCAAGCACTCTCAAATTATGACAGGTAGATTGCCACTATCTCTTAAGAGGGAGGTATATAACAGCTGTATCTTGCCGGTACTTCGCTACTTAGCAGAAACGTAGAGACTTACAAAGAGTGAGTGTTCAGCTTAAATTGAGGACGACACAGCGAGCAATGTAAAGAAAAATTGTTGGTGTAACCTGAAGCGACAAGAAGAGAGCAGAGTGGATTAGGGAACAAACGGGGGTTAAGGATATCATGGTTGAAATCAAGCAGAGAAAATGGACATGGGCCGGGCATGCAGCACGTAGACAGGATAACCGCTGGTCAGTAAGGGTAGCTAACTGGATTCCCAGAGAAGGCAAACGAGTTAAGGGGAGACAGAAGGTTAGGTGGGCCGATGAGATTAATTAGTTGGCGGGTATAAATTGGCAGCAGCAAGCCCAAGAATGGGTTAACAGGCGGAACATGTGAGAGGTCTCTGTCCTGCAGTGGATGTAGTCAGGCTGATGATGATGATGATGATGATGACTTTTATGCCACAGTCAAGGATCAAGTGGAGCACCAATTTCAGATTGTTACTGCTGTCTGCTTTCTCTTCAGCCACTAGGACGTCCTCTGAATATGCTTTTAAGTCATTTAAATCCTCAAGCAAATTTTTCAGAGTGCGCTGGAAGATAGCCGCGCCAGATGACACCCCGAGAGATAAGCGGTTGTAGCAAAAGCATTCTATGTGGGTACTGATGATGGTCAACTTCCTTGACTGATCATTTAATGGAATCTGATTGCAGGCGTCCCGTAAGTACAAGGTGCTACAGATGTCCCCCTTGTGCGGTGCTGCAAAAATGTTTTAGATTACATGAAGTGGACACTGTTCAGAGCCACGTGCTGAGTTTATGGTTACCTTGTAGTTGCCACAGACTGTGACAGACCCGGTCGTTTTTCTACAACGACCTAAATGGCGTAGCCCAATCAGAGTGAGCGACAGGGGCAAAGCCCGCCAGACCACAAGCGTTTCCAGCTCTAGCGTAACCTTGTCTCGTAATGCTTGCGACAGAGGTCTCGCCTTGAAAATTATTGGAACGGCGTCTTCTTTCACGTAGATATGAGCAGCAGAAACCTAAAACAGGCTCAGGTTTTCCTGAAGACCTCTTCATATTCGGACAAAATTTCTTAGAGCTCTTTCTAATATATTCTGAAGGCGCTACTCAAGCTTCGAACAGGGGCATCATCTTTTCAGGGCTCGAATGAGGTCGCGACTACATAAACAAAGCTGTTTAACGATGGTCCTGGAAACAGTCATGGTCTTGCCATCGTAGAGCTTACTAGCGATACGCAGTGTTCTTAAGTATCAGGGAAACCCTAGGTCTGTCTTCTTAATTTCACGCCACTTTTTGCGGTGACTGTTGTACACGTCCCAGAGTATCACGCATGCCGGAGACGCGATGCAATTTTCATAACTAGGTCGACGCCTCCACAGTGAAGTTTGCATCACACGAGATGCACGATTTTGTTCTCCAGCACAGACACTTGACTTCCGATGATTGTGTACATATGAACAGTACACGCCTCGTTGCTTTCAGAGCTTCTGGGTAGCGTAAAAGTACTCTGCAACCAGTTATTCGCCTTGCATGATACAGATATATGCCCTTGAAGCGCTTGGAACACTTAAAGCACTTGTAATTTTTGTACAGCCGAGTTTGATACGAGTGAGTTTTCTTTGCCCACCTTTCCCCATCGTTGCTATTTCGCTTACTTGTGCAACTTATTAGCCGCCCTTCAGCCAACCTATGTGATTCTGGTTACCTCTTCATGTAGACTTTCTTCATAAGCTGGATGCCTTGAACCGCTGCTCTTAATGCAACTACCATGCTATATAATTCCTTTAAGGCCAAATGTAATCGACAAAATAGTGCTTTTTGTAGCTATGTTTTCGATTCCGCATACTTTCTTGTTCTGCACAATTCTGCCCAACTTGCTGTGTTGCACTTGTGAGCAAGTCGACAGAGCTCAACAATATTCTTCTTGGCAGAGGCATCTTCACTCTGAACATGAGTGAACACTCTGAAGTACTCCGCACTTACGTTAAGCTGAGGATCAGAGAAGCCTTGCAAAATTTCCGCTGCTTCTTTGCTGGTGAGCTCCCTTGTCGGTGAGCGTCCGAGGAGTGCACCCCCAACAGAGAACGTTAATTGGCGTTCATCCGAGAGACAAGGCGAAAAGCGCTCTCTTCTGTGCGTCTTTCACATTGTGATAGCCTTAGAGGTACGGCTCCGTGCAGATGACGTACGACGACTACTTGTCCTTCCCGTCGTTCGTCAAACCATTCCACCTGGTACACCGTTGCAGAATGAGTGAAGCCCTTTGTTTTGCGTGGATGGGTTTCTCATCGCCATTCCTACATCGTGAAGATTGGTGGAGCGCACAGAATTCAAAAAAGTACACCAGGTAAAAGCTGCTTGAACAAGGACATTTTATTTGAGGCTGCTGTCTTTCTTATAGCCACCGAGATACGACATCAAGAACAATAAGGTGCAAGTCAGTGAAAGCATAAATAAACGTTATATCTGGAGTGTAGGTGTTTTTGCGCAAGCACGCATGGCGCAAAGTACTTTTCAACAGTTGCTGTTGCTGGAATTATGCACAAAAGCGCTCAACTACCTCTGCAAAAGCACGCTTCACTTTCGTGTTGTACCAGAGGAATCAGTGACGTGTCTCTCTCTCCCTCTCTTTCTCTTGCGATATATATATATATATATATATATATATATATATATATATATATATTTATATATATATATATATATATATATATATATATATATATATATATATATATATATATATATTTATATGCAGAAAATGCAGCGGCAGCGAATGCACACCATAAACTATCCGGGCTTAGTTTATGCCCGTGCTCAATCGCATTGGCCAAATCGACACTGCTTGCAGATCAAGAATCGAGGTGACGCTTGACCGGGGGGCCCCCAAGTTGTGTTCGCAATTGATATTTAGCATACCGTAATATAGAAAGAGAACAAATACATGTACTAGTGGTAGCATGCCAGCTTCTTGGCTAGCTCAATTGGTAGAGAGACCGCCACTGAATGGGGTTGGTCCCGCGGTCAAACCTCGAACCAAGGCAAATTTTTCGCAAGTAAGAGACTTTTCTTTCTGAGAAATTCGTATATATTTTCTGGTGGCTTTGGGATTTATTTTCTTTTCTTAACGTTCCTGTCACCTTACGGGTTTTCTCAGCTCGTTTGAATTACCATAATTAGGTTATTGGTATCTTCACTACGGCGTCTCTCATAATCATGTGGTGGTTTTGGGACGTTGAACCCCACAAATCATTATATCAATCAATCAAACAATCATCCACACTGTTTACTGGGAGTGGCAGCGAAATTAGGCAAAAAGAATGTGATTTAAATTAAACGGGAGATAATTACCAACCTGTAAACAAGCCCCGTAGGAGCGTCTGCGTAAGCAGGCGATTGGTGTGTAGCGACACCACGGACCCGAGTTAACGGAGAAGTTTTGGCTCCTCCCACGCCTAGCCGTGCGTGGCTTTGCCGTGTCCGTAGAAAAAGGGATCCTGGGGGTTGAGCCGACGCCGGCTGACTGGACCTTTAAGGCCCCCTGGCAGAGGCAACACACTGCTTTTTCCCCGGCTTCACGTAGACGGCAACCCTGAGCTGACCTACCCAGGGGAAATCGGCAGTCGCCTTTTCCTGTCTCTCTCTCCCTTTTGATCTTCGTCTTTTCTCTCTTCCAATCTTTCCTGTCATCTCCTCACTTCTGGTTACTTTCATCTTCACCTCTTTTGGAAAATTCACCTCTTTTGGAACAACGCCTGTATCTATCACAACACACCACTCCCTGAACAGTTCCCGAGGCGTAGTGCCTGATCAAAACCTAATTAACCCGACTGAGAGTGAGCTACTTGAGGGCTGGAACGAACAGCATGTAACGAATGTACAGAGAAATAAGATTAGGCGTGATAACAAAGAAACCCCTGCAAAGCACCACATTCTTACATTTTGCACAAGCATACTTCCAGATTATATCGAAACAGGCTACATGAAGTTAAAGGTCCGACCCTACATCCCCAACACCTGACGTTGTTTTAAGTGACAGCGATTCGGTCATGGTTCTCAGAGCTGCCGCGGCCGTCAAACCTGTGCAAAGTGTAGTTCGCACGAACATGCCACAGACAATTGTGAAGAAACCACTACACACTGCGCGAACTGCGATGGTGGACACCCCAGTTATTCTCGCACATGCCCTACATGGAAACATGAAAAAGAAGTACTCACACTGAAAGTAAATGGAAACATCTCGTTTAGGGAGGCACGCAAGCGTCTACTAACGCAGGGACCTTCGTTCGCGGAGGTGGCACGAAAGGGGGCAATGCCACCAAAATCTGCGGCGCCCGCATGTACCACACAAAGTGGAAGGCCCTGGGGCTTGCAGTCCTCCGGACCTGAAGCCCCAGGGCCTTCTGTCTCCACAGATAGCCCTAAGACCTCCGTGCCTTCGCGCGTGAACCGCGAGCGGGCATCCAGCACCTCGTCCGAGGTGATGGACACAACAGCAAGTCTAATGGTGTCTTCGGCACCGAAGGACAGGCGCGGCTCTTCAAAGCGCGCCAGAAAATGAAAAACCATCATTACGGGGCATGACAAGGCTTCTTGACTTGGCGCAATACTTCTTTAGTACAAACAGCACCCATTTACAATCAAAGTGGATACACAATTATTACAATAGAACGTCAAAGGGCTGCTTAGAAACCTCGGCGATATCCAGGAACTCTTACACAAACATTCCCCAAAAGTGCTGTGTGTACAAGAGACACACTTAAATTCCAAGACACCAATTTTTACGTCAATATGTAATATTCAGAAAGGACCGCAATGACGCTGTAGCGTCATCTGGTAGTGTGGCCATTATAGTTGATCAGGGCGTAGCATGTGCACATCTACCGCTACAAACATCCCTTGAGGCAGTGGCTGTTCGTGCAGTTCTTTTGAACAAACTTGTCACCATCTGCTCTTTTTACATACCTCCACAGTATCGTCTCAAAAACACGAATTCCAGCCACCGATACATGACCTCTTGTTGCGACGCATGAGGTCGTCTAGTCGAACACTTCCTCTTTTCTTCAGGTGCGTGTCAGTTGAATAGGAAAGAGTCAACATTCTTTAGTCTCGCTAACAAAACCTACTCATGCACAGATCTCAGCATAGTGTCCACATCTTTTGTACTCCTACTTCAATGGAAAGTGATCAACAATCCTTTCGGAAGTGACCACTCTCCAATCAATCCAAGTACACCACTAGAAAAAGGTCCTCCACGTGTTCCCAGATGGCAGACAGACAAAGCGGACTGGGAACAGTTTCACAGCACTACTCGTTTAAGTTCGACCGACATATGTAGGTTAAACATAGATGGAGCTGTGCAGTACTTCAGTGCTTTTCTTACTGATGCAGCAGCCAAGTGCATACCGCAAACATCTGGTATGCCGGGCAAGCGACGCGTCCCATGGTGGAACACTGAGCGTCGGAATGCGCGAAAGGAGCAGAGCAGGGCATGGAGGTTGCTTCGGAATTCACCGACAGCCGAAAATTTTGACAGCTTTAAGAAAATAAAGTCTCAAGGCAGGAGAACGCGTCGGCAGGCCAGAAGAGAAAGCTGGAACAAGATTTTATCAAGAATAAATTCATATACGCAAGAGGCTAAAGTCTGGAACATGGTTGGTAGTGTAGCAGGAAGACAAGTACACACACTCCCACTCGTAAACACACAGGGTGACAGCCTGGAAGATCAGGCGAACTTTCTCGGGGCACACTACGAGCAGGTGTCTAGCTCGTCACACTATATTGAAGCATTCCAAAGATACAAAGGAAGGATAGAAAAGCAGAAACTAGAATACAAGCGCAAAAATTACGAGGCATACAACCAACCTTTCAACTTATCTGAGCTACAAACATCACTAAACTACTGCAGTATTTCTGCCCCAGGCTACGACCGTGTCACGTATGAAATGTTGAAAAACCTACCGCTCAAAACGCAAAAAACTTTACTCTCCCTATGCAATGCTATCTGGCTTTCTGGCACCATCCCTGCTTCCTGGAAAGAGGCTATTGTTATCCCTATTTTAAAACAGGGCAAGGACCCTTCCTCAGTTTCGAGTTATAGGCCCATTGCACTTACAAGCTGCCATTGTAAACTTTTTGAGAAGATGATAAACCGCCTGCTTTTACATTTCCTCGAAACACAAAATCTGCTCGACCGATTCGAGTGCGGTTTTCGAGAAGGTAGATTCACCACCGACCATCTAGTGCGCAGTGAGGGAGAGATTCGAGACGCTTTCGTCCACAAACAATACTTCCTCTCTGTGTTTCTCGATATCGAGAAGGCATACGACACAACATGGCGTCTTGGCATAATAAGAGACCTGTCTCACTTGGATGTCGGTGGTAGAATGCTTTCCATAATCGAGAGTTACTTGTCCAATCGGACATTCCGTGTCCGTGTGGGCAGTATACTCTCCCTAACATTTGTGCAAGAAACGGGAATACCGCAAGGTGGTGTTCTTAGTTGTACACTTTTTTTATCCCCCGCAACATGTTCTGTTGCACATATGTCGATGACGTACAGCTTGGCTTTAAGTCATGTAACCTGGCAATGTGTGAGCGGCAAGTTCAGTTAGGTTCAAACAAGGTCTCCAAATGGGCAGAGGAGAACAGATTCCGACTGAACCCAGAAAAAACACGTGTGTCTTGTTCTCTCAAAAGAGAGGCATGCACTCAGAACCCGACATTGAACTCAACGGTCAACGCCTGTCTGCTGATGCGGAACATAAATTCTTAGGCTTAATTTTGGACAACAAGTTGGCCTTCCTACCGCACATCAAGTATTTTAAAATAAAATATTTAAAAGCCATGAATGTTTTAAAAGTGTTGTCACGTACTACGTGGGCTAGTGACAGGCAATGTCTCATGAATCTGTATAGAAGCCTCATTCGCATCCGCTTATATTATGGGGCCGTTCTTTATCAGTCTACGACTCAAACTGCTTTGAAGATGCTGGACCCCGTGCACCATTTGGGCATCCGGCTTTTTACGGATGCTTTTCGCAGCAGCCCATTGGAAAGCCTTTACGTTGAGTCAAATGAGTGGTCACTTCATATGCAGAGAACTTACATGTCCTATGTATATTTTGTTAAGGTGAAAGCAGACAAGAAGCACCCCGCATACTCTACTACTATTGATTTGTCGAGCTCCATTTTGTTTCAAAACAGGCCTTTGATGACGCAGCCCTTCTCAGTTCATCAGAAGGGTCTAGCTCAGGAAACTGGAGCGTCACTTGAACACAGTTTAATGGCTCTTGTAGAATGCCCGCCACCGTGGCAGTGGCAGACTATAGACTGCGAAGTGTCTTTCCTAGAAGCTACAAAACATGCGCCTATTGCCCATATCCGAACATACTTCCTGGAACTTCAGCACAAATACACACCTCCTGAGTTCTTTACAGATGCCTCCGTGTCTAACTCCTCTGTGTCCTACGCTGCTGTCGGATCATCCTTTTCAGATGCTGGCCCTCTACATCCAGGCACAAGTATCTTCCCAGCGGAAGCTTACGCGATACTTGTGGCGGCTAAACACATCAAACAATTACAAATACAAAAAACAGTAATCTATACGGACTCCCTCAGTGTGGTAACGGCTCGGCAAAACCTTAAAAAACAAAAAAAAACCTTGTCCTCGTCTCACTTTACTCCATTTTATGTACACTCTACGCACTCAAACAACAAGTTGTAGTGTGCTGGGTGCCAGGGCACCGTGAGATCCAAGGCAACGTGATGGCGGATCAGCTTGCTTCATCCGTCCACGAAAGCATTGCCACTACACCCATACAAATGCCGACCCTTGATCTGAAGCCGTCTCTCAAACGACTGCTCAAAGACTACTGGCAGGGATAGACACACACAAAACAAACTACACATTAATAAGCCACACCTTAGCCATTGGCCGCCAGTATTGAAATCACGTCATACAGAGGTAATACTAACGAGGCTCAGGATAGGACACACATACACAAAACACACATATCGTTTGTCCGGTGGCAATCCACCATTGTGTGACAGATGTGGTGAAGCACTAACAGTTCTTCACATTTTAATCCAGTGCAAACAGTTGGAAACTCTAAGAAAACGACACCTTCCATTACCCTACCGACAACATATACCTTTACACCCTGCAATATTCGTCGGTAGGGAACCACTTTTTAGTCATAAATCACTGTTTGAGACGTCCCCCGCTACGCCACCTGTTACCAAAGAGAGGGAAGACCACTCAATCCCTTTGTCTATCCAGTTCCCTCTTGGCTATGTGTCTCAATCACTTCTAACATACAGGGATTCGTGCTGAAGCTGGGAAGTAAGAGAGGCTATGACCTGTTTCTGTTCAGTGATTCATTCAATTTATTACTAACTGCAAACATCGTATACGCGCGTACAGTAACCACTACACAAAATTATAACACATGATCTACACACTCGCGACGTGCGACGCAGGATACATAAGGGAAATAACTTTTACAATACAATGGTGCGATGATACAAAGTAAACGCATGACGACACAATCACGATGAAGTTATCAGTTACCGAAACCCGCAATGTCTGAACACGCCACCTCCCTTCCCGCAAAGCTAATCTAAATAAGGTGCATAAAGTTCGTCTCACGAAAGGTCCATGTTGACGGGGGCCTCGGAGCTGGCTGTTCGAGTCGGGGCTCAGGGCTTCTTCCTGGGGTCATTGTCCAATTCGTCAGCGTCTTCATCGTCCTCGTCATCGTTGCCTTTGTCGTGCCTCTCAGTGGTTTCCATCTTAGCCTTCTCTCGTAACGTTCCATTCCCACGCCTCCTATCCCTAACTTTCAATTCTCATCGTACCGTCTATGCCCCAGTCATCATCTCATCGCCTCTCATCGCTATCTCTTCGCACCGTTATCCTCCTTTTCCATCCCGTCTCTCTACCACATCGAGTTCATCGCATCGTATCTCCGACTCTCTTCGTATCGTCTGTGGGGGTGCTGACACCCCCCCCCCCCTGTAAAGTTGTCTGCGCCGCGTGGCGCACGTGTCTCGCCCCAAGGCTTTGCTTTGGTGGTGACCACCGCCGGGCGATAGATGGCGTTGTGTTCGCTTCGAGTACCACTGTTGGTAGAGTGGTAGCGCCAGTGGTGGGCCCTGGCGGAAGGCAGGCCTTGGTGGTGGGCGAGGGTTGAGCGAGCCTCTTCTGCGCGTTGCGGCTGCCGCGAACGGTTGTCTGTAGCGTGGGTCCCCGGTGTTCGGCACCGCGGGCTTCGCGCCGGGGTCCCACGTGGAAAGTCCGACGTTGGCGACGCCGCCTTGGGTATGTGTTAGTGTGTTGGGTGTGTTAGTGTGTGTTTATCATGTTATTGTGTGTTTAGTGTGTCACTGCGTTATATTGTTTGTATGGTAGCGTGTTGATCAAAATTGATGTATCATTCGGCGGACGATATCGTCGTCTAAATTAGTTAATAAATGTATGTATGTTGGGTGCTTTGTACCGAACGCGTCTGCTGTGTCCGTTCACTCCAAGAGCGTGGCGTGGCGATGCGCTCGTTCGCCTCGCGGAAACCCCACACGTATCGTAGTCCCTTTTTGTAGGACCCGACTCCGTCCTACCGGGGCACCAAACCAATCGCCACTATCGACGCGGCATATTTTCTTGTCAGTCGGAGTGTGTCGTCTTCGACGGCCGCCCCCCGCGGCCCACACCAGTGGAAAACCCTCTCCCAAACAAAGCCGAGCAAGCAACAATGTATAAAACTCAAGCCTCAGGGAGAGAGATGGGCGAGCCGTCCGAAGACACTTTAATTACGGGCGAACAATGGTCCAGATGCTTCCGGTACTTGATGAGCCGATGTCCAGGCCAAGTCTCAACGTTTCCATGCAGCTCGGTGTTTCCCGTGAAAGTCCCCGTAGCCGCCGCTTCTTCGTCATTCAACGCCGCTGGTGGCCATCCGCGCAGAACGCAGTAATGAGCCCTGGAGCCACGGAGGCTGACGGAAAGTCAGACCAGACCCGACACCGGCGTTGCGGCAGGGTCGTATTCCCTGAACCAACAAAAGGTGCTCTGCTGTTCTCCCATGCCACAAATCTGGAAGGTGCGCGCGGATTATTGCCACTGTACACTTTCACACTGTCTGTAGACAACAAGGCGCCGCCCGGTCCTCGTGTCTGCGCGGGGGGGGGGGGGGGGGAGGACCCGCAAGAACAGTAGAAATAATCCTTCCAGGTACTCCACTCCGGAATGCCCATTCGTTACACCGAAGGTTTCTTTTTTCTTTTTTTTATGCGTGGGTTTAAGAAACGAGCGAAAACATCTTGAAAGGATTGCGGTTCAGTCCGTGTTTTCGGGGACGCCACATTAGCGTTTTTAAAAGAAATTCGTAGTTTTCATATCATATACCCGGGCATTCCGTAGCACGACCTCTCCAGAGAGGTTTTCGCTTCGGTGGCTACACAAAAAAGCACTTACCTCAGGGCCTTCGGACGCAAGCGTATCAACGAGTGAGGCACTTGTGCTAATGCCACACACGTCCACCATCGTTTTTTTTATTATCACCAACTTTTGTTATCTATTCGCACCACACACTCCTTTCACGGCATGGTCATGATTTTATTACTCGTATGTTTTTACCCGCCTTACCACGAGGAATTTTATGGCTTTATACAGCTGCTTATCACGATCATTGTCAATATCCTAATAGGATGAACTGGCGCTCTTTGGCTGTGAAATGTCCCTTGCGCCACAAAACATCAAACATTGTCATCAACCTGTAAACACACCAAGTGAATTTAAGACATCTGCCTACAGGGTCATTGCCGCTCGCACTGAACAATAAACGCGGCGGTGAATCGTTTATAGAATCGAGCATTTCAGTTAATGTCCTTCTACCCCCCGACGCCCCGTGTCTTGGCCATATGCTGTCGTCGCAAAGCTGAAAAGCCGTTGATTGGAAATTTGTTTTATCCGCTTCAGGCTTCAAAAGCAACCGTCAACGCAGCTCCTTCAAAACAAGCCACATGACATTAGGCGTCATGAATGGGAGGCTGCTGCCGTAAACCATGAAGCGATCATTGGTCGAAATAGTAAAAGTAAGCTTTTCTTGGGCACCGTTTACCGCTGCCAGTACGCAGAGCTTCGATGCACGTCAGAGCTTTCTCTTTATCATCAGCGACATGAGGCGAAGGGCTCGCTTTGAGTAGAGTGTCTTAAGCCGCTCGTTAGCATCTATTTTGTTGAAAGTGGAGACAAGTGCGCCTTCTGTACAGCAGTCTTCATTACTATGTCATTTTCACATGTAACGGTAACGTTTAGTATCTTGCTGCAACAATCAAATAATCAGCAGACTATTAGAAACTGTGTAAACAATGTCTCCGATGTGAGTGCAGAAAATGTAATTACTGAAAATATCTCTAGTTTGCCTCTACCCACTGTTTTACGTTAGCTGTTTACCTCAATTAAATAATGTCGCGGGGTCGTGACGTCGACAAAGGGAGCAGACAGTAGGTTGAAGACTAAACTGCTTATTCATTCAAACTTGTGGCCACATAAAAGGAAAGTCAGATTAGAGCAAGACACTGGCACTGATAGCGGCGAGCGGAACGTCAGCAGTCGATCACCTGACAAGCGCTGAAACGTGTCTGCATTTATATACTTGCCATCAAACATCCTAGCCTTATAGCTAGCCGCGACGTTTGTTCCAGAATAATCTGAAATATTTGTCGAAGTGGGCGTAGTCCTAACAAAACGAACTACCTTAATCGTGAACCTTCTTGAACAAGGCGCAGTTCGCGGTAAGCATTCGAGACAGGCTTTGTGGCCGAAAGCCGAATGAAGCAAAAGTGTAAATCGAAAACGGACCCATCGCCCCCCTCGCAAAGCATCGCCCCGATGCTGAGAATCGAACACCAGTAGAAGCCCCGCTGCGGTAGTCCAGTCATAGAGATATATACATTCTTAGGTAAAAGGGTTTTAAAAGGGTGTGTGGTTTGTTCCTTTGGGGACTAACGGGGCTGCCACAACACATTCCTTTAAAGACTAACGGCAAGGGGTCTATCAGTTAGTCCCCACTGACAAGCTTAAGGGACTAACATTTAGTCCTCACATATACACCTTAGTGAGTAATCGTTAGTTCCACAATTCATCTCAAAGGACTAGCATTTAGTGTTCACATATGTACCTTATAGGGCAGCCGTTATTCACCACAGTTACACGTTACTGGGCAACCGTTAGTCCTTAAAGATGCACCTCACCGGACGAGTGGTTTATCCACTCAAATACTCCAATCGGATGAAATTTTTATGCCCAGTTCAAACATAGATTTTTAATTATTTTCCGCCAGGCCTAATACTTTTTTTCGCAAGTTTTTCTGCGCAGTGGGCAACAAATAGCGCAGAAAAGTAAAAGCGAACTAGTAGTTAGCCACCTATGTGTAACTCCTTTCGCAGTCACGGCAACAATGAAAGACAAAAATGAGACCTCGAAACCTTTTATTTTTCTACATACACATGAAGTTTCCTAATTCTTTTAGGTGAATTCATGGTGAAGTGTACAAGTTCAGTCTCTTGGTCGCATATTGTTCACTCCTTGTGGAGCTCCCCCGGCGGAAGCGATAGACGACAGGCATTGCAGACGCCAGCGCACGCCTGTTGTGCTCACACAGCTGTACGTACAATAAGATTGTAAATACAGTCAGACACACGTGACAGAAGATTAAGATGCACGCATATGACAAGTACGTGCAGGTTAATTTAAAAACATGCGTGTAAAATAGGACTCACAAATAACTTCACCTACACATCTGGTACAGTCTTTGTGAAGCTGCTCTGAAGAAAGAAATGGATGACAGGCATCGCAGACTCCAGCGCGCACAGCCTTCAGCAGTGTGTGTGCCCATGGCTGCACAATAAGTATGTAAAATAGTGAGTCACACGTGACAGAGGATAAATACGAATGCATATGAGAAATGCATGCAAAGGGAAATAAAAACATACGTGAGGTATGACATGCTAAAAATTCACCGTGATGTCTCACATCGTTAAAGACGCATTTAGACCCTTGTAGCGCAACAGCTTCGAAGCGGGGGCCGCAGCCACAACTCCGCGAACCGCCTTGCTACCGGCAAGTCGCTAGTTCTAAGTGAGCGACGTCGTTCAGCTAGAGCAAGCGAACATGAGACGAAACATGGCGCTGCACGCATACTGTCAGCTGGCAGCGAACTTCGAACGGGAGAGCGAGCGTACGCTTGGCCGCCGCCACGAACAGCGCCGAGCCGGTTTGCAGCTGGCGCCGAAAAATTCGACGGAAATGTGGCCCTTTTCAATAAACTCGAGCGAACGTGAGTGCAGCGTGCAAACGCGATTCCGCCGCTGCGGCCAACGAACTGCACCGAGCTGCTCGCGACCGACTGATGGGAAAGCCAACTGTAATGGCGACCAATTTTAACTGAGTTCCGACGCTAGCCAAAGCCCCGTCAGCCTGTTCTGGTGCATTTACAGCGCACGAAATACTACAACCGAGCTCGTTACGAAAACCCGCAACGTGTTGTTGACGACTCCCAACACAGTGTCGAGGTTTGAGCCCAATATTTTGAGCCCGCAGCTCATTGCCACGGAAGACAGGCGAGCACTCGATGAGCGAGCGTATGGGAGGCCGACGGCAATGGCGGTCGATTTCTAGGTGGTCGCAAAGCACAGGTAAACTGCAGATGCCCAAGCTGCCCTTCGCGGTGCATTTCATGCGTGCGATATACAACACGACCGAGCCCGTTGCCGGCAAGCGCGATCCGTATCACACACGCTACAAGTAGTATAGAATAAAGAATGATCCCCTACTTGCGAAAGAGTCCAATGCTCATTTCTGCCCTGAGTTGGACTGAAGTAATGTATCCGATAGGGCACGCTGTCTTCTCGGCCGCCATGTTGGCCTTTCCCACTGTTGCTGTCGTTTGTTGGTCGTGACTATCTTGAAGCCAGAGATGTACAGCGCGGCGTGGTGACGTGTCGAGACCTGCTCCAGACTTCATTGGCGCGGCGAAACATACAAGCAGCCGCGCACGCTCACTCAAGCGCACACAAGCACAACGTCGTAATTCCTAGATCGTCGAAACCAGGCGGCCATGGTCGAGCATTCCGAGCGTGACGCAACGCGAACTGTCGCCAGCAAAATACAGGGAAAGACTGAGCCTGGAGAGGAGGACGATGGCTAGTGACCTTGGCAACGCTTGTCGCACTGCCCACGATTCCCGGCCAGTTCATCCCTTTGGAGCGTGTTTGGAGACTAAGTGGTTTGTACTCGGCATGCTTCCCTCTGTGGTTGCTCCTCAACGGTCTATCCGTTCATCGCGCGCACCTGCTGGGCTCTGTTACTACTTTTTCGGGTAATTTTGCCTTAGAATGTATTATATAAAAAGTGGCCACTGGAGCTTTTTCGCGGCCCATCAAAAGAAGGGCCTGACCCACCGCTAGATAGCATACCCATCCTCGCTTTCACCACGTTTTTAAGACATGTAATAGCCTCTCGAGGAGGACCATGATAGCCAAGTTTGGCATCAAGTTTTTTGCAAAAAAATTATTGATTTGTGCAATTTTCTATATCTGCTCTATATCATGACCCACTGAGGACGTTTATTGCCTTACAACAGAAAACAATAAAACATGACTTAAAAGTACTATCTTTCTGCATTTGCTTTACACAAGGAGGCACATTTATGTGGTTTAGAAGTGTTGTACAGCTATTCCCTTAGCAGAAGCATGGGTGGGTAGCCTAGTGCTAAAAACACTCGCTTTTAGAGCGTAAGGGTGCGGGTTCAAATCACAACGTCAGAAAGAAGCTACTTTTGTTATTTTATTTATGCTGAACCCAATATCGGGTCTGGCCAACCACTCGTGGCGCTGAAAGCAGTGTAGTAGCTCCGCTGCAGGGCCCTATGGGAGTGTCCACTATTTATGTATTTTTCTCTGTGGTCTAGTGGCTACGGTACTCGGCTACTGACCCGCAGGTCACGGGATCAAATCCCGGCTGCGGCAGCTGCACTTAGAATGGAGGCGGAAATGTTGTAGTACCATGTGCTCAGATTTGTGTGCACGTTAAAGAACCACAGGTGGTCGAAATTTCTGGAGCCCTCCATACGGCGTCTCTAATAATCATGTGGAGGTTTCGGGTTGTTAAACCTCGCATATCAATGAATCCAACACCGTGAAAAGAACAATAAAGCCAAAAACAATAAAGCAAGGAAAAAACACACAATCATAAATAAGTGCAGACAATTGGGTTCAACAGCAAAGAACACAGTCCTTGAGTTCGTTAACGGGCATGAAATGGCTTGAGGCTTGATACATAAACAACTTCAAGTAAAGCAAGCCACCATGGAGAGTTTGTGATGCCGTCAAGTACAAGCTCGTAGTCGAGTGTACCGAGATGCCAAAATACCCGGTACAGTCCGAAGTACCATCCCAGAAACTTTTCAGTGAAGCCACGTCGACGTATTGTTGTTCATACCCAAACGCGGTCGCCGGGCTGGTATTCCACAAAGTGTCACCGAAGCTTGTAACAGCGGCTGTCGGTCGTCTGTTGGTCCTTGATTCGGAAGCGGGAAAGTTGTCGGGCTTCTTCGGCGCGTTGAAAGTAGTCACTAACGTCAAGAGTTTATTCGACAGGGACGTTTGGTAGCGTGTCGTCGAGCGTTATGTTCCGGTTCCTTCTATAGACTAACATGTATGACATCTGCGTCGTCTCCTGTACCACCGTGTTGTATGCTAAGGTCACGTACGGAAGGATGGCGTTCCACGTCCTCTTTTCGATATCGACGTACATGACCAACATATTGATTGGTATGTGGCGTTGAACTTTCCAAAACCACCATAGGATTATGGGATACGCCGAATAGGAGGGCTCCGGAAATTTTGACCACCTCGTGTACTTTTGCGTGAAACCGAATCTAAGCACGCAAGCTAACTGCGAACAGTATTTTCGCCTCCATGAAAAATGCAGCCACCGCAGCCGGGATTCAATCCTGCGACCGGTGGGTCACCAGCTGAATACCTTAGCCACTAGACCACTACGGCGGGGCCAGCCAACATGTCGGTGATTGCCTTATTTAGCTGCTTGGTGAGGCTGTTGTTTTGTGGTTGGTACGCTGTAGTCCGGTGGTGGCTTGTCTGGTTGTATGCCAAGATTGCCTGAGTCAACTCAGCAGTGAAAGCCGCTCCTATGTAAGGGATGAAGGCCTCTGGTGGTCCATGATACAGGATGATGTCCTCAATGAAAAACTTCGTTACCTCGGCTGCACTGCCTCTAGGCAGAGCGCTTGTTTCGGCTTAGTGAATGAGGTGGTCGGTAGTGACAACGATCCATTCATTCCCACAAGTCTACGTAGGAAACGGTCCCAGTAGGTCCATACCGATTTGCTGGAACGATCCATGAGGTGGTTCGATTGGCTGTAGAAAGCCTGCTGGTCTTGTCGGCGGTGTCTTTTCTGTTTACTGTCTCTGAATGTTCTTATGTAGCCATAACATCGGCACCAAGTCATGAAAAAGGTACTTTGCTGTATTTTGAGCGTACAAAAACACCAAGGTGTAAAGCTATCGCGTTGTCGTGTAAGGCCTGAGAAACTTATGGTATCACCGCTGAAGCAAACACGAAAACGTGTTTAGCTCGAAGGGGCGAGAAGTTCTTTGGGAGAACTTTGTTTTGCTGGAAGAACGACGCCATTCCTCTCGTGAGTACCTTCGGTACAGGGGCGCTTTTAGCCTCAAGGAATTACACGAGGCTCTTAAGTTTTGAGTCAGCTCGTTGTGCCTCGGTGAAATCGTCGGTACTTATGTTTCCCAAGGAACAGTCATCATTCGCGTCGTCCGGCGGAGGTGATTCGACGGTGGCACGAGACAGGCAGTCGGCTTCAGAGTAGTTCCTTGCACACTTGTGAACCACGGTAATGTCTAATTCCTGAAGTATCAGGCTCTACAGTGCGAGGCAACCCGAAGAGTCTTTCAAGTTAGCTAGCCAACACAAGGTGCGGTTGTCACTCACAACTTTGAAGGGCCTGCCGTAAAGGTAGAGGTGGAACTTTGGGCCAGCCCTTATGATGGCAAGTTATTCCTTTTCTATTGTAAAATAGCTGGCCTCTGCCTTTGAAAGCGATCAGCTAGCATAACTGATGACTCTTTCCAGTACGCCAGTTTTCTACACAAGAACAGTGCCGAGTCCTATACTGCATGCGTCGGTGAGTATTGCCGTCTCGGCTTACTCGTCAAAATGCACGAGTAAAGGAGGCGTATGCCGGCGTAGTTTTGATTCCTGAAATGCTTCCGCCTCTAGTGTTTTCCATTTGAACTCCACATCGGTTCTGGTAAGGTCAGTGAGCGGTTCGGCAATGTGGGGTAAGTTTTTGATGAACCCCTTGTAATAAGCACACAGGCCAAGGAATGTGCACACGGCCTTCTTGTAGGTGGGTAGCGGGACGTCAGCGATGGCGGCTGTTTTCCGCCGATTGGGATGAACTCCAGACTCGATATTCACGTCTTCCGGGAACAAGAGCTCCTCGTACGCAAATCTGCCCTTTAATGGTTTCAATGTGAGTCAGGACGTCTTATTGGCCTGTAGCACAACTTCAAGGCACCAAAGACGCTCATAGAAGCTCGAGGAAAAGCGCGATGACGTTGTCTAAGTGAACGAGACAAGTCTGTAACTTCAATCCTGCTCGAACTTCATTCCTAACGCGTTGAAAAGCCGCAGGTGCTGAAAAAAGACTTAAGGTTATAACCTTGCACTTGAAGAGGCCATCTGATGTTATAAACACAGTCTTCTCTTCGTCTCCCTCGTCGACTTGAATTCGCCAATAGCCAGTCTTGAGGTCTATCGACGAAAAGAACTTGGCGCTGTGGAGACGATCCAGGGCGTCGTCCATCCGTGGGAAGGGATAAACGTCTTTGTCACATTGTTTAGGCGACGATAGTCGAAGCAGAAACGTGGGATTCCGTTCTTCTTTTTTGACCGACAACACGGGAGACGCCCAGGCACACTTTTAAGGCTGGACTATGTTGTCGCGTAGCATTTCGTCGACTTGTTTTTTATGGTCTTCTGTAGGGGCTCTACTGTAGTGGTATCAAACTTTTCTTTGTTACAACTCGATGTTTCACGACGGGGGTCTGGCGATTATTTGACAACAAAAAGCAGTCGTATTTCAGAATTACGGCCTTGAGCTGCTCTTGCTTATGTTTCGGAAGGCTCGGGTTGACGTCAAAATCTGATTAACAACGTCGACTCGTCTAGGCAGATTCAGAAGAGTTGGAGATGACGAAAGAACTGCTGGCTACCACAAATTCTTCCACGGAGGCACTCGTCGTACCAATGTAGAGATTCCTGCATTCTTGGCTGAATTTTCTCACCATTACCTCCACTTTGTCTTGACTCATCGCAGCGATGCCTCTTGCAACGCAAATGTTACGGCTGAAAAACATGAGCTTGTCGGCCTCGATGATGCCTTCAAAGTCTTTGGGTGTTTCAATGCCGTCTGAAACGATGATGATAGAGCAAAGCGGAATGGGGACGACGTCTTTCAGAACATTTATTGCGTGGTTCTACGGGGTCGTAGGGGTAGGTAGTGTGTTTTCTGAGGTTAATGTTATTGGCTTAGACCTCAGGTCAATAACAGCACCGTTATGACCTAAAAACTCCATTCCGAGTGTCACATTCATGGAGCAATGTCGTAGTATTATGGGGTGCGGCGGTATGTGGCCCTGCAGTGGTAGCAAAGTGGGCATTGATCGGAAGCGCGCCCAGCGTCGGTTTTTATGGATGTGTATCGCTGGCCAGCGGTCGGGCAGTGTGACGACGGTGGGACTGCGCTGTTGTCTCGCGCGGAAACTGCGGTGATGCAGCGTTTTGGCGTGAGCGTAAAGAAGGAGCCTGGCGATGGGCTGCTGCAGCATAGCTCATGACATGCACCTGTGGCTGTAGAAGCTGAGGAACGCCTAGCGATTGCTAGATATCCTGGCACACGACGTCCGCATAGAGGCCACCTGAGGCTGTGCTGAGGGTAGTAGCGATTTCCGCAGCTGTTTTTTACACGATCGCTCAGATTGGCTCACGCAGGTCGGTGGTTCCCAGTGCTTGCATGCTGCTGTAGCTTGCAGCCGAGAAGCTGTGGTGGTGTTGCCGTGTCCGCAACTCGAGCGTTTTCTCAATTGTGAATGCTTGTAAGGCGAATTCATCGAACATTTTCGGTGGGTTCTTGATCTGTTTGACGAAGAGCTCTTGTTCGCACTCCTCGTACGGAAGCTCACTTTATTCCCCTCGGTCATGTTGGGTTTAGTGTGACGGAGCAGCTAATGCACCTCTTCGACAAAGCTATTCACGATTTTGTTGGGAAGATTAAAACGTGTCTTGTAGGCCATAGAGGCCCATTCCTTGTAAACGACGCTCGTGGCGGTGCTCAGGAACTTCGTCCGAAAGATATCCCAGCTTCGTATGGTGGGTTCTTGGTTGTCGAACCATGTCTTCGCGTCGTCTTCTAGGTAAAAGCAGATGTGTTTAAATTTTTTGTCGTTGTATCAGCTGTTCAAGGCGTGGACTCTGTCGTAAGTTCCCAGTAAACGTCCTGGGTTTTCAAACAGTGATCCCTGTAAGACGAGAGGGGGAGCATATAATTAAAGAGAGAGAGAAGAAGCAGTCGCGCATGTGAAGTAAGGACGGACGTGCCGCACGCCAGATTGAACGTCACCCTAACATGTTTCGCAATTAAAATATATTGCTGATGAAAAATATTTTAACAATTCATTTGCAAAGCATATTACTATTTCTTTGATGTTGACTGACCTGATATGCCACTCAGAAATACTTAGCAACTCTGGCAACTTATATCCCTTTCCCCCTATCATTCCCCGCAGGGGCACCTGCGCAAGTAGGCGTTTGGTGTGTAGCAACACCACGGACCCAAGCTAATGGGGGAGTTTTTGGCTCCCTCCCACGCCTAGCCGTGCGTGGCTGAGCCGTGTCCGGCGAAAAGGGGATCCTGGGGGTTGAGCCGACGCTGGGTGGTTAGACTTTAAGGCCCCCCGGCAGAGGCAACACACCCCTTTGACCCCACCTTTACGTAGACGGCACCCCCGGGCTGACCCACCCAGGGGAAATCGGCAGTCACCTTTTCCTATCTCTCTCCCCTACAACTTCGTTTTTATCTCACACTTTTAGTCTGTCATGTCTACTTCTTTTTTCTGTTTACTTCCAATTTTCCTGGTGGCAAGGGTTAACCTTGTGTAGTTACTCAACCTTGAGTACTTATATTTGGTTATAGTGGCAACGTACGGCTGGCGTCTGCAGCCTTATGCTAATAAGTGTTTCAGCGTCCCCTGGTTGGACTCCATGGTGGGTGGTCGCCATTACTGCCGAAAAAAAAGTACACTAATATGGGAACACCTGCATTTCCCCGTCTTCTAGGTCGTCTTCCGCTTAAGAGGGGACGCACCGATGAAATAACAGTTTTCAGTCAACACAGACAATGCTTTCCAAAATTACAAGTTGTGCACAGCGAAAATCCAACAAAACAAGCTAGGACCTTATCTCAATTTCTTGTTGTCAAATCTCCAACTGAGGTCTTTGGCCCAGGATACAAGGTTACAAAGATGGCTAGCGGAGACCTTCTCCTTGAGCTGCCTGAAAAACATCACTATGAAAAACTTGGCAGTCTCGTAGCATTTTGTAATATCCCAGTATCTGTTTCACCTCATAGATTGACGAACACCTCACACGGAGTTGTTTCAGAAGCAGACCTTCTTGAAATGTATGAGCAGGAACTGCTTGAAGGGTGGAAAGAGCAAAATGTCACGGACGTGAAACGAATCGTCATCAGACGCGACAACAAAGAAATACCTACCAAACATTTAATACTGACTTTCGCATCTAGCACAATGCCTTCATCTATAGACACAGGCTACATCAAACTCTCTGTCCGTCCCTACATTCCCAATCTAAGACTCTGTTATAAATGTCAACGATTTGGTCATGGCTCGTAGAACTGCCGGGGTCAGGAAACTTGTGCAAGATGTGGTAGCCACGGCCACCCATCTGATAACTGTGTTACTACGCCTCACTGCGTGAATTGTGACGGGGAACACGCCGCGTATTCGCGTTCGTGTCCTAACTGAAAGAAAGAAAAATAAATAATTGCTCTTAAAGTCAAGGAAAGTATATCCTTCAAGGAAGCCCGGAAGAGGGTCTCTCCTTTCTACAACACATCTTATGCTGATGCGGCGCGTCGGGGACAGCGTCGAACCAGCCCTCACCACCCCTTCGGCCAGCGCATACCGAGCCGGCGGCTGTGGCACCTGCCCTCATGGCGGCTGTAGTCCAAGCTACACCGCCTACTCTCAAACAGAGACCGGAGACTCCATAGTCCTCAGGTCTCAAGGCCTCACCAGGCGAGGCCCGAAAATCGAACTAACAGCGCGCTCGTGCGGGCATCCAGTGCATCCGAGGAGGCAATGGATACGTCGTTACCCTTGGTGCCGAAAGAGCGGCTTGGCTCCTTGGAGCGCGCCAAGAAAACAAAAAAGCAGATAACAGGGCCTGGTGACGGCCCTATTACATGAATTCCAACTCCCTGTCTAAATAGCCACTCACTTTTCGTACACACAGCACTATTTTACATTCACCATGAACACTCAAATTATACAATAGAACGTCAGGGGCCTTCTCAGAAACCTTGACTACATCAAGAACGTTTACAGGAACACTGACCAAAAGTGCTGTGTGTACAAGAAACACTCTTTAATTCAAAACACACAAATTTTCTTCGTAAATGCGTTATTTTCCAAAAGGGCCGTGTTGATGCCATGACATCTTCCGGAGGTGTTGCCATCATAGTGAATCAAAGAGTTGCATGCACACACTTACAACTCCAAACATCCCTTGAGGCAGTGGCTGTTCGAGCGGTTCTTTTTGCTAAACTGATCACAATCTGCACTATTCACATTCCTCCCAGCTATCAGCTGCAAAAACGTAATTTACACTCTTTAATTGATGAAGTTCCGGAGCCTTTTGTTCTCCTTGGAGACTTTAATGCGCATAGCAAGCTATAGGGTGATTCTCGGTGCGACGCGCGAGGTTGACTAATTGAACAGTTCCTTCTCTCGTCGAGCGCGTGTCTCCTAATTTGAAAAGAACCAACCTATTATAATCACGCTCATAACACCTACTCTTCTATAAACCTAAGTATAGTATCTCCATCTCTTGTGCCTCTACTCTAGTGCAAAGTCATCAGTAAACTGTACGGAAGTGACCACTTCCCCGTAGTTTTGAGCACAACTACAGCAAACGAGTGTCCACCACGTGTTCCCAAATAGCTCATAAACAGAGCCGACTGGGAACAGTTTTATACTATCGCTCGCCTAGGTTAGAGTGACATATGTACTTTCAACATTGATGTTGCTGTCAACTACTTCACAGTGTTTTTGATTGATGCTGCAACAAAATGCATCCCACAAACAAATGGACACTCTGGAAAACGGCGTTTGCCATGGTGGAACTCTGAATGCTAAAACACGCGAAAACAGCAAAACAAAGCAAGGAGGTTGCTTCGAAACTCACCGACAGGCGAAAACCTTGACACCTTCAAGAAAATAAAGTCTCAAGGCAGGAGAACGCGTTGGCAGGCCAGAAGAGAAAGCTGGCAGAAGTTTTTGTCAGGAATCAGTTCACACACACAGGAGGCTAAAGTCTGGAACATGGTCGGCAGGATAGCAGAACAACAAGTACACGCACTTCCACTCGTAAACACTCAGGGTGATACCTTGGAAGATCAGGCAAACTTCCTCGGTGCGCACTTCGAACGGGTGTCCAGCTCGTCCCACTATAGTGACACTTTCCAAAAATACAGAACGAGAATATAAAAGCCAAAACTCGAACACAAATGCACTAAATACGAGGCATATAACGAAGCTTTCAGTCTAGCTGAGCTCCGAACATCTCTAAACTCCTGCAGTACTTCTGCCCCAGGTTCTGACCGTCTGGTGTATGAAATGTTAAAAAACCTACCAATCGAAACCCGAAATACCTTACTTTGTTTATACAATGCTATCAGGTTTTCTGGCACTATCCCTATCTCCTGGAAAGAGGCCATTATTATTCCCATTTTGAAAGAGGGCAAGGACCGTTCTTTAGCTTTGAGTTATGGTCCTATTGCACTTACAAGCTGCTTGTGCAAAGTCTTCGCGAAAATGATAAACTGCCGACTTGTACATTTCCTTGAAACAAACAATTTGCTCGACCCAATTCAGTGCAGGTTTCGAGAGAGTAGATTTACCACAGACCACCTTGTTCGTATCGAGGCACAGATCTGAGACGCTTTCGTCCATAAACAATATTTTCTCTTTTTGTTCCTCGGTATCGAAAAGGCTTATGATACAACATGGCGCTTTGGAATTCTGAGAGACCTTTCCCATCTTGGCGTGCGCGGAAGAATGTTTCACATAATCTAAATTTACCTGTCAAACCGGACATTCCGTGTCCGAGTGGGCAGCGTTCTTTCCCAAACATTTGTCCAGGAAACAGGCGTGCCGCAAGGTGGTGTACTTAGCTGCACACTTTTTCTCATCAAAATGAATTGCTTGCGCTTGCCTATCCCTCGCAATATGTTTTATTGTACATATGTCGATGACGTCCAGCTTGGTTTTAGATCTTGCAATCTGGCAAAGTGTGAGTGGCACGTTCAGTTAGGTTTAAACAAGGCCTCCAAATGGGCAGAGGAAAATGGATTCCGACTGAACCCACAAAAAAGCACGTGTGCCTTGTTCTCCCGAAAAAGAGGCATGCACTCAGAACACGACATTGAACTCAACGGTCAACGTCTGTCTGTTAATGCGGAACATAAATTCTTAGGCTTAATCTTGTACAACAAGTTGACCTTCGTACCGCACATGAAGTATTTAAAAACTAAATGTTCAAAAGCCATGAATGTTTTAAAAGTTTTGTCACGTACTACGTGGGTTAGTGACAGGCAATGCCTCATGAATCTGTATAGAAGCCTCGATCCCACCCGCTTAGATTATGAGGCCGTTGTTTATCAGTCTGCGACTCAAAATGCTTTGAAAATGCTGGACCCCGTTCACCATTTGGGCATCCGCCTTTCTACGGGTGCTTTTCGCACCAGCCCCTTGGAAAGCCTTTACGTTGAGTCGAATGAGTGGTCGCTTCATATGCAGAGAACTTACATGTCCTTTGTATATTTCGTTAAGGTGAAAGCAGACAAGAAGCACCCCGCATACTCTACCATTAATGATTTGTCGAGCTCCATTTTGTTTCAAAACAGGCCTTTGATGACGCAGCCCTTCTCAGTTCATCTGAAGGGTCTAGCTGAGGAAACTGGAGTGTCACTTGAACACAGTTTAATGGCTCCTGTAGCATGCCCGCCGCCGTGGCAGTGGCAGACTATAGACTGCAATGTGTCTTTCCTAGAAGTTTTAAAACATGCGCCTATTGCCCATATCCGAACATACTTCCTGGAACTTCAACACTAATACACACGTCCTGACTTCTTTACAGACGCCTCCATGTCTAACTCCTCTGTGTCCTACGCTGCTTTCGGCTCATCCTTTTCGAATGCTTGCCCTCCACATCCAGGCAGAAGTATCTTCACAACGGAAGCTTACGCGATACTTGTGGCGGCCAAACACATCAAGCAATTGCAAATACAAAAAGCAGTAATTTAAAGGACTCCCTCAGTGTGGTAACGGCTCTGCACACTCTTAAAAAACAAAAAAACCCTGTCTTCGTCTCACTTTACTCCATTTTATGCGCACTCTATACACTCAAACAACATGTTGTAGTGTGCTGGGTGCCAGGGCACCGTGAGATACAAGGCAACGTGGTGGCGGATCAGCTTGCTGCATCCGTCTACGAAAGCATTGCCACTACACCCATATAAATCCCGCCCTTGATCTGAAGCCGTCTCTCAAACGACTGCTCAAGGACTACTGGCAGGGCAAGTGGGATAGACACACATAAAACAAACTACACATTATTAAGCCGCAACTTGGCCATTGGCTGCCAGTATCAAAATCGCGTCATACAGAGGTAATACTAACGAGGCTCAGGATAGGACACACATACACGACACACTCATATCTTTTGTCCGGTGGTGATCCACCATTGTGTGACAGATGTGGTGAAGCATTAACAGTTCTTCACATGTTAATCCAGTGCAAACAGTTAGAAATTATAAGAAAACAACACTTTCCATTACCCTACCGACAACATATACCTTTACACCCTGCAATATTCATCGGTAGGGAACCGCTTTTTAGCCGAAAATCATTGTTAGCGTTTTTAAAAGAAATTCACAGTTTTCATGTCACATACCCGGGCATTGTGTAGCACGACCTCACAAGAGAGGTTTTCGTTGCGGTAGCTACACAACAAAGCACTTGCCTCACGGCCCTTGGACGCAACGGTATGAACGAGTGAGGCACTTGTTCTAATTCCATACTGTCTACCATCGTTTTTATTATCACCAGCTTTTGTCATCTATTCGCACCACACACACCTTTCACGGCATGGTCATGATTTTATTGTATGTTTTTACTCGCCTTACCGCGAAGAATTTTATGGCCCTTATACAGCCGCTTATCATAATCATTGTTCAGATTTTATTAAGATGAACTGGCGCGCTTTGGCCGTGAAATGGCCCTCGCACCACAAAACATCAAAAATCATCATCATCATCATCATTCCCCTAATCATTCAGATATCAGACTAACAAAAAGATTCACACGAGGCACTGACTGACTATGATTGCGCGGAAGTGTTCAACAAAGCGTTTTCATTTGTGTTCTCCACCTGGCACACCCTCGATGTCGCCATAGATCAGGTTAGGAGCGTGAATTCCAGCGGTCACATTTTTTGAAGGATGCATTTATTCTATGATTTATAAATATAGGTTTCTTCATCAACTTCTATGGAAACTTCTTAATAACATGGAATTCAGTTGTGCACATTATTACGTCGTCACCTCAGTAGTCATGCCGGCTGATTAGAAAAAAGGCAAGGTCATTGCAGTTAACAAAACAGAGAACAAAACTCATCCTTGAACTACGGTCCTCTTTCATTTTTTAGAGTGCCTCTCAAAATCACGAGACCCGTTATTAAAACACAAACCAACTTTCTGGACTCCGATGCATTTTTCCAGTCTTCACAGTGCAAACTCGTTGGGGCCTTTTTTCGAAACTGACTTAGCATAAATTATTCCTGACCTACAGACTAACTCGATCACGATACCCAAATTGGCTTTATTTTTCTTAATTTTCTAAAGCATTTCACAAGGTTCTTCTCCAGCGTTTTTTTCTAAATCTTTCAAAGCTCGACTCACATCTTAACATACTCCTATGGCTTCAAGAGTTGCTAACTAACCGCTGACAATTCCTCATACTAATGGTAAATTCTATAAGACCCTCCCAGTAACCTCAGGAGTCCCACAAGGACATGTTTTGGGTCACCTCCTATTCTTAATAATTATCAATGACTCCCCATTCCACATTTTCTGTAACATTTTCATGTTCGCTGGCGATTGTTAAATCTACCGTGCTAATAATTATTGTCATGACCATTACATTCATCAGAGCAACGTTCACAATAAACTGAATCAGCGTAACGTTGCTCTTACGACTCTCACTATCTCTACTCTATTTCAAATTAATCGGCAGAATTAGTAGACTCACAAGACACTTTTTTCCAAGTTATCTTCACTTACCTGTATTACTAATATGACTTCAACATCGAACGAAACACTCGCCTTTCTATATGCCATCTTCGCTTTGCACCACGTCATGTTAAGTTCCTCGCATATGAACAATTTATAAAAAGAACGGAACTACGCATCTGCTATCTGGAGCCAGCCTCAAACATACCAAATGACATGTATAAAGGGCGGTGTAAACGGGGTCACTTGATTCATTCATTAATAATATTCATTACACATCATCATTTCATCTTCGAAAGACTTATCTGGTCTATCACTTCTTTCTGGTCGTCACAGAAATTCTACCCTTACCCTCTGCCATAAGTTCTTTTACTCTTTATTCAGAGTCTGACGGAATCCCGTCTGGTCGGGGACATAGTGCAAAGTAACAAAAACGCTGACCAAGGTGAAATACACAAAAATAAAAACAATTTCGGCTCCCCACAAAGCAGCCTTGTTCACAGTGACCGGCTCCGCCATGGTGGTCAAGTGGATAAGGTACTCGGCTGCTGACCCGCAGGTCGTGGGTTCAAATCTCGGCTGCGGCGGCTGCATTTCTGATGGAGGCGAAATCGTAGGCCCGTGTGCTCAGATTTGGGTGCAGGTTAAAGAACCCCAGGTGGTCGAAATTTTTAGAGCCCTCCACTACGGGGTCTCTCATAATCATATGGTGGTTTTGGAACGCTAAACCCCACAAATTA
Organism: Rhipicephalus microplus; assembly: GCF_043290135.1. Taxonomy (NCBI): domain Eukaryota; kingdom Metazoa; phylum Arthropoda; class Arachnida; order Ixodida; family Ixodidae; genus Rhipicephalus; species Rhipicephalus microplus. The sequence goes on from NC_134703.1 coordinate 210,219,381, forward strand.
ATCATTCACAGTGAGCGCAAATGGCGTAGTGTGCTCTTCTTATGCACGTTTCGACACGTTTTGCAGACATCGCGCGTACACAGGGGGGAGTGTCCAAATATTTCTGTTCAACGTATGCGCAGTAGTTTGAATTGCCTGAGATTCCATGTGCAATCATGGTAACAACTTTCCGTGACATTGATGCAGGCATTATCCCAGTCGATAGCATGCCCAGTAGACGCAACATGTTTTGCAAGGGCATTAGAAGCTACTTTCTTGTTCTTACTCTATTGCAAAAACCAGTGCCACTTGGTACCAGTGTCCAGTGCCATGGCTGATTATGGGCCCAGTATGCCGCTGGTACCAGCGCCTCCCAGCGCAGGTACTGGGACGCTGGAGCGGCAGCGTCCCCGTACTCTGCGCAAAATGGCTTCGCAGGGATAAAACGGGGGCGCCCATTTGCCATTAATAAATAAATATATAAGTAAAATAAAGCACACTTGTAATAAAAATTAAAAAAATAAACATTAAAACTAAAACACTGCTTGATGGGATTTGAACTCACCACCTCTTCATATTCAACCGAGTACGCTACTCACTACGCCACGCATTTTTTTTATTTTTTTCTTTATTACCTGTTTTACTTTACAGGTGTTCACACAGAAACATGAATACACTTGAACCAATATTTGATCCGAAGTGCTCACATTAAAATTTTTTCAGGTTGCGCCATTCCTCTAACATTGTTAGCCAGCTGGGAGGTTCTTCTTGTTGTTTATACACGTCAGTGATATACCGCTTATTTGCAATGAAGTTCTCCCAGACAGGAAGTATGTACTGGTCAAGATGTCTGTAAGCCATTGTGGTCTGCCAGATGCTGTCAAGGCTGATTAACATAACCATTTCGTACGGTATGCCATCCTCATTATCCACACAGAGAAAACAAATGCCATGGCTTGTAATGGGGAGATCTTTTTTCAATGTTCTTTGAAGGATGTCCGAATAAAAGACGGCGTCCCAGCAGTGAATAAACATACGGTCTATTGCCTCATGTGTTTTACAAAGTAAACAATTGGTTGTTCATGGTATATTGATTCCCTTGTCCGCTAGCCACTGCTTTACGGGGAGAGTCCCGGCTTGCAATTAAAAAAGAAAGTTTTTGCCCCTGCTTTTACTTTCATCCTTTCGAACCTTTTTGAAATGTCTTGCTCGGGTCCTCTGTTGAACATAGATCTGTACAAAGGTGTTGGAAACAAGACATCACCGAGATCCCTGTACAGATTTTTTCACTTAACAGTGGCAAGATATTCCAGCGAAAAACGCACTTTCAAAAATTCAAAAGAGTGTATAACTTCTCTCAAAAAAACCAGTCACATATCGGCACATATCACTGTTTGTAGACACAACAAAATCTGGGATGCGTGATGACAGCCTTACTTTTATCACTGTTTGCAGAAATTTGTTTGTTTGATCACGAAGGAAAATAAACCGATTAACATAACATTTATTAGATAACTTGTCTAGTAAATGAATGACATAAACCGACTCCACCATTGCTAACGGACTGGAACAAATTAGACCGGCTTGTACGTTCCCACGGCGATTTCCACACAAATACCGCAAAAATTCTGTGAAGCTTCTGTAAATTGACGCGTGACATACAAATAACTTGCATGACATACCAGATTTTGGATATCAAAAAACATGTTGCATACAGTCACACGTGCGAATATGGAAATATCTCGACCACCCCATGTATTTGTTTTTTGCCTGAGGGTTTCCGCTTCACCTTTCCAGTGATCCGCGTGGTGGCGATAGCGGTCCAAGAGTACACCGAGGTACTTTAGGGATTTGCTTTTCCATTTTACGTTAAGGTACACCTCGGGCCTCACATCCCAATTGCCGTACCAAAAGGCAGTTGTTTTATGCCAGTTAATTACACTGCCCGTCATGTCACAAAATTTATTTGCTATGTAAACGACTTCAAATATACTCTGTCTATCTTGACAGAGTATTGCCACATCGTCAGCATATGCAAGTAAATTTATTACCGTGTTCTGTAACCGAAAGCAATGCACACTTGAGTTTTGAATGATTGATAAGCTAAAGGATTTTATGTAGATGGCGAATATCAATGCAGAGGCTGGGCATCCCTGTCGGATAGAACTTAGTATTTCAATTTCTTCACTGAGTTGCTCATTGACTATCAACTGCGTTACACACTGTGAATATGCCATCTTCAAACCATCAAAAATTACGTCACCAACTTCGACATTCTTCAAAACACTGAACAATACTTCATGGGAGACACGGTCGAAAGCTTTCTGCAAATCTATTTGCATAATTGCTATTCGTTCTTCAAAGGCGTCACAAATCTCTAGTGCACTTTATACTATATGTATGTTCGTTGTGATGTAAGAATAGCAGACTGGGCTTGTTGGTTTAACATATTTGCAGCTTAAGGCGCGAAAACGACACGGACGAAGAGAGACAGTACACACACACGGAGCGCCACTTCCAACAAAGATTTATTTCGAAAGAGCACAGAACATATATAGACACCGCGCGCGCCGTCACCGTGCCTTAATGCGCAGCCGCGAGAACGTCCAGATCAACAAACTAAAAAGTGAAGCTAAAAAACTATGTGAGAGTATGAATCTTTCAAAGTTGGTTAGGGACGTCGCAAACAGCAAATCAGGCACTCTCGAGGTCTTCTTCAGTGCAAAGACTCATAAGGAGGGTTGCCCCCTCAGAGTAATCGTGTCAGAACGTAACACTTGGCAGAAATGCCTTGCCGTCTTCCTGCTCGATAAGTTCCGGCTTCTTAAGGTTGACGATCCCTATCGGGTGAAAGATTCCAGCGAAGTAGTAAACTTTCTTGCCGGGCAAGTAGGGGTAGCCCTCGACGCCTTTTCCATTGATCTGAAAGACTTGTATTATTCTATACCGAAAAATGCGTTGCTTCAGTGTGTTCAGGACAGCATTGACCAATACGGCCCCCTGTCATTTCAAAATGACGCAGGTATACCAGAGGGAAAATTCATGGCAATGCTAGAATTGTATTTGAGGTCGACTTTTGTAGAGTGGGACGGTAACCTATACCTGCAAAAGAGTGGCGTTTGTATAGGTTCCTGTTTAGCGCCATTTTTAAGTGACCTGTTTTTAGCTCGCGCAGGCAGGACCATTTCTAGCCTTCTCGAAGGTAGCGGTGTCATCAGGGTTTTTAGATTTGTAGATGATTTTTTAGTTCTCATAGACAAAAAGTTCATGGACACCGACCAAGTCGTTACTAACACCTTAACAATTTTTAGGCTTGTTTTATCGCCCTTAATAGTGACACACGAACTTTCGGTCGATTCGACTATAAGGTTTTTAGATCTTAGATTATTTGTAACAACTGATCATACATGTTGGCAGTATGAGCCTCGTGCTAACAAACCATTACTACCTTTTAGCTCGTCCCATTCTAAGCTTGTCAAACGTAGCATCGCCAACATGTGCCTGCTGAATGCTTTCAAGAAATCCTGCCCACACAGAGCAGCAGACAGTTTCCTCAAGCAGGTTGACCGTCTTGAGCAGGCGGGCTATCCACAGCACACTTTGGTGTCAGTGGCGGAGAAGATTTTGAAGAAGTCGCGGAACTGCCACACAAGCGAAGGGTCACCCCAGGATAATGTTAAGCTTGCTGTGATTCCTTATATACACCGCGTATCCCATAATCTGAAAAAGATTGCCGAACAGGTTGATGTAAAGGTGGTCTTCTCTGCGCCGTTAAAACTTTCCAGGCTCTGCAAGTTGACTAACCCCTTTCTCAGGAAAGCTCCGGCCTGCAATGTGAACCACCAGAACAAGTATGTAATTTGTCAGAAGGGTGTGGTCTACGAGTTCCCCTGTTCGTGTGGTAGATGGTACGTAGGCCATACCGAGCAATGCCTGAATGATAGGCTAAGACAGCATAATAACAACGTCAGAAATGGCAGAGAGGGCCACCTCGCAATTCACTGCCGGGATTGTCATTGCGTTCCTAACTTTAGCGCCTGCGCGGTAGTCGCCCGAAGCCCTGATAAATCAGTAAGACTAATCATTGAGGCCAAGAGAATAATCGAATTAGGTGATCTGTGCGTCAGCGTAGCCTCCATTTCTTTATCGCCAAAGGAGTTACGCTACTTAAATGCGGCTGCGCATTAAGGCACGGTGACGGCGCGCGCGGTGTCTATATATGTTCTGTGCTCTTTCGAAATAAATCTTTGTTGGAAGTGGCGCTCCGTGTGTGTGTACTGTCTCTCTTCGTCCGTGTCGTTTTCGCGCCTTAAGCTGCAAATTCGTTGTGATGCTGCGACCTTTTATGCCGCATGTCTGGTGTGTTCCTACAATCTTTTCAATGATGTTCTGAATTCTCCTGGCTAAATCCTTTATGATAATTTTATAATAAGTGTTCAAAAGACAGATAGATTGATACGATGTTACAGATTGAAGTTTGCTGCTATCATCTCTCTTCGGAATGAAGGCAGTATGCGCCTGCGTGTAAGAGCGTGGCAGTTTTTTTTCTTTTTGTATGCTTCTACGATAACTTCGTATAGCGTAACTGCTACATCTTCTTTATAAACTCTATAAAACTCCGCCCCGATTTCATATGGGCTGGGCGTCTTGCCTGTAGTTACGTCATCAAAAGCTTTTTCTTATTTCCTGTACGCTGATAAAAGCCCCTAATATTTCACGTGTATCGGCGTCAAGCTTTGGCATGATATCAAGAAAGGCATCACTAAATCCCGTGGTCATGGGTACTCGTTTTCCGAGCAGACCGCAATAATTTTCCGCAAACGCCTCCATTATCTGACCTTTTTCATTCGTCAGTCTGTCATTGCCTAGTATATCTCGGATTTCATTCATTTGTGCGTATTTGTTTTCGTCATCCAAAGCTCGGTTTGTGGGTGTTTCACCTATCCAAAGTTTTTCGCTTCTAGCTCTTATTATAGCGCCTTTATACTTCTCTTTATCTAAAATCTCCAGTTTGTTTTTAGTATCGGTTGTTTCATGGGTAAAGGAGCCGGGTTTCACAGTTTCTTCATGCAAGAGCACTTGTGATTGCCTTCGCAGGTTCCTTTCCACCTGTTTCTTCTCAACTTTATTTTTTTAGATCGTTCTATCGCATTCATTTTAATCTCTTGTTTGAAAATTTTCCACTTCGTTTCCCAGTCATCTTTTTGATTACCATAGAGTTTCGTGAGGGCTTCGGTTATATCTTTACCATAAGATTCATATTTCAAGGTATGATTGTTTATATTCCACAAGTGCCAGCTAAATTTCGGAATACTGTCTTTAGTGCCAAGGGTAAAACTAATCATACAGTGGTCGCTGAAAGACACTGGTGTAACAACATATTCATCACAGCCCATCACAAGGTCCAGTGAGATGTACGCTTTGTCTGAACGTGCGTGGCTTAGACCCTGAAAGTGCGTAAACGGAACACTGTAATTAGACATACATAAACCAACATCTTCCAGGCCATTTTCTGCAATCATTTCATTTAGGAACACTGCGTTTTTATCAAATGACTGGACTGGCTTGGCATGGTCCTCCTTTCTACAAACGCAGTTAAAATCACCAAAAGAGACTACATAATTGTCACATTCAAGTTAGTTACTTCTACAAAGAAAACTTTCCTTTCACTGTCTCGGTTCAGAGCATAAACGCATATGACGCGCCATTCGAAATTCAAGAGAAAAAAATCACACACTACGTAGCGTCCTTTATCGCTGCTTGCTACACTTCTTTCAACAACGCCTATCGATCGTCGTATGACAAGCGCACACCCTCCTGATAAGCCATCAGCATGGGATACACATATGTTATACATTGAGCGAAAAGATAACGTCATATGATCGGTATCTTTCTCTGTCGCTATTTTAGTTTTCTGCACAGCAATAACATCCAAGTCATGCTCCGAAAACAGCCTACTCAACTGGTACTGCCGCCTTCTTGATGCTAACCCGCGTACATTCAAGCTGGCAAATCACATCGCTCTTTGAAGTTTCAGGCTCATTTTTTTTAAAGTACATGTAGCTGCTCACCATACCGTTTTAGCCGAACTCCGCCTATTTAGTCGTCCGGTGCATCTTCTTGGTAGAAGGCGGCACGTAATGTGTTGTCCAGAGGCCGGTTTTCCAGCCCTTTTCCCCTTCTGTTAAATTTAGTTTGACCGCCAGTCGCTGCCTCCGAAGGAGAGTTGCTTTCGGTGGCGGTTCCAGATTGCTTATATCACTTGATTCTGTTGAGGCTGCGTCTCGTGGTCGTTCCCCTCCCGTACCTGGTACCTCGGCGTCGTGCCACTCCATGACACCATCCTCGGCATGTTCCTGGACAGTTTGAGTAGAGGATTCGCTCTCATCTGTTGCAGTGGATGCGTCGTTAAAACATAAGTCTCCTTTGCGGCCCCGCCGCGGTGGTCTAGTGGCTAAGGTACTTGGCTGCTGACCCGCAGGGCGCGGGTTCGAATCCCGGCTGCGGCGGCTGCATTTCCGATGGAGGCGTAAATGTCGTAGGCCCGTGTGCTCAGATTTGGGTGCACGTTAAAGAACCCCAGGTGGTCTAAATTTCCGGAGCCCTCAACTACGGCGTCTCTCATAATCATATAGTGGTTTTGGGGCGTTAAACCCCAGATATCAATCAATCAATCAACCTCCTTTGCGCTCGTCAATGATTCTGTGGCCGCTTGCATACACGCACGTTCACTTGTTTTTTTCTGCTTCTTTCACATCAATCACGCCTCTTGTACTGAATGTTTTTTTCTGCAGAAGCCACCTGTGATTTCGCCGATGCATCCGCGATAGGTTGCACTCCCCCACTGTCAGTTGACCTTGGCGGTTCTTTCTGCAATCGCGTCATGCCTGCTGCACTAGGCATTTTTCCTTCACAAGCTGTTTTTTATTTCACCGAATCTTCTGCTTCGGCCTCGTTCATAGTGAGCTCGGATTTATCCATGCTCCCGGTGTTCAGTGTAGCTGCCGCAGACGTCTTCGTGCAGTTCACAGAGGCATGTCCAAAACACTTGCAAGTGTCACACCGCGGGACTCGACAGTCCCTCCCAATGTGGCCAATCTGCTGGCAGCGCAAACATCACGGCGCTTTTCCGGTTACCACAATACTGCGAGCTCTCCTCCAACTCGTACCTGGTAAGGTATATCGTCCAGCGTAACGTTAGCCTCTAGCCAGAGCGTCACGGTTCTCGTCATGGTATTCTGCTAGGTGTAGCCGTCAATTCCTCACTTATCCATTCCTACGTCCAGGACCGTCCCGCAGGGGGTCATTGCATTTCCTACGTCCTCTTCTCGTACGTGGTAGAGCAACCAATGCAGCTTCAGACGGACGTCGCGGTGGCTTGGGTCAATTACCATGCATTTGAGGCCTTTCACAGTCAATTGCGAATCAGTTAAAAGTTTCTTTACCCCATCAGTGCTTCTGCACGTCACCGCCCACACGTGATTCATTTAATACGCGCCGAGCGCAAAAACCTCGGTGGGCTGAACACGTCGAAAAAGTGGCTAACGAAAGTCTTCCGCGTGATAAGGTCTTCCTTTTACATCCGCGTGCAGAAAAACAGTGTTCTGAATCACATACCCATTTGGCAGAGGGGGCAAAATAACAGCATAATCCTGGGGCATTTCAATTCTGGAACCGCGGCTAAGCTGAGCCGCCGATGCCACTCCTACGGGGCTCATGATACCCACGTCCGAACGCTTTCGACACCGGAAGTAGAATCCTTGGAGCCCCCGCCCCTCCGGAGAATGCTCTCACTACACCACGCATGATTGGTTGATTGATTGATATGTGGGGTTTAACGTCCCAAAACCACTATATGATTATGAGAGACGCCGTAGTGGAGGGCTCCGGAAATTTAGACCACCTGGGGTTCTTTAACGTGCACCCAAATCTGAGCACACGGGCCTACAACATTTCCGCCTCCATAGGAAATGCAGCCGCCGCAGCCGGGATTTGAACCCGCGCCCTGCGGGTCAGCAGCCGAGTACCTTAGCCACTAGACCACCGCGCCGGGGCTCACTACACCACGCAAAACATGCTTATGGAGTTGTAAAACGACTAGTTATCCGAAGAACGTGCCGTACAACTTCATGTTTACAAGTCGCGTAGTCAAGACTGACACGTTATTCCTTTCGAAAAATAATTGTGTCTTGATTCGACAGTGATGAACGGCTTCCGGGCACCAAATGACGAGCAGATATTAGCAAGAGTGCAAAGTTTTTTTTTTTAAGCATACACATCTTAACTCTGAAAAATCTCAAATTGACTGGAGGAGCTGCCAGAGATTGTCAGCTGTTGCTGCCGATAGTCTTTTTTTCCTTTGATATTCGTTTCTAGCCCTTTTTACTGGTCAACAAGTTCAGATGATTTACATGTCTTGTTTGGTAAGTATCCATGCACCCGAGTGAATATTGAGTATTTTTCTTTCGCGCAAGCGACGATGTTGCAGTACACATCTGGCGTGCCAGATTACAAATTTGCAGTTATATCTGTACCTGCAACTAAGAAACCGCCGAAGAAATTACTGATGCAATCTGCTGAAAATGTATGCCAGTATGTTAGTTCACTAACGCGCACCAAATTGGCAACTCAAACTTGCGTGTTCCTACGTACGAGTCAGAGAAGTACCGGCTCCTGCGCTCAGAAGGAAGCTTTCGGTGACAGCCTACGTTGCTGAAAGCACGACACATCGATCGTCGCCGCTCGTTGTGCGGGCACCACGTGCGCCGGTAAATGGTAGATTTAGGCTCAGGGATGTCTAAAGTGCACTTTATAGTCATTCTTACACTTTAGAATTGCGCCTAATTAATGTAAAAAGCGCCGGCAGCAGGTACATCGACGCGGGTGGCACGATAGGCCTCGCTGGGACGGGGCACTGGGTAAGGCTGCTTTCGAAGCAGCTGAGTTAGGATGCTTGGAGTTTCTGCATTTGAGCTTCGCAATATTTCTAACTGTACCTAAATTGTACCTGAAAACGTGGAAGGTCAATCAATACCAGATATGCATTTACGAAGTGGCGATGGCGAGCGACAGCCGTTTTTTCTGGCCTCCGCTGGCAGTGAACAGCGGGCATGACAGTGTACAGATATATGCAGTTATATCAATACCAACAATTAAAAAACACCCATAGAAATACCAATGCCATCCGCTGAAAACGTACGCCAGGGAGTCAGTTCACGAAGGTGTACAAAATTACCAACTGCAAATTGCGGGTTGTTACATATCAGTCGGAGATCGAAGTACCGGCTAAGTGCGGCCGGCAGCTTTCTTTGACAGCCTGCGTAGCTGAAAGCGCGATGTTCGATCATTAGCGTTCTTGTGCGAACATCGACACAACACAAAATAGTGTATTTAGGTTCATGGCTGTCTAAACTATACTTTACAATTATTCTCACACTTTAAAGTCGCGTGTACACGAAGCAAGAAGCGCCGGTAACATATATACCAACGCGGCTGGCATGACAGGTTTAATGCTCGCTGGGCCGGACACTGGTTAAGACCGCTTACGCATGCTCGGTATCTGTTAAAAAATTACGTATGCTCGGTATCTGTTAGAGTAGCTTCTCTCCTTGCCGTCGAATCAAGCGTTTTGTATTCAACGACACCGAAACAAACCCCGGCACACGCTACAATAACATGCACGCCGCAGCTGCGCTCGTAGAAACAGTGCGTGCTGCAGTATTCACCAGCGCTTGCCAGTGAAACATCCAGCGCTTCGCAGTGTGCACCAGCCTCACAGCGGCTCAGCCAGCGTCCCTACCAGAGCGACGCAGCCTTTTTCCAGTGCGCCCAGGGAAGGGCCAGTGATTACAAGCGTGTACCAGTGTCTCCAGCGTGTACCAGTGCCAAAAAACGTACTGACATCACGCTGTTTTTGCGATATGGTGACGTCATTGAAATGTTTTGGAGGCTTCTTTTATAATTGCCTGTTTCGCCAATGAATCCGTATTCACAGTCTTTGCAAGGAATTTTATGCACTACACCGGGAAAATCACGTCGGTGCAATTTATCTTTGACATTTTTAGGACGGCCTCTGAGCTTTTGTGTCGGAAGGTGAGCCACTTGGACGTCGTAGCCATGCGAAATCCGAGCGAGGGTTTCGCTGAAGCCTGGGACGTAAGGCTCCGATGCGCGTTTTCATGTAGCAATGGTGTGTGATTAAGCCGGGCGTTGCAGTTGTCGCTGCACCGAGTACACGAAGGAAAGCGGGTATCCGCAAGTAGCCAGCTCCCATCGAACGGACTCTACATCTTCTACTGCGTCTTCTTTCTTAGAACAAATCCTCCAAGCGCACTTTACGAGTGTATACACAACAGAACGTTTATGGCAGGATGGGTGCACAGAAGTGAAGCTCAGAAAACGACCGGTGTCTGTTTCTTATCTGTAAACGCTGAAAGTCAGGCGCCTACTGTCTCGTTTCGCGAGGACGTCAAGGAACGGAAGGCAACCGTTTGATTCTTCTTCCATGGTAAACTGTATCGCGGCCTCTACAGAGTTTAGCTGTTCCAAGAATACTGGCAGGGCGTCCCGTTACAAAACACAGCAACAATCATCACATATCGAAGGAAAGTCTTGGGCAGGGCAGCGAATGAAGTGAGAGCCCGGTTTTCAACTGCCTCCATGGTAATGTTTGCGACAGTGACGGGCACTGAAGAGCCTATTGCAGTGCCATGTACCTGCTTGTAGTATTTGCATCTCAGAATATAAAGTAGGTGTTCTTTAAGCATAATTGCAGCAAACTTAACAGATCAGGAACATCGATGGGGGTTCTGTCCAACAATGATTGGTCTGACTCAAGGGCTGCCTTGCACACGTCAATTATCATACCAACAGGTGCACTTGTAAAAAGCGGCCGTACATCAAAAGATGCTAGAACACACTTGTCATCTTGTACCATGTCGCGTACCTTATCAATGAAATCGCTGGAATTCCTTAAGTGCGTTTCACTTTTTCCAACGAGCGGCGAGAGGGTTCTGTGTAGGTAAGCCGGAAGCTTCTTCAGAGGTGACCTTGTGAAATCAGCAATAGGGCGCATTGGGACATCTGTCTTGTGAATCTTAGGCAATCCATACATAGCAGGCGCTGAGCCATTGTTACAAAGAAGAGAGTAATATAGACTTTTGTGTTGGCGGCGCGAAGCCAAAGACGTCATAAAGGGCCCTTGGAAGTTTTGCTGTTGGGCCGCTATGTGGTGGAAGGTACGTTCTCGCATCCTCGAGAAGGGCGTTAACCTTGTTCACGTAGTCATTCATGTCGAGCCAGACAGTAGCGTTGCCCTTGTCCGCAGGAAGTATTACAATTTCTTTATTATTGCGTAGGGACTTCATCTCCTGAAGTTCTGCTGATGTCAGAGGGGAAGGCTGGATATGATGAAGTGAAGAGAGCACAGAAACATCACGCGTACGGGCTTCGTCTCTACGAGAAAGTTCTACAAAGCTCACAGCGTTCTTGACGGCGCATATTATCTTCTTACCGTCCGTTTCAGGGCCCGTATTCAAATTTAGTCCCAGATTTGGAAACACAGTCTCCGCGACATTTGGCCTGTAGGAAGAAAGGTTCTGCAAAGTGCATTTGCCTGGCGCACGCGCACCCTTCGCATGTCGCTGTTGTAAATTAGCCAGCTTTTTTCCTGCGACTATTCACAACGACGGCTCTGAACCATGGCGTTGAAATTTGCGTGTAGCTGTATGCTCGTGAATTCGTCTGCGCACTGAATTCAATGCAGCGCTGAGCGAAAAAGGCATCATTTTCCAAGCTTCGTATCCGGTTTTTGCAATCTAAAATTTTTGCTAGCAGTTACTGTCACTCTGCCTTCGAAACAACGCTGATGCCAAACTTTCTGGGTACAAGTCAGTTTAAACGAAGAGAGCGAGAGATCATACCTTGAGATTTGCAAGCCAGGTTGAAGTTCAAGTGGCACTTGAAGGAAGCCACTTTGCAGGAGAGCGCGATATAACGCCGAATTTGCTGGATGAAGAAGTGGCCATACGCTATGCGAAGGTTTCTATTGTGAAGAGTCCGACGGAATCCTGTCTGGTCGGGGACAAACATAGTGCAAAGTAACAAAAACGCCGACCAAGGTGAAATACACAAAAATTAAAAAGACCTTGGTCGGCGTTTTTGTTACTTTGCGCTTTCTTTTACTCTTCTCTCAATCAATTTCCATATATTACAACTGCGTCACAGTTCCCCAGAACAGCTTCAGAGTGGAATGACCTGCTCTTTGACATCGTTAACATTACCTCATCATTTACTCTTCATGAGCACGTCACTAGTAATCTGCAATGCTAATCGAATCACCGTTGTACAACTTCTAATTGTGATCCCAGCCCTTATGTTCCAGTTAACCCTTTAGGAAAATGAAACTAAAACTGAACTGAAATATTTTTCTCGGCAGACTGACTCAACACCCCATGGGTCAGAGTGAGTTGACTTATGGATGAGTTTTTCAACCTACGGGCACAGCTGTGGTAGAATTCAATAAACTGATTAAGTGTTGCAACGTGGTCTGGTATGGGTTCTGGGCGTACTGAGAGATAGTTTGATGTGGGCCCCAACATGTATCCACCTCAGTGAATCAGTGGGTAGGGCTCGGCCACTCACGCAAAGGTAACGGGTTCGACTACCCTGGTTTGGCTTCGTATTCCGTTTCAGGTGAAGTAACAGAGGCACGCATACTGTGAGTTGTCAGTGCATGGTAAGAACACCACATGATGGAAACTTGCAGAACCCCTCACTAAGAAACGCTTCCTAGCTATGTCTATTTTCCGCACGTTAAGCCAAGCATCTTAATATATTATTATTGTTACTATTATTATTATTATTATTAATATTATTATCGAGCATATATATTTTAGTTAGAATAAGCGACAGAAAAATGTGTTATTACCAAAGGTGGAAGAAGGCCCTTATTACTAGGAAAGTATGAGAGCACAGCTTCGTTTCTGGAAATGTAAGTCGAAAAACTAAGATTTATTAGACAAAACCTTATCTTGATCCGGCTTTTAGAGAACGCGTATTCGATAAGCATTTCCAATATTCTTCAGGTAAAGGCGCAATATGCTTCAGCGCAACGAGCATAGAAAATTCACTGGCCTGACATTGGTAAGCGTACGTGGAAGACGCCATATTCTAAAGGCATGCCCCGCCAAAGGATACAGAATATCAGCCTAAAATTTGATTGCATGCAAGGTTCTCGGCGTATGTGGAGCTACATAGTCGTACATTTCGATGAGCACAGTGCGAACGCCAGCCGCCGTTACATGAGCTGTGTTATTGCTCGCACGTGTATGGCGCAATTGTGTTATAAGGGGCAGTCTACTCATCTGGGCGTTCTCGTAACTACTTTCGAGGTGCCAGAAATAGGGTTTGACCAAAGCAACCTATGACGGGGCCTTTCATCCATGATTTATTCACGCATTACCGATCTTCGCCATCTTTCCGTTCTTCATAAGATTAGAGTGCTCGGTCGTCAGCCGTCACACTTGCGGGAAAGCCTATTGGACCACATCCCCTAAGGCAATGAGTCACAATATTCCATTACAAGTAATCTCGTGACAGTAATTTTTTCATCCAATCCTGTGATATCGTCCTCAGCAGGTGTACGTAGCACAACACTAGGGCGCTTACCTGAAGTTACTCAGTTCATGGTCTTCGCCTAAAGGAAACTCTTTTTTAGGTATTCATACAAAAAAAAAACCACGAGTGGGAAGTGCATCGAAGTAAAGCCTCTCTTTCTAGGTCAAAGAAAAGGTGGCACACAGGTGCAATGCTGTCTGAACTATTTACAACGTTGTACTTTGTGTGCCTTTCTCGGTATTTGTGCGTGTGTGGCAAACACTAGCTTTTAACTCAGCGCCTGAGCGCATAGAATGGACAAGTCACTCAGCGACAGGGCGCTAACCCACAAAAAATGATTCACTTTATGGGGCCGTACAACTTTAAACATGGGAAACAAGAGGCGCACAAGAACGAGATCGTAACTTTCAATACATTCAGAAGATTGAGGAAGATGAATGTACCGCCAGATAAATATTTGCAAGATATTTAGGGCATCCTGGAAAAAAAACATTCTTGACAAGTCGCCTTTCAAGTCATAATAAACAAATGCAAGTACCTTTTAGGAAGCTTCATTAAAGGCGTGCTAACCCAATGACGCACCAAGGCAACAATCGTCAGCGTCGATGATTTCCCGCGTTGTAGCAAAAGGAAGAGCTGTGCTAGTTGTATGGGGTTTATTTTGAAACAGCGCAAAATGCAAAACACGCAGACGACTTAACAATACAAGCGCTTAATGGGAGCTGCGTAATTTATTCAAACGAAAAGAAAGAACAGAACACGTGAGTGCTACTTGTGCACATGACAAAACAACTAGATGCCTGTAACATCATTGTGTTTTGTCCAAGTAAGTCAACTCGTCAACGGGGAACGCATTGAACGAAGCCATTTTGCACGTAGGGAAAGCCTCTGATATGTGTTTCATGTTACAATGATTGTGTCTGAAAATAGTGTTAGGGCAGCGCAAGTATGTCGTGGAAGCACGAGCGGCGCAGTTGACAGAGAAATACGAGTAGGGCGTATCCTTTAGAGCTATGGGGCTCACACAGGCGAATGCTGAGGCCACTGTGCTTGCCTCACACAAAACTTACCACATGAGAATGAAATGAAATGTACGACATCAGTTTTTCAAGGGACAAACGACATGTACTGCTTGCCGGCGCACGTTTTGCCAGACGAGGTATCCACACGCGAGGGCAACTTATCGTCCGCGACCTCCTCCACAAAATCCGGGAACTCTAACGCGAACCAACGTTGCCACTCGATACATTCGTTCTGGCGTCGGCAGAGTCAACCACCGAATACGCTCGCGATGCTTTTGCTCGCACTGACCACACCCGCCAGCTTGCCTGCAACAGAATCACAGCTTCTGAACATACGCAGAAACACCATTACGACGATATACATCGCGAATAACGATTTTCAGTGGCTTCTCTCGTTCTTCTCTGGTCCCCAACGCGACGTGCCGGCCTTTCAGAGAAGCCACTTTCTCGTTTCTCGAGCCCATACCACCTACTTCGACATGTAACTTACGCTGCGTACGAAATTGTTCCCGATTACCCCACATTCTCGTCGCCGGTGTTATCTCGCGATGGTGTTCACGTATCGAAGCTCAAGCGCTACCACCCGCCTTCTACTCTATCCCCGCAGACCCTCCGGGTCGGCATGTTTGCCGCCAGTGGTTGTGTTGCGTGTTTTCAGTGACCTTGTCAATCTATAGTGAAACATACCCAAAAAGGCGTCTAACGGGAAGCTGAAGAAGTTGACTGTACACTAGGTTTTGTCACGTCGCCGATACAAATTGCTAAGAAAAAGACTTAGTCATCCCATTCACTAGCCTTCACAAGAAACAATGTACTTTCTTTCGGTACTTCGGATCTGGGCTTCGACCACAAGAACGTTTTTCATGCAGTTTGTATTACCTTAAGAAATGGAAATACGTGTGAGATGCCTAAATAATGCTTTCAGCATAAAAAATATTTTGGAATACTCTGCGATTGGCTTCAAAACCGCTCATAGGCGCCTCGAAAACACCGATGGCCTCTACAAAGCATTACATTTTCTACTACGGAGCGTGCTCCTAAAATCAATTACTCTAGCATCACTGCTTATTGCATTTTATACATACAGTGACACTCCTTTACTAAAAGCATGGATATATTGGATTGTGAAGCATTGGCTTTCTGGTGAAATATGTCAGACAAGCTCTGCAGACAGCCTATAGCATGGTTTTGTGTCGAATGCATACAGTAATCGTTTGTCATATTTCGGAAAACATGCAACCAACTCATGGTTTTTGGACAACGTCCCAGTGTTTCTTTCCAATTTGTTTCTACTCCGTGTACTCCTAGGAAGATTCACAAGATAATTGTGCTTCATTTTTTTCCTATGAACAGTCAAGCATGGGTCTGATGTTTTACTTTCATTTCTTCAGGTTTTGTTAGATTAAACTCTATTGTTTTTAAAGAATCCTGTCTGCTTGGTCTTATGCAAGACTCCAGCATCCCTGTAGAAATAAATGTACAATAAACAAAGGGCACTTTTCCTCGCTGGCGTATTCTTGCTTAATTTATACAATAAAGATTTGAAAGTCTGTGACTTCACTTCAATGTTTTCTTTGGTGGGATGCTGTTTACAAAAATGTCCAGCACAAGTGCTTCTGAGCCTTGTTCTCTTTTTCTTTCCGACAATTTGGGCAGTACCATTTCTTCAATTTTGGTGCGCGTTTCAAGGAAACGCAAGCAAAGCGAAACGATATCAGCTAGCATGCCCTGTTATCACGTGCTATCATGTTTCCGGACTCTGCCCCTTGCAAAAGCATACGTGCACCCTTAATCTTGTTCCACATATGTTCAAGATAAAGCAGTCGTTAACCGGAACAGACAGAGCTGTTACGTGGATCAGAGTGGTCTGGCGAAGGTTATCTGGAACAGCAGCTGTTTTTTTTAGTTTTTGTTCAGTTAAGTGGAACCCGATAATAATTCTACGATTAATTATGCGATCGCGTTCCTGAGGTGAGTGACGAGGATTTATACTGCTTTTGCATTAGTTGTACGGCTGAGGCAGTCCTTGCGCCATTTTTATCGCTTGCTTTGAGTGTTGTCTTTGTTGTGTAGCTTGAATGTATACGCGACCGCAACCAAACAAAAAAATTTCGCGCAACTCTCCTCGGGGGAACACGGAGGAGGATGCGGAGCATATAATTGGTTAACGGGGTGTTAAAGTGCGACTTACTTGGGTCGATGGCTAAATTGGTTAACGTGGTTGTGAAATGGGGTGTTAAATTGCGACTCACTTGGGTCGCTGGCTAAATTGGTTAACGTGGTTGTAGGAGGGGTGTTAAATGAGTGAACACGTACGACACGTATGCGAAAGGGCGGTGTTTATTTATTGCGACGAACTTTGAGCACGATGGCTTTTAGAAGCCACTTTGGCCGGCGCTGGTCAAAGGGACGTCGATCATTGCGACCTCGGACGTCGACGCGCCGTACAAACCAACCGACGAGCGGCAACTGAGCGAGCGAGCACCGACCTTGAGTATATATACAGCGCGACGGCGCATGCACTGTCAGCTGTCGAATGTTCGAGAAGGGGGAGAAGCGCAACGGCGCATGCGCGCGCGTCAGCTGCCGATGTTCTCGAAGTGCGACGGCGCATGCGCGCGCGTCAGCTGCCGATGTTCTCGAAGCGTGACGGCGCATGCGCGCTACATTATACAGCTAGCGAATGTTCGTGAAGAGGAGAAGTGCACGCGGTGTGTAGAGGAGGAAGGGTGCACAGATGGTGAAGGAGTGAAGCGCGCGCGGTGTGTAGAGGAGGAAGGGATGCACAGATGGGGGAAGAAGGAGGAGGAAGCTTGCGGACGGCGCCGCACTACAAGCCTCGAGTATTAGATGCTCCGCATCTAAAAGAGTTTGAGCATGCATGACCAAGCAAGATGAATACATAAGCGTCTGTTAGCAACATAGTTAGTGTGCCTGGTAGAAATGTTATGCAAATTATGCCAAAAAATTATAGACATAACGAAATGCTCGCAAGAAAACTGCACTGTACCAGTTTATTGTTTTTAATTTTAGGCTTGGTTCACTGAGGTTTGATCCTTTTCAAATGCTTGCCCTCCACATCCAGGGAGAAGTATCTTCACAGCGGAAGCTTACGCGATACTTCTGGCGGCCAAACACATCAAGCAATTGGAAATACAAAAAGCAGTAATTTAAAGGACTCCCTCAGTGTGGTAACGGCTCTGCACACTCTTAAAAAACAAAAAAACCCTGTCTTCGTCTCACTTTACTCCATTTTATGCGCACTCTATACACTCAACCAACATGTTGTAGTGTGCTGGGTGCCAGGGCACCGTGAGATCCAAGGCAACGTGGTGGTGGATCAGCTTGCTGCATCCGTCTACGAAAGCATTGCCACTACACCCATATAAATCCCGCCTTTGATCTGAAGCCGTCTCTCAAACGACTGCTCAGGGACTACTGGCAGGGCAAGTGGGATGGACACACATAAAACAAACTACACATTATTAAGCCGCAACTTGGCCATTGGCTGCCAGTATCAAAATCGCGTCTCACAGAGGTAATACTAACGAGACTCAGGATAGGACACACATACACGACACACTCATATCTTTTGTCCAGTGGCGATCCACCATTGTGTGATAGATGTGGTGAAGCATTAACAGTTCTTCACATGTTAATCCAGTGCAAACAGTTAGAAATTCTAAGAAAACAACACTCTCCATTACCCTACCGACAACATATACCTTTACACCCTGCAATGTTCATCGGTAGGGAACCGCTTTTTAGCCGAAAATCATTGTTAGCGTTTTTAAAAGAAATTCACAGTTTTCATATCACACACCCGTAGCACGACCTCACCAGAGAGGTTTTCGTTGCGGTAGCTACACAACAAAGCACTTGCCTCACGGCCCTTGGACGCAACGGTATGAACGAGTGAGGCACTTGTTCTAATTCCATACTGTCTACCATCGTTTTTATTATCACCAACTTTTGTCATCTATTCGCACCACACACACCTTTCACGGCATGGTCATGATTTTATTGTATGTTTTTACTCGCCTTACCGCGAATAATTTTATGGCCCTTATACAGCCGCTTATCACAATCATTGTTCAGATTTTATTAAGATGAACTGGCCCTTGCGCCACAAAACATCAAAAATCATCATCATCTTCATCATCATCATCATCATTCACCTAATCATTCAGATATCAGACTAACAAAAAGACTTACACGAGGCACTGACTGACTATGATTGCGCGGAAGTGTTCAACAAAGCGTTTTCATTTGTGTACTCCACCTGGCACACCCTCGTTGTCGCCATAAATCAGGTTAGGAGCGTGAATTCCAGCGGTCACATTTTTGGAAGGATGCATTTATTCTATGATTTATAAATATAGGTTTCTTCTTCAACTTCTATGGATTTCATTAGCTGGAAACTTCTCAATAACATGGAATTCAGTTGTGCACATTATTACGTCGTCACCTCAGTAGTCATGCCGGCTGATTAGAAAAAAGGCAAGGTCATTGCAGTAAACAAACAGAGAACAAAACTCATCCTTGAACTACGGCCCTCTTTCATTTTTTAGAGTGCCTCTCAAAATCACGAGACCCGTTTTTAAAACACAAACCAACTTTCTGGACTCCAATGCATTTTTCCAGTCTTCACAGTGCAAACTCGTTGGGGCCTTTTTTCGAAACTCACTTAGCATAAATTATTCCTGACCTACAGACTACCTCGATCACGATACCCAAATCGGCTTTATTTTTCTTAATTTTCTAAAGCCTTTCGCAAGGTTCTTCTCCAGCGTTTTTCACTAAATCTTTCAAAGCTCGACTTACATCTTAACATACTCCTATGGCTTCAAGAGTTGCTAACTAACCGCTGACAATTCCTCATACTAATGGTAAATTGTATAAGACCCT
This sequence comes from Rhipicephalus microplus, assembly GCF_043290135.1. Taxonomy (NCBI): domain Eukaryota; kingdom Metazoa; phylum Arthropoda; class Arachnida; order Ixodida; family Ixodidae; genus Rhipicephalus; species Rhipicephalus microplus. Next base: position 210,238,907 of record NC_134703.1, read on the forward strand.
CCCAGTAACCTCAGGAGTCCCACACGGGCATGTTTTGGGTCGCCTCCTACTCTTAATAATTATCAATGACTCCTCATTCCACATTTTCTGTAACATTTTCATGTTCGCTGGCGATTGTTAAATTTACCGTGCTAATAATCACTGTCATGACCATTACATTCATCAGAGCAACGTTCACAATAAACTGAATCAGTGTAACGTTGCTCTTACGACTCTCACTTTCTCTACTCTATTTCAAATTATTCGGCTGAATTAGTAGACTCACAAGACACTTTTTTCCATGTTAGCTTCACTCACCTGTATTACTAGTATGACTTCAACATCGAACAAAACACTAGCCTTTCTATATGCCATCTTCGCTTTGCACCACGTCATGTTAAGTTCCTCGCATATGAACAATTTATAAAAAAGAACGGAACTACGCATCTGCCATCTGGAGCCAGCCTCAAATATACCGAATGACATGTATAAAGGGCGGTGTAAACGGGGCCACTTGATTCATTCATTAATAATATTCATTACACACCATCACTTCATCTTCGAAAGACTTATCTGGTCTATCACTTCTTTCTGGTCGTCACAGAAATTCTACCCTTACCCTCTGCCATAAGTTCTTTTACTCTTTATTCAGAGTCTGACGGAATCCCGTCTGGTCGGGGACATCGTGCAAAGTAACAAAAACGCTGACCAAGGGAAATACCCAAAAATAAAAAAAATTTCGGCTCCCCACAAAGCAGCCTTGTTCACAGTGACCGGCTCCGCCATGGTGGTCTAGTGGATAAGGTACTCGGCTGCTGACCCGCAGGTCGTGGGTTCAAATCCCGGCTGCGGCGGCTGCATTTCTGATGGAGGCGGAAATGTCGTAGGCCCGTGTGCTCAGATTAGGGTGCAGGGTAAAGAACCCCAGGTGGTCGAAATTTTTGGAGCCCTCCACTACGGGGTCTCTCATAATCATATGGTGGTTTTAGAACGCTAAACCCCACAAATTAATCATTCACAGTGAGCGCAAATGGCGTAGTGTGCTCTTCTTATGCACGTTTCATCACGTTTTGCAGACATCGCGCGTACACAGGGGGGAGTGTCCTAATATTTCTGTTCAACGTATGCGCAGTAGTTTGAATGGCCTGAGATTCCATGTGCAATCATGGTAACAACTTTCTTTCCGTGACATTGATGCAGGCATTATCCCAGTCGATATCATGCCCAGTAGACGCAACATGTTTTGCAAGGGCATTAGAAGCTACTTTCTTGTTCTTACTCTATTGCAAAAACCAGTCCCACTGGGTACCAGTGTCCAGTGCCATGGCTGATTATGGGCCCAGTATGGATGGATGGATGGATGGATGTGGCTGTACCCTTTAGATCGGGCGGCGGCTAAAGCCACCTAGCCGTAATACTTAGTGAACTAACCATTACATTTATCTTTTTTTTTCCTTTAAATAATGAAGTTGAGGATTCGTACTTCGCAGTGAAGGGTTTAATTTTCACTCGTGCCTTGACTTTAGCCACCAATCATATAACCTCCTTCTAGTTAAGTCTACCCGCTTAAAGTCTATGTTGCCCTCGCTGTCCCTAAATCCCAGTGCTTTGAAAAACTCTGCGCCATCATCCTGAACTATAGGGTGAAGCCCTTTACAGAACATTATCAAGTGTTCGGCAGTTTCTTCTTCCTCTCCACACGAACTGCATACTGTGTCGACCCATTCGTATTTGGCCCGATATGTCTTGGTTCGCAGTACTCCCGTCCTGGCCTCAAACAGTAGAGAACTACCCCGAGTATTATCATAGATCCTTTCCTTGGCAATTTCCTGCTTAAAATTTTGATAGGTCTCTAGTGCGGACTTCTTAATCATGCCCATTCTCCACATGTCAGTCTCCGTTTCCTTCACTTTTTCTTAACCGATAGTTCCTTTTGGTTTGGCCACCTGCTGTTTTCTAAGCATTTACCAGTCAACTTCCTGGTTCGCTTCCTCCATTTTGTATCGACATTTTTCATGTACAAGTAGCTGAAAATCTTCCTAGCCCAACGCTCTTCCCCCATTTCCCTCAATCGCTTCTCAAATTTTATCTTGCTGCTAGCTTCACTGCCCTCAAATGATGTCCATCCCATATCACCTTGTACTCCCTGATTTGGTGTATTCCCATGAGCTCCTAAAGCAAGCCTACCTATTCCACGTTGCTTAATTTCTAATCTTGCTTGAACTTCTGATCTCATGCACAAGACTGCATTGCTGAACGTCAGCCCAGGAACCATGACCCCTTTCCATATTCCTCTCACAACATCATACCTATTGTAATTCCACAGTGCCCTATTTTTCATGACTGCTGCATTCCTGTTACCTTTAGTCGTCACGTATATTTCGTGTTCCCTCAGATACTCGGTCCCATTGCTTATCAATACGCCCAGATATTTGTATTTATCTGTTATCTCTAGCGTGACCTCCTGTATTCTAAGCTCACTACCTTCGTTGTCATTGAAAATCATGACTGCTGCTTTTTCCCTACTGAATCTAAAATCTAACCTATCTCCCTCATTACCGCAGATGTCCATCAATCTCTGCAAATCTTCCTTGTTGTTGGCCATCAGCACTATATCATCTGCGTACATTAATGCTGGTAGTGCCTGATCAATAAGTTTTCCTTGTTTGACTAAAGAGAGGTTGAAGCCCAGTCCACTTCCCTCTAATTTTGCCTCTAATCCTTGTAGGTACATCATGAATAATAAGGGTGACAGGGGGCACCCCTGCCTAAGCCCCCGTTTTACCTCTGCCGGCTTGGATACCTGTTTTTCCCACTTTATAACTACCTTGTTACCTTTATAGACACCCTTTAAAAGATTAGTGACTACGTGTTCCACGCCTTGTGTGTCCAGTATTCCCCACAATTCCTCTTGAACCACACTATCGTACGCTCCCTTGATATCCAAAAATGCTAGCCACAGGGGTCTGTGTTCTTTTTCTGCTATTTCGATGCACTGCGTCAGTGAGAACAGATTGTCTTCCAACCTCCTGTGTTTCCGAAACTCATTCTGCAGTTCCCCCACCACCCCCTCATCCTCTATCCACGCCTGCAGTCTTTCCTTTATAATCTGCATCGCCAGCCTGTAGACCACTGATGTCACTGTTATAGGACGGTAGTTGTTTATGTCAGCTTTGTCCCCCTTTCCTTTATAGATCATGCTCATCCTGCTCAGTTTCCATCCATCGGGAACTTCACCATCGATTATTATTGTACTCACTGCCTCTCTCAAAGCCTGCTTAGACTTCGGACCTAATGTTTTTATCAGCCTAATTGGAATGCCATCTGGGCCTGTTGATGTACTACTAGGAACCCTTTTCTCAGCCCTTTCCCACTCTTGTTGTGAAAATGAAGCCATTGCACCACTTGATTCGTCTTTGTCTATTGTGGTGCATAAAGTACTTCTTTGTTGAAATTTTTCTGTCACCCTTGTTCTTATATATTCAATAGCTTCGTCCCCTTCTAGCCTGGCACCTTGGGCGGTAGTTATAAAGTTCTGCTCTAGGCTCGTCTCATTTCTTAGGGAGTTTAAATGGTTCCAAAATTTCGCAGCTGCCTTTCTATCTTTTTTATGTACTTCTGCCAGCCACTGAGCTCCCTTCCTTCTAATCTTTTCATTGATCAGAAGGGATGCATTTCTTCTACAGCTTAGAAAGGCTGCCCATTTTCTTTCCTCATCATCTGTCGGTTCACCCCGCTGCTTAGCATGTCTGTGTTCCCTAGAGGCTTCCTGACGTTTTGCTATGGCTCTCTTAAGTTCCTCATCCCACCAACTTTTGGGTTTGTGTCTTCTTTTTCGGGGTGACTTGTCACGCGTCTTAGCAAGCTCTATCTCAAAGTGTCTAATTAGATTCGTGTATGTCCACACTGTCTTATTATCCTCCGTGATTACTTTCTCAATTTGTTTAGTGGCTATTTCAATTTGCCTTTCTGGATAAAAATTTTCCTGTAGTTGCTCATCTTGCCTCCTTCCCACTTTCACTGCTCTTCCAAAACTTAGCTTGATACGTTTGTGATCGCTACCCAGACTTCTGGAGCCACCTTCATCTATGTGCATTTCCCTGAGCTTATCATACATCCTATGTGACATCAGTGCATAATCTATCGTCGACTGAAGCCTTCCTACCTCCCATGTTATCTGCCCTTCACACTTCTCGGTACTGTTGCAAATGATCAAATCAAGCCTTTCACACATATCAATGATCATTTTGCCTGTCGGGTCGGTATACTCATCTTTATCTTCTATGTGCGCATTCATGTCTCCTAGTATAATTATCTCGCACTCTCTTCCTAACTCCTGAATGTCCTTTCATATACACTCTACCATTGCCTGGTTTTCCTCTCTGGCCTTTGCTCTCGTCCACAAGTACACGAAACCAAGGAGTGTCATTTGACCTGCCACTTTCCCTTTTAGCCATAAATGTTCCTTGCACTCCTGCTTGACCCTTTGCCAGTCTGTACTTTTATGAATGAATGCCCCAATACCACCCCCCTTTCTGCTGCCTTCTGTTCTATTACAATACTCCCACGCGTAGTCCGGATTGTTCGAAGGTTGTTCCATGTCCCTGAGATGTGTTTCTACAAAACCGTATACCATCGGCCTCTCTTCCCTTAGCTGTTCTTCTATCTCTTCCCACATCAGCCTGTTCCTACCACCCGCTGGTACCAGCGCCTCCCAGCGCAGGTACTGGGACGCTGGAGCGGCAGCATCCCCGTACTCTGCGCAAAATGGCTTCGCAGGGATAAAACGGGGGCGCCCATTTGCTATAAATAAATAAATATATAAGTAAAATAAAGCGCATTTGTAATAAAAATTAAAAAAATAAAAATTAAAAACTAAAACACTGCTTGATGGGATTTGAACTCACCACCTCTTCATATTCAACCGAGTACGCTACTCTCTACGCCACGCATTTTTTATATTTTTTCTTTAATACCTGTTTTACTTTACAGGTGTTCACACAGAAACATGAATGATAAAATACACTTGAACCAATATTTGATCCGAAGTGCTCACATTAAAATTTTTTCAGGTTGCGCAATTCCTCTAACATTGTTAACCAGCTGGGAGGTTCTTCTTGTTGTTTATACACGTCAGTGATATACCGCTTATTTGCAATGAAGTTCTCCCAGACAGGAAGTATGTACTGGTCAAGATGTCTGTAAGCCATTGTGGTCTGCCAGATGCTGTCAAGGCTGATTAACATAACCATTTCGTACGGTATGCCATCCTCATTATCCACACAGAGAAAACAAATGCCATGGCTTGTAATGGGGAGATCTTTTTTCAATGTTCTTTGAAGGATGTCCGAATAAAAGACGGCGTCCCAGCAGTGAATAAACATACGGTCTATTGCCTCATGTGTTTTACAAAGTAAACAATTGGTTGTTCATGGTATATTGATTCCCTTGTCCGCTAGCCACTGCTTTACGGGGAGAGTCCCGGCTTGCAATTAAAAAAGAAAGTTTTTGCCCCTGCTTTTACTTTCATCCTTTCGAACCTTTTTGAAATGTCTTGCTCGGGTCCTCTGTTGAACATAGATCTGTACAAAGGTGTTGGAAACAAGACATCACCGAGATCCCTGTACAGATTTTTTCACTTAACAGTGGCAAGATATTCCAGCGAAAAACGCACTTTCAAAAATTCAAAAGAGTGTATAACTTCTCTCAAAAAAACCAGTCACATATCGGCACATATCACTGTTTGTAGACACAACAAAATCTGGGATGCGTGATGACAGCCTTACTTTTATCACTGTTTGCAGAAATTTGTTTCTTTGATCACGAAGGAAAATAAACCGATTAACATAACATTTATTAGATAACTTGTCTAGTAAATGAATAACATAAACCGACTCCACCATTGCCAACGGACTGGAACAAATTAGACCGGCTTGTACGTTCCCACGGCGATTTCCACACAAATACCGCAAGAATTCTCTGAAGCTTCTGTAAATTGACGCGTGACATACAAATAACTTGCATGACATACCAGATTTTGGATATCAAAAAACATGTTGCATACAGTCACACGTGCGAATATGGAAATATCCCGACCACCCCATGTATTTGTTTTTTGCCTGAGGGTTTCCGCTTCACCTTTCCAGTGATCCGCGTGGTGGCGATAGCGGTCCAAGAGTACACCGAGGTACTTTAGGGATTTGCTTTTCCATTTTGCGTTAAGGTACACCTCGGGCCTCACATCCCAATTGCCGTACCAAAAGGCAGTTGTTTTATGCCAGTTAATTACACTGCCCGTCATGTCACAAACTTTATTTGCTATGTAAACGACTTCACATATACTCTGTCTATCTTGACAGAGTATTGCCACATCGTCAGCATATGCAAGTAAACTTATTACCGTGTTCTGTAACCGAAAGCAATGCACACTTGAGTTTTGAATGATTGATAAGCTAAAGGATTTTAGGTAGATGGCGAATAACAATGCAGAGGCTGGGCATCCCTGTCGGATAGAACTTAGTATTTCAATTTCTTCACTGAGCTGCTCATTGACTATCAACTGCGTTACACACTGTGAATATGCCATCTTCAAACCATCAAAAATTACGTCACCAACTTCGACATTCTTCAAAACACTGAACAATACTTCATGGGAGACACGGTCGAAAGCTTTCTGCAAATCTATTTGCATAATTGCTATTCGTTCTTCAAAGGCGTCACAAATCTATAGTGCACTTTTTACTATATGTATGTTTGTTGTGATGCTGCGACCTTTTATGCCACAAGTCTGGTGTGTTCCTACAATCTTTTCAATGATGTTCTGAATTCTCCTGGCTAAATCCTTTATGATTATTTTATAATAAGTGTTCAAAAGACAGATAGATCGATATGATGTTACAGATTGAAGTTTGCTGCTATCATCTCTCTTCGGAATGAAGGCAGTATGCGCCTGCGTGTAAGAGCGTGGCAGTTTTTTTTTCTTTTTGTATGCTTCTACGATAACTTCGTATAGCGTAACTGCTACATCTTCTTTATAAACGCTATAAAACTCCGCCCCGATTTCATATGGGCTGGGCGTCTTGCCTGTAGTTACGTCATCAAAAGCTTTTTCTTATTTCCTGTACGCTGATAAAAGCCCCTAATATTTCACGTGTATCGGCGTCAAGCTTTGGCATGATATCAAGAAAGGCATCACTAAATCCCGTGGTCATGGGTACTCGTTTTCCGAGCAGATTGCAATAATTTTCCGCAAACGCCTCCATTATCTGACCTTTTTCATTCGTCAGTCTGTCATTGCCTAGTATATCTCGGATTTCATTCATTTGTGCGTATTTGTTTTCGTCATCCAAAGCTTGGTTTGTGGGTGTCTCACCTATCCAAAGTTTTTCGCTTCTAGCTCTTATTATAGCGCCTTTATACTTCTCTTTATCTAAAATCTCCAGTTTGTTTTTAGTATCGGTTGTTTCATGGGTAAAGGAGCCGGGTTTCACAGTTTCTTCATGCAAGAGCACTTGTGATTGCCTTCGCAGGTTCCTTTCCACCTGTTTCTTCTCAACTTTATTTTTTTTAGATCGTTCTATCACATTCATTTTAATCTCTTGTTTGAAAATTTTCCACTTCGTTTCCCAGTCATCTTTTTGATTACCATAGAGTTTCGTGAGGGCTTCGGTTATATCTTTACCATAAGATTCATATTTCAAGGTATGATTGTTTATATTCCACAAGTGCCAGCTAAATTTCGGAATACTGTCTTTAGTGCCAAGGGTAAAACTAATCATACAGTGGTCGCTGAAAGACACTGGTGTAACAACATATTCATCACAGCCCATAACAAGGTCCAGTGAGATGTACGCTTTGTCTGAACGTGCGTGGCTTAGACCCTGAAAGTGCGTAAACGGAACACTGTAATTAGACATACATAAACCAACATCTTCCAGGCCATTTTCTGCAATCATTTCATTTAGGAACACTGCGTTTTTATCAAATGACTGGACTGGCTTGGCACGGTCCTCCTTTCTACAAACGCAGTTAAAATCATCAAAAGAGACTACATAATTGTCACATTCCAGTTAGTTACTTCTACAAAGAAAACTTTCCTTTCACTGTCTCGGTTCAGAGAATAAACGCATATGACGCGCCATTCGAAATTCAAGAAAGAAAAATCACACACTACGTAGCGTCCTTTATCGCTGCTTGCTACACTTCTTTCAACAACGCCTATCGATCGTCGTATGACGAGCGCACACCCTCCTGATAAGCCATCAGCATGGGATACACATATGTTATAAATTGAGCGAAAAGATAACGTCATATGATCGGTATCTTTCTCTGTCGCTATTTTAGTTTTCTGCACAGCAATCACATCCAAGTCATGCTCCGAAAACAGCCTACTCAACTGGTACTGCCGCCTTCTTGATGCTAACCCGCGTATATTCAAGCTGGCAAATCACATTGCTCTTTCAAGTTTCAGGCTCATTTTTTTTAAGTACATGTAGCTGCTCACCATACCGTTTTCGCCGAACTCCGCCTATTTAGTCGTCCGGTGCATCTTCTTGGTAGAAGGCGGCACGTAATGTGTTGTCCAGAGGCCGGTTTCCTAGCCCTTTTCCCCTTCTGTTATATTTAGTTTGACCGCCAGTGCTGCCTCCGAAGGAGAGTTGCTTTCGGTGGCGGTTCCTGATTGCTTATATCACTTGATTCTGTTGAGGCTGCGTCTCGTGGTCGTTGCCCTCCCGTACCTGGTACCTCGGCGTCGTGCCCCTCCATGACACCATCCTCGGCATGTTCCTGGACAGTTTGAGTAGAGGATTCGCACTCAGCTGTTGCAGTGGTTGCGTCGTTAAAACTGAAGTCTCCTTTGCGGCCCCGCCGCGGTGGTCTAGTGGCTAAGGTACTTGGCTGCTGACCCGCAGGGCGCGGGTTCGAATCCCGGCTGCGGCGGCTGCATTTCCGATGGAGGCGGAAATGTCGTAGGCCCGTGTGCTCAGATTTGGGTGCACGTTAAAGAACCCCAGGTGGTCTAAATTTCCGGAGCCCTCCACTACGGCGTCTCTCATAATCATATAGTGGTTTTGGGACGTTAAACCCCAGATATCCCCCGCAGGGGCGCCTGCGCAAGTAGGCGTTTGGTGTGTAGCGACACCACGGACCCGAGCTAACGGGGGAGTTTCGGCTCCCTCCCACGCCTAGCCGTGCGTGGCTTTGCCGTGTCCGGGGAAAAGGGGATCCTGGGGGTTGAGCTGACGCTGGGTGATTGGACCTTTAAGGCCCCCCGGCAGAGGCAACACACCCCTTTGGCCCCGGCTTCACGTAGACGGCACCCCTGGGCTGACCCACCCAGGGGAAATCGGCAGTCGCCTTTTCCTATCTCTCTCTTCCTACATCTTCGTCTTTATCTCTCACTTTTTATCTGTCCTGTCATCTTCTCTTTTCCGTTTACTTCCGAATTTCCTGGCGGCGAGGGTTAACCCTGTGTAGTTACCCAACCTTGGGTAGTTATATTCGGTTATAGCGGCGATGCATGGCTGGCGTCTCCAAGTGTTCACTAGTCAACCTTGTAGCGTCCCCTTGTTGGGCTCGGTGGTGGGTGGCCACCATCGCCGCCGAACTTTATAGTATTTTTATGGCAAAAGCTTTTCCCCTCCTTCCTGATCGCTCCCTAAAAAGGTGGCGCACCGATGATACTTTCCTGCTAAACACACCAAAGCCGACATTCCCAAAGTACCATGTAATCCACAGTCAAAACGAAAACAAGACAGTCCGAGCCATTTCACCTTTCCTCGTTTCCAAAACTCTCACAGAAGCAATAGGCCCAGGTTATAAAGTGACAAAGATGGGAAGTGGCGATCTTCTTTTGGAGGTACGTGACAAAGCCCAGTATGAAAAGCTGTCTAAGCTTGTAGCCTTTGGGGAAACCCCTGTTTCGGTGGGCCCACACAGGTCCATGAACACTGTCCGTGGCGTAGTTTCTGATGATGACCTTACTGAGCTTTCTGAAAGTGAGCTGCTCGAAGGTTGGCAGGACCAGAACGTGGTCAAAGTCCAACGAATAACAATAAGGCGCAACAACAAACTGACCCCTACAAAACATGTAATAATTACCTTCGGAACAAGTGACCTACCAGAATCAATCGAAACCGGCTATTGTAAGCTTCGTGTAAGACCATACATTCCCAACCCTCGTCGATGTTTCAAGTGCCAACGTTTCGGTCATGGATCGCAGAGTTGCAGAGGGCGTGCCACTTGCGCAAAGTGCGCATCCATTCAACACATATCAGACAACTGCACCTCAGAAACATCTCATTGTTCGAACTGTGAAGGAGATCACGCTGCCTACTCACGATCATGCCCCGCATGGAAAAAAGAAAAACAAATAGTAGAATTCAAGGTTAAATTCAATCTCACATTCCAAGAAGCACGCCAACGTTTCGCAATACACAACCCATCTTATCCCTCCTTTGCAGATGTGACGCGCCGGGGCGCCGCGCCACATGCCTCGGCACCCGCGAATGTCACACAGTGTGTGGCCGCGGTCGTGCCGCCAGCGCCCCCGGCTGGAGCAGCCTGTACTGCTCCGCCACCTGACAAACAGGGCCGGCAGACCCCGGTGTCTGCCGAACCTGGGACCACTGCAGGCGCAGTTAGGTCCAAAAGTTCAGTGAATGTGCCTGCCCAGCAGGCAACATCCACCACCTCACAAGAGGTGATGGATACAAGTCCCACTCCTCCGGCGCCTCAGACGCCGAAGGATAGGCGCAACTCCTTAGAGCGCGCCAAAAAAGAAAAACCTCGAATCACGGGGCCCTCAAAAGGCCCTGTAAACTAACGCAACACCTCTGTACACACAGCACCACACTACATTAAAATGACACAAATACTACAGTGGAACGTCAGAGGACTGTTGAGAAACCTCGACGATATCCATGAACTTTTACACAAACATACACCTAAGGTGCTGTGCGTACAAGAGACACACCTGAAACCTAAACACACCAACTTTTTACGTCATTACGTTATCTTTCGAAAAGACCGGAATGATGCCATAGTGCCATCCGGTGGTGTTGCCATTATAGTCAATCAAGGGATTGCATGCACACACCTACCACTACAAACATCCCTTGAGGCGGTGGCTGTTCGAGCAGTTCTTTTGAATAAGCTCGTCACCATCTGCTCTCTCTACATACCTCCGCAACACCGTCTTGAAAAGCATGAATTCGAGTCCCTCATAGAGGAACTTCCAGAACCTTATATTCTCCTGGGAGATTTCAATGCACATAGCAATCTATGGGGTGACTCCCGCTGTGATGCTCGAGGTCGCCTGATTGAACAGGTCCTGTTTTCTTCCGGTGCGTGCCTGCTGAATCGGAAAGAGCCAACATATTACAACATCGCTAACAATACGTACTCAGCAATAGACCTCAGCATAATATCCCCATCACTCCTGCCTCTACTTAAATGGGAAGTCATTAATGATCCATATGGTAGTGACCATTTTCCTATCGTTATTAGCACATCAATAGCAAATACATGTCCTGCACAAGTTCCCAAATGGCTCACCGACAAAGCCAATTGGGAAAAGTTTCAAAAAATGACTCTATTATCTTGGACTGACATGGCGACATTGAGCATAGAGGATGCTGTATGCTACTTCACAGCTTTCTTGGTTGATGCAGCAACAAAATGTATTCCCCAAACATGTGGACCGTCAAGCAAACGACGAGTCCCATGGTGGAATAATGAGTGCCGTGATGCTCGAAAAAAACAAAATAAGGCATGGAGGTTGCTTAGAGGCTCGCCCACAGCCGAGAATCTTGTAAACTTTAAGAACGTCAAGTCGCAAGCAAGGAGGACGCGCCGACAGGCGAGAAGAGAAAGTTGGCACAAATTCGTATCGGGCATTAACTCATACACAGATGAGTCGAGAGTCTGGAGCATGGTTGGCAAGGTGGCAGGACGAGAAGCACATTCGCTTCCTCTAGTGAACACACAAGGGGAGAGTTTGGAAGACCAGGCAAACACTCTCGGAGCGCACTTTGAACAGGTCTCCAGCTCAACACACTATAGTGAAGCGTTCCGACGATACAAAACCGCAATAGAAAAACAGAGATTAGAGCGCAAGCCCAGAACACATGAGGCATACAACGAACCTTTCTGTTTTGCTGAACTGCAGGCCTCACTTGCCATCTGCAATAAATCTGCCCCAGGCCCGGACCGTGTGGCATATGAAATGTTGAAACACCTGCCCACTGAAACCCAGAAAGCTCTCCTCTCTCTCTATAATGCGATATGGTCTTCTGGCGAGCTACCCTCAGCCTGGAAGGAAGCTATCATTATCCCAATTCTAAAACAAGGCAAGGACCCGGCCTCAGTTTCCAGCTACAGGCCAATAGCATTAACCAGCTGTATTTGCAAAGTCTTTGAAAAAATGATTAACAGGCGCCTGATGCACTTCCTTGAAATTAGTGGCCTACTTGACCCATACCAGTGTGGGTTCCGAGAGGCTCGGTCCACCACTGACCACCTAGTCCGTATTGAGGCACAAATTCGCGACGCTTTTGTTCATAAGCAATTTTTTCTTTCTGTGTTTCTCGATATGGAAAAGGCATATGACACTGCATGGCGCTTCGGCATATTGCGAGACCTGTCACACTTAGGTGTGCGGGGTAGAATGCTGACAGTTATCGAAAGCTACCTGTCCAACCGTACATTCCGTGTCCAAGTTGGCACTGTCTTATCTCGAGTATTTGTCCAAGAAACAGGAGTGCCACAAGGAGGTGTATTGAGCTGTACACTTTTCATAGTTAAAATGAATTCCTTGCACCTGTCTCTCCCACGAAATATTTTTTACTGCATATATGTCGATGATGTGCAGATTGGTTACAAATCTTGCAACATCTCAATGTGCCAACGTCAAGTTCAACTAGGGTTGAACAAGGTATCTCAATGGGCAAACGAGAATGGTTTTATACTCAACGCGCAAAAGAGCACTTGTGTCTTGTTCAGCCGAAAGAGGGGCCTCCATCCTGACCCCGACATTGACCTGCATGGTCAACCTCTGTCAGTGAAGACCGAGCACAAGTTTCTCGGTCTCATATTAGACACTAAGCTAACTTTCATCCCACACATCAAGTATTTAAGAGACAGGTGCTTAAAAACAATGAACATTTTGAAAGTGTTGTCACACACTACATGGGGAAGTGACAGGAAATGTTTAATTAACTTATATAAAAGCCTCGTACGCACACGCCTAGATTACGGTGCTATAGTCTACCAGTCGGCAACACCATCAGCCTTGAAAATTCTCGACCCTGTCCACCATCTAGGCATTCGCCTCTCTACGGGTGCTTTCCGCACCAGCCCTGTGGAGAGCCTGTACGTGGATTCGAATGAGTGGTCGCTCCACCTACAAAGATGTTCCCTGTCCTTTTTGTACTTTTTGAAGGTGAAGGCAGACAAGAAACATCCTTCCCATTTCACAATTAATGATTTGTCTTGTTCTGGCTTGTTCGAGAACCGACCTTCGTTTAGGCAGCCCTATGCGCTGCGTGTAAGGAGCTTGGCCGAAGGAACAGGTGTGCCTCTTCTTGAACCCAGTTTGATGGCTCCTGCAACATATCTGCCACCGTGGCAGTGGCAGCTTATAGACTGTGATGTTTCTTTTGTTGATGTCACAAAGCACGCACCACTTGCACACATACATACATACTTTTTAGAACTACAACATAAATACACATGCCCTGAGTTCTTTACTGATGCGTCAAAGTCAAACACTTCTGTGTCGTATGCAGCAATAGGCCAATCCTTTTCTGAGGCCGGCGTTCTTCATCCCAATGCAAGCATTTTCACAGGAGAAGCTTACGCAATACTGGTGGTCGTAAAACACATTAAACAGATAAAATTACAAAAGGCGGTAATATACACAGATTCCCTAAGCGTGGTCAAAGCCCTGAAAACTCCTAAAAAACACAAGAACCCCGTGCTGGTGTCACTCTACTCACTTCTGTGCACACTCTACGCATCAAAACAGCATGTCGTTGTCTGCTGGGTTCCAGGGCACCGTGAAATACAAGGGAACGTTTTGGCCGACAATCTGGCTGCTTGCGCCAATGTCACTACTGCCATTGCACCAACACCAGTCCCTGCACTTGACTTAAAACCTTTTATAAAACGAAAGCTCAGGGAGTATTGGCAGAGCATGTGGGATAAACAAACAGATAATAAACTCCATGCTATTAAGCCGCAACTAGGTTATTGGCCGCCACTATCAAAATCACGACACACGGAAGTAATACTAACAAGGCTTAGGACTGGACACACACATTCTACACATTCATTTCTTCTGTCCACCGGTGATCCACCATATTGTGAGAGATGTGGAGAGCCCCTTACGGTTCTCCACATTCTCGTCCAGTGCAATGAGCTAGATGCTGTAAGAAAAAAGCACTTTTTACTGCCCTACCGACAGCAGCTCCCTCTACACCCTGGGATGCTCATCGGTAGGGATCCGCTTTTTAAACTACAAACACTTTTTACATTTTTAAAAGAAGTGCAAAGCTTTCACCCGATATTTCGAGGTCATCCGTAGCCTGACCTCCATGGAGTGGTCGTGGCTGCGGTGACTATATCTTCATCATGGTTTTATTATCATGACATTTTGCCATCAGCTATCACCACACATATGTCACGCCACTGTCATGATTTTATTACTTTCATGTTTTAGCCCGCGTTAGAGCGAGGAATTTTAAGGCCCCTTTACAGCCACGCACCATATCATTGTTCATATCTGTAGTCAATTGAAATGGCGCTCTTTGGCCATCAATTGGCCCTTGCGCCACTAAAAACTACTCATCATCATCAAACCCCAGATATCAATCAATCAACCTCCTTTGCGCTCGTCAATGATTCTGTGGCCGCTTGGATACACGCACGTTCACTTGTTTTTTTCTGCTTCTTTCACATCAATCACGCCTCTTGTACTGAATGTTTTTTTCTGCAGAAGCCACCTGTGATTTCGCCGATGCATCCGCGATAGGTTGCACTCCCCCACTGTCAGTTGACCTTGGTGGTTCTTTCTGCAATCGCGTCATGCCTGCTGCACTAGGCATTTTTCCTTCACAAGCTGTTTTTGATTTCACCGATTTTTCTGCTTCGGCCTCGTCCATAGTGAGCTCGGATTTTTCCATGCTCCCGGTGTTCAGTGTAGCTGCCGCAGACGTCTTCGTGCAGTTCGCAGAGGCATGTCCAAAACACTTGCAAGTGTCACACCGCGGGACTCGACAGTCCCTCCTAATGTGGCCAATCTGCTGGCAGCGCAAACATCATGGCGCTTTTCCGGTTGCCACAATAACTGCGAGCTCTCCTCCAACTCGTACCTGGTAAGCCCCGCCGCGGTGGTCTAGTGGCTAAGGTACTCGGCTGCTGACCCGCCGGTCGCGGGTTCGATTCCCGGCTGCGGCGGCTGCATTTCCGATGGAGGCGGAAATGTTGTAGGCCCGTGTACTCAGATTTGGGTGCACGTTAAAGAACCCCAGGTGGTCAAAATTTCCGGAGCCCTCCACTACGGCGTCTCTCATAATCAAATGGTGGTTTTGGGACGTTAAACCCCACGAATCAATCAACTCGTACCTGGTAAAGTATATCGTCCAGCGTAAAGTTATACTCTAGCCAGAGCGTCACGGTTCTCGACATGGTATTCTGCTAGGTGTAGCCGTCAATTCCTCTCTTATCCATTCCTACGTCCAGGACCGTCCCGTAGGGGGTCATTGCATTTCGTACGTCCTCTTCTCGTACGTGGTAGAGCAACCAATGCAGCTTCAGACGAACGTCGCGGTGGCTTGGGTCAATTACCATGCATTTGAGGCCTTTCACAGTGAATTGCGAATCAGTTAAAAGTTTCTTTACACCATCAGTGCTTCTGCACGTCACCGCCCACACGTGGTTCATTTGATATGCACCGAGCGCAAAAACTCGGTGGGCTGAACACGTCGAAAAAGTGGCTCGCGAAAGTCTTCCGCGTGATAAGGTCTTCCTTTTACATCCGCATGCAGAAAAACAGTGTTCTGGATCACATACCCATTTGGCAGAGGGGGCAAAATAACAGCATAATCCTGGGGCATTTCAATTCTGGAACCGCGGCTAAGCTGAGCCGCCGATGCCACTCCTACGGGGCTCATGATACCCACGTCCGAACGCTTTCGACACCGGAAGTAGAATCCTTGGAGCCCCCGCCCCTCCGGAGAATGCTCTCACTACGCCACGCAAAACATGCTTATGGAGTTGTAAAACGACTAGTTATCCGAAGAACGTGCCGTTCAACTTCATGTTTACAAGTCGCGTAGTCAAGACTGACACGTTATTCCTTTCGAAAAACAATTGTGTCTTGATTCGACAGTGATGAACGGCTTCCGGGTACCAAATGACGAGCAGATATTAGCAAGAGCGCACAGTTTTATTAAGCATACACATCTTAACTCTGAAAAATCTCGAATTGACTGGAGGAGCTGCCAGAGATTGTCAGCTGTTGCTGCCGTTAGTCTTTTTTCCTTTGATATTCGTTTCTAGCCCTTTTTACAGGTCAACAAGTTCAGATGATTTACAAGTCTTCTTTGGTAAGTATCCATGCACCCGAGTGAATATTGAGTATTTTTATTTCGCGCAAGCCACGATGTTGCAGTACACATTTGGCGTGCCAGATTACATATTTGCAGTTATATCTGTACCTGCAACTAAGAAACCGCCGAAGAAATTACTGATGCAATCCGCTGAAAATGTATGCCAGTATGTTAGTTAACTAACGCGCACCAAATTGGCAACTCAAACTTGCGTGTTCCTACGTACGAGTCAGAGAAGTACCGGCTCCTGCGCTCAGAAGGAAGCTTTCGGTGACAGCCTACGTTGCTGAAAACACGACACGTCGATCGTCGCCGCTCGTTGTGCGGGCACCACGTGCGCCGGTAAATGGTAGATTTAGGCTCAGGGATGTCTAAAGTGCACTTTATAGTCATTCTTACACTTTAGAATTGTGCCTACTTAACGTAAAAAGCACCGGCAGCACGTACAACGACGCGGGTGGCACGATAGGCCTCGCTGGGAAGGGGCACTGGGTAAGGCTGCTTTCGAAGCAGCTGAGTTAGGATGCTTGGAGTTTCTGCATTTGAGCTTCGCAATATTTCTAACTGTACCTAAATTGTACCTGAAAACGTGGAAGGTCAATCAATACCAGAGATGCATTTACGAAGTGGCGATGGCGAGCGACAGGCGTTTTTCTGGCCTCCGCTGGCAGTGAACAGCGGGCATGACAGTGTACAGATATATGCAGTTATATCAATACCAACAATTAAAAAACACCCATAGAAATACCAATGCAATCCGCTGAAAACGTACGCCAGGGAGACAGTTCACGAAGATGTACAAAATTACCAACTGAAAATTGCGGGTTGTTACATATCAGTCGGAGATCGAAGTACCGGCTAAGTGCGGCCGGCAGCTTTCTTTGACAGCCTGCGTAGCTGAAAGCAAGATGTTCGATCATTAGCGCTCCTTGTGCGAACATCGACACAACACAAAATAGTTGATTTAGGTTCATGGATGTCTAAACTATACTTTACAATTATTCTTACACTTTAGAGTCGCGTGTACACGAAGCAAGAAGCGCCGGTAACATATATACCAACGCGGCTGGCATGACAGGTTTAATGCTCGCTGGGCCGGACACTGGTTAAGACCGCTTACGCATGCTCGGTATCTGTTAAAAAATTACGTATGCTCGGTATCTGTTAGAGTAGCTTCTCTCCTTGCCGTCGAATCAAGCGTTTTGTATTCAACGACACCGAAACAAACCCCCGCACACGCTACAATAACATGCACGCCGCCGCTGCGCTCGTAGAAACAGTGCGCGCGGCAGTATTCACCAGCGCTTGCCAGTGAAAAATCCAGCGCTTCGCAGTGTGCACCAGCCTCACAGCGGCTCAGCCAGCGTCCCTACCAGTGCGACGCAGCCTTTTTCCAGTGCGCCCAGGGAAGGGCCAGTGATTACAAGCGTGTACCAGTGTCTCCAGCGTTTACCAGTGCCAAAAAACGTACTGACATCACGCTGTTTTTGCAATAGGGTGACGTCATTAAAATGTTTTTGGAGGCTTCTTTTGTAATTGCCTGTTTCGCCAATGTATCCGTATTCACAGTCTTTGCAAGGAATTTTATGCACTACACCGGGAAAATCACGTCAGTGCAACTTATCTTTGACATTTTTAGGACGGCTTTTGAGCTTTTGTGTCGGAAGGTGAGCCACTTGGACGTCGTAGCCATGCGAAATCCGAGCGAGGGTTTCGCTGAAGCCTGGGACGTAAGGCTCCGATGCACGTTTTCATGTAGCAATGGTGTGTGATTAATGTGATTAAGCCGGGCGTTGCAGTTGTCGCTGCACCGAGTACACGAAGGAAAGCGGGTATCCGAAAGTAGCCAGCTCCCATCGAACGGACTCTACATCTTCTACTGCGTCTTCTTTCTTAGAACAAATCCTCCAAGCGCACTTTACGAGTGTATACACAACAGAACGTTTATGGCAGGATGGGTGCACAGAAGTGAAGCTCAGAAAACGACCGGTGTCTGTTTCTTATCTGTAAACGCTGAAAGTCAGGCGCCTACTGTCTCGTTTCGCGAGGACGTCAAGGAACGGAAGGCAACCGTTTGATTCTTCTTCCATGGTAAACTGTATCGCGGCCTCTACAGAGTTTAGCTGTTCCAAGAATACTGGCAGGGCGTCCCGTTACAAAACACAGCAACAATCATCACATATCGAAGGAAAGTCTTGGGCAGCGCAGCGAATGAAGTGAGAGCCCGGTTTTCAACTGCCTCCATGGTAATGTTTGCGACAGTGACGGGCACTGAAGAGCCTATTGCAGTGCCATGTACCTGCTTGTAGTATTTGCACCTGAATATAAAGTAGGTGTTCTTTAGGCATAATTGCAGCAAACTTAACAGATCAGGAACATCGATGGGGGTTCTGTCCAATAATGATTGGTCTGACTCAAGGGCTGCCTTGCACACGTCAATTATCATACCAACAGGTGCACTTGTAAAAAGCGGCCGTACATCAAAAGATGCTAGAACACATTTGTCATCTTGTACCATGTCGCGTACCTTATCAATGAAATCGCTGGAATTCCTTAAGTGCGTTTCACTTTTTCCAACGAGCGGCGAGAGGGTTCTGTGTAGGTAAGCCGGAAGCTTGTTCAGAGGCGACCTTGTGAAATCAACAATAGGGCGCATTGGGACATCTGTCTTGTGAATCTTAGGCAATCCATACATAGCAGGCGCTGAGCCATTGTTACAAAGAAGAGAGTAATATAGACTTTTGTGTTGGCGGCGCGAAGCCAAAGACGTCATAAAGGGCCCTTTGAAGTTTTGCTGTTGGGCCGCTATGTAGTGGAAGGTACGTTCTCGCATCCTCGAGAAGGGCGTTAACCTTGTTCACGTAGTAATTCATGTCGAGCAAGACAGCAGCGTTGCCCTTGTCCGCAGAAAGTATTACAATTTCTTTATTATTGCGTAGGGACTTCATCTCCTGAAGTTCTGCTGACGTCAGATGGGAAGGCTGGATATGACGAAGTGAAGAGAGCACAGAAACATCACGCGTACGGGCTTCGTCTCTACGAGAAAGTTCTACAAAGCTCACAGCGTTCTTGACGGCGCATATTATCTTCTTACCGTCCGTTTCAGGACCCGTATTCAAATTTAGTCCCAGATTTGGAAACACAGTCTCCGCGACATTTGGCCTGTAGGAAGAAAGGTTCTGCAAAGTGCATTCGCCTGGCGCACGCGCACCCTTCGCATGTCGCTGTTGTAAATTAGCCAGCTTTTTTCCTGCGACTATTCACAACGACGGCTCTGAACCATGGCGTTGAAATTTGCGTGTAGCTGTATGCTCGTGAATTCGTCTGCGCACTGAATTCAATGCAGCGCTGAGCGAAAAAGGCATCATTTTCCAAGCTTCGTATCCGGTTTTTGCAATCTAAAATTTTTGCTAGCAGTAACTGTCACTCTGCCTTCGAAACAACGCTGATGCCAAACTTTCTGGGTACAAGTCAGTTTAAACGAAGAGAGCGAGGGATCATACCTTGAGATTTGCAAGCCAGGTTGAAGTTCAAGTGGCACTTGAAGGAAGCCAGTTTGCAGGAGAGCGCGATATAACGCCGAATTTGCTGGATGAAGAAGTGGCCATACGCTATGCGAAGGTTTCTATTGTGAAGAGTCCGACGGAATCCTGTCTGGTCGGGGACAAACATAGTGCAAAGTAACAAAAACGCCGACCAAGGTGAAATACACAAAAATTAAAAAGACCTTGGTCGGCGTTTTTGTTACTTGGCGCTTTCTTTTACTCTTCTCTCAATCAATTTCCATATATTACAACTGCGTCACAGTTCCCCAGAACAGCTTCAGAGTGGAATGACCTGCTCTTTGACATCGTTAACATTACCTCATCATTTACTCTTCATGAGCACGTCACTAGTAATCTGCAATGCTAATCGAATCACCGTTGTACAACTTCGAATTGTGATCCCAGCCCTTATGTTCCAGTTAACCCTTTAGGAAAATGAAACTAAAACTGAACTGAAATATTTTTCTCGGCAGACTGACTCAACACCCCATGGGTCAGAGTGAGTTGACTTATGGATGAGTTTTTCAACCTACGGGCACAGCTGTGGTAGAATTCAATAAAGTGATTAAGTGTTGCAACGTGGTCTGGTATGGGTTCTGGGCGTACTGAGAGATAGTTTGATGTGGGCCCCAACAGGTATCCACCTCAGTGAATCAGTGGGTAGGGCTCGGCCACTCACGCAAAGGTAACGGGTTCGACTACCCTGGTTTGGCTTCGTATTCCGTTTCAGGTGAAGTAACAGAGGCACGCATACTGTGAGTTGTCAGTGCATGGTAAGAACACCACATGATGGAAACTTGCAGAACCCCTCACTAAGAAACGCTTCCTAGCTATGTCTATTTTCCGCACGTTAAGCCAAGCATCTTAATATATTATTATTGTTACTATTATTATTATTATTATTATTAATATTATTATCGAGCATATATATTTTAGTTAGAATAAGCGACAGAAAAATGTGTTATTACCAAAGGTGGAAGAAGGCCCTTATTACTAGGAAAGTATGAGAGCACAGCTTCGTTTCTGGAAATGTAAGTCGAAAAACTAAGATTTATTAGACAAAACCTTATCTTGATCCGGCTTTTAGAGAACGCGTATTCGATAAGCATTTCCAATATTCTTCAGGTAAAGGCGCAATATGCTTCAGCGCAACGAGCATAGAAAATTCACTGGCCTGACATTGGTAAGCGTACGTGGAAGGCGCCATATTCTAAAGGCATGCCCCGCCAAAGGATACAGAATATCAGCCTAAAATTTGATTGCATGCAAGGTTCTCGGCGTATGTGGAGCTATATAGTCGTACATATCGATGAGCACAGTGCGAACGCCAGCCGCCGTTACATGAGCTGTGTTATTGCTCGCACGTGTATGGCGCAGGTGTGTTATAAGGGGCAGTCTACTCATCTGGGCGTTCTCGTAACTACTTTCGAGGTGCCAGAAATAGGGTTTGACCAAAGCAACCTATGACGGGGCCTTTCATCCATGATTTATTCACGCATTACCGATCTTCGCCATCTTTCCGTTCTTCATAAGATTAGAGTGCTCGGTCGTCAGCCGTCACACTTGCGGGAAAGCCTATTGGACCACATCCCCTAAGGCAATGAGTCACAATATTCCATTACAAGTAATCTCGTGACAGTAATTTTTTCATCCAATCCTGTGATATCGTCCTCAGCAGGTGTACGTAGCACAACACTAGGGCGCTTACCTGAAGTTACTCAGTTCATGGTCTTCGCCTAAAGGAAACTCTTTTTTTAGGTATTCATACAAAAAAATTCCACGAGTGGGAAGTGCATCGAAGTAAAGCCTCTCTTTCTAGGTCACAGAAAAGGTGGCACACAGGTGCAATGCTGTCTGAACTATTTACAACGTTGTACTTTGTGTGCCTTTCGCGGTATTTGTGCGTGTGTGGCGAACACCAGCTTTTAACTCAGCGCCTGAGCGCATAGAATGGGCAAGTCACTCAGCGACAGGGCGCTAACCCACAAAAAATGATTCACTTTATGGGGCCGTACATCTTTAAACATGGAAAACAAGAGGCGCACAAGAACGAGATCGTAACTTTCAATACAACCAGAAGATTGAGGAAGATGAATGTACCGCCAGATAAATATTTGCAAGATATTTAGGGCATCCTGAAAAAAAAAACATTCTTGACAAGTCGCCTTTCAAGTCATAATAAACAAATGCAAGTACCTTTTAGGAAGCTTCATTGAAGGCGTGCTAACGCAATGACGCACCAAGGCAACAATCGTCCGCGTCGATGATTTCCCGCGTTGTAGCAAAAGGAAGAGCTGTGCTAGTTGTATGGAGTTTATTTTGAAACAGCGCAAAATGCTAAACACGCAGACGACTTGACAATACAAGCGCTTAATGGGAGCTGCGTAATTTATTCAAACAAAAAGAAAGAACAGAACACGTGAGTGCTGCTTGTGCACATGACAAAACAACTAGATGCCTGTAACATCATTGTGTTTTGTCCAAGTAAGTCAACTCGTTAACGGGGAACGCATTGAACCAAGCCATTTTGCACGTAGGGAAAGCCTCTGATATGTGTTTTATGTTACAATGATTGTGTCTGAAAATAGTGTTAGGGCAGCGCAAGTATGTCGTGGAAGCACGAGCGGCGCCGTTGACAGAGAAATACGAGTAGGGCGTATCCTTTAGAGCTATGGGGCTCACACAGGCGAATGCTGAGGCCACTGTGCTTGCCTCACACAAAACTTACCACATGAGAATGAAATGAAATGTACGACATCAGTTTTTCAAGGGACAAACGACATGTACTGCTTGCCGGCGCACGTTTTGCCAGACGAGGTATCCACACGCGAGGGCAACTTATCGTCCGCGACCTCCTCCACAAAATCCGGGAACTCTAACGCGAACCAACGTTGCCACTCGATACATTCGTTCTGGCTTCAGCAGAGTCAACCACCGAATACGCTCGCGATGCTTTTGCTCGCACTGACCACACCCGCCAGCTTGCCTGCAACAGAATCACAGCTTCTGAACATACGCAGAAGCACCTTTACGACGATATACATCGCGAATAACGATTTTCAGTGGCTTCTCCCATTCTTCTCTGGTCCCCAACGCGACGTGCCGGCCTTTCAGAGAAGCCACTTTCTCGTTTCACGAGCCCATACCACCTACTTCGACATGTAACTTACGCTGCGTACGAAATTGTTCCTGATTACCCCACATTCTCGTCGCCGGTGTTATCTCGCGACGGTGTTCACGTATCGAAGCTCAAGCGCTACCACCCGCCTTCTACTCTATCCCCGCAGACCCTCCGGGTCGGCATGTTTGCCGCCAGTGGTTGTGTTGCGTGTTTTCAGTGACCTTGTCAATCTATAGTGAAACATACCCAAAAAGGCGTCTAACGGGAAGCTGAAGAAGTTGACTGTGCACTAGTTTTTGTCACGTCACCGATACAAATTGCTAAGAAAAAGACTTAGTCATCCCTTTCACTAGCCTTCACAAGAAACAATGTACTTTCTTTCGGTACTTCGGATCTGGGCTTCGACCACAAGAACGTTTTTCATGCAGTTTGTATTACCTTAAGAAATGGAAATACGTGTGAGATGCCTAAATAATGCTTTCAGCATAAGGAATATTTTGGAATACTCTGCGATTGGCTTCAAAACCGCTCATATAGGCGCCTCGAAAACACCCATGGCCTCTACAAAGCATAACATTTTCTACTACGGAGCGTGCTCTGAAAATCAATTATTCTAGCATCACTGATTATTGCATTTTATACATACAGTGACACTCCTTTACTAAAAGCATGGATATATTGGATTGTGAAGCATTGGCTTTCTGGTGAAATATGTCTGACAAGCTCTGCATACAGCCTATAGCATGGTTTTGTGTTGAATGCATACAGTAATCGTTTGTCATATTTCGGAAAACATGCAACCAACTCATGGTTTTTGGACAACGTCCCATTGTTTCTTTCCAATTTGTTTCTACTCCGTGTACTCTTAGGAAGATTCACATGATAATTGTGCTTCATTTTTTCCTATGCACAGTCAAGCATGGGTCTGATGTTTTACTTTCATTTCTTCAGGTTTTGTTAGATTAAACTCTATTGTTCTTAAAGAATCCTGTCTGCTTGGTCTTATGCAAGACTCCAGCATCCCTGTAGAAATAAATGTACAATAAACAAAGGGCACTTTTCCTTGCTGGCGTATTCTTGCTTAATTTATACAATAAAGATTTGAAACTCTGTGACTTCACTTCACTTCTTTGGTGGGATGCTGTTTACAAAAATGTCCAGCACAAGTGCTTCTGAGCCTTGTTCTCTTTTTCTTTCCGACAATTTGGGCAGTACCATTTCTTCAATTTTGGTGCGCGTTTCAAGCAAACTCAAGCAAAGCGAAACGATATCAGCTAGCATGCCCTGTTATCACGTGCTATCATGTTTCCGGACTCTGGCCCCTTGCAAAAGCATACGTGCACTCTTAATCTTGTTCTACATAGGTTCAAGATAAAGCAGTCGTTAACCGGAACAGACAGAGCTGTTATGTGGATCAGAGTGGTCTGGCGAAGGTTATCTGGAACAGCAGCTGTTTTTTTAGTTTTTGTTCAGTTAAGTGGAACCTGATAATAATTCTACGATTATATATGCGATCGCGTTCCGGAGGTGAGTGACGAGGATTTATACTGCTTTTGCATTAGTTGTACGGTTGAGGCAGTCCTTGCGCCAATTTTATCGCTTGCTTTGAGTGTTGTCTTTGTTGTGTAGCTTGAATGTATACGCGACCGCAACCAAACAAAAAGAGTTTGAACATGCATGACCAAGCAAGATGAATACATAAGCGTCTGTTAGCAACATAGTTAGTGTGCCTGGTAGAAATGTTATGCAAATTATACCAAAAAATTATAGACATAACGAAATGCTCGCAAGAAAATTGCACTGTATCAGTTTATTGTTTTTAATTGTAGGCTTGGTTCACTGATTTTTGATGTGTAAAACACTGAATTTTATGAGAATGAAAATGCTGGCTTGCTCGTATCGCCTGCGTGAGTGTGTTAGCACAATTCACGATGATTTTACAAAAGCGTTCTTTGCATGACTGGCTCGCTTTGACAGCCTCAACCGTTTACGAGAATGTAGTTTGCAATTTGAACCGTGCGAAGTCATCATATGTTTCCGTATTTTAACGTCTTTGAAAACAGGGTGGTGTTAAAAGTGTTGTCACCTTTTGTTTCCGTATTTTTAACGTCTATGACAACAGGTTGGTGTTCAAGGTAATATTTGATTCGTTGCGGGATATCTTTGTTGGGCACAGTGCCATGTCGTGAAGTGTAAATTCTTCAAGAAACATTCGCACTAATTTTACTTATAAATCACTTTTCTATTGAGCCGCTATCGACACCCTCAGATTTTATACGTCAAGTATTGAGCATTCTTACGCGAATATGTGCTGCTTCTGTACTTGTCACGTAATATTGAACAGTGATAATACCGACTGGAGTTCTCAAATTTTTTTTCCAGTGACTGGCTTCGATATTGACGACCCGCTTGTTATTGGCACCTCGATAATGGCCCGCAGCGTGATCTTACTATAGAAAAAAGGCTATTACCGGCCGTTTCTCCACGCACGGCGAAAAATTCCCACATGGATTTTTCTAAAGTAAGGGGAATGGCGTGGTTCTCATTCAATTTTCTACTCCGAAAATATTGTATAGCTTCTTATCAATTTGATTGTGTGTATCTGCGTGCTTGTGTGTGTGTGTGTGTTTGTGTGTGGGGGGGGGGGGGGGTGGCGCGCGCGGGTAGTGTGTGTGTGTGCTTGCACCTTCCGTACCTCCACCTACACACATGTGTGTGCACATGTGTGTAGGTGGAGGTACGGAATGTTTTATTCCACATGTGTATTTACCCATATAATATGGGTTTATTAGGTCCCAGCTAATTATAGCTGCAAAGACACCAAAACTGCAACAAAGGTAATTCAGATCAAAGACCGCAGCCTGTAACACTGGTGTTACAGGCTGCGGTCACCTGGGCTGTGTGCTCCTGGCTCCCTGGATCCTGCGAGCCGATCAGCCCTGATCGCCTGCCTCTCCCCCGGCCGGATGGAACCCTTCTGTGGCCAAACTTGGACGAGATCTGCGCTACCATGTGGCAACATGGAACTTCGATATCGCCTAGTGACGTCAGCCGGGGCGCATATAAGCTTCACTCTTCATCCGCCAGCTTTGGGCACGACGCCGCATTTAGGATGGGAGACTTACGGCCACTGGTGTTACAGGCTGCGGTCACCTGGGCTGTGTGCTCCTGGCTCCCTGGATCCTGCGAGCCGATCAGCCCTGATCGCCTGCCTCTCCCCCGGCCGGATGGAACCCTTCTGTGGCCAAACTTGGACGAGATCGGCGCTACCATCTGGCAACATGGAACTTCGATATCGCCTAGTGACGTCAGCCGGGGTGCATATAAGCTTCACTCTTCATCCGCCAGCTTTGGGCACGACGCCGCATTTAGGATGGGAGACTTACGGCCACTGGTGTTACAGGCTGCGGTCACCTGCGCTGTGTGCTCCTGGCTCCCTGGATCCTGCGAGCCGATCAGCCCTGATCGCCTGCCTCTCCCCCGGCCGGATGGAACCCTTCTGTGGCCAAACTTGGACGAGATCGGCGCTACCATCTGGCAACATGGAACTTCGATATCGCCTAGTGACGTCAGCCGGGGCGCATATAAGCTTCACTCTTCATCCGCCAGCTTTGGGCACGACGCCGCATTTAGGATGGGAGACTTACGGCCACTGGTGTTACAGGCTGCGGTCACCTGGGCTGTGTGCTCCTGGCTCCCTGGATCCTGCGAGCCGATCAGCCCTGATCGCCTGCCTCTCCCCCGGCCGGATGGAACCCTTCTGTGGCCAAACTTGGACGAGATCGGCGCTACCATCTGGCAACATGGAACTTCGATATCGCCTAGTGACGTCAGCCGGGGCGCATATAAGCTTCACTCTTCATCCGCCAGCTTTGGGCACGACGCCGCATTTAGGATGGGAGACTTACGGCCACTGGTGTTACAGGTCAGTTACATGAAGGGTGCTTCCTGTATCAAGTGCAGTCATACCTGTTTCATTGCGGTGTCGTGCCCACCAGAGTTTTACGATGTTCTCAAGCGTTTGTTGTGTATTTCATGCAATTTCTGTTCTTCCGTTCGAAACTTACTGCTCATGCTCGCGGGCGATGTGGAAACAAATCCGGGACCGATGAGTAAAGCCGAAGCGGACGCTTTCGCTTCGGTTTTGCAAACAATTAAAAGGCTAGAGGCTGAGCATGCCACAATAATAGCCGATCTGAAACGAGTAAGTGGAGAGCATGAAACTGCCAAAAATCAGATCAAGCTACTAGATGCTAAAGTCGCTGCCCTTGAGGCAACCATTGCATTGCAGCGAAACGCAGATAGTCCTTCTGACAGCTCCCTCCTCAAAGTTTCAGATCAGTTGGCAGCCATTTCGACCCGATGCGACGATGCCGAAAATAGGCAACGGCGATCTAACCTTCTATTCTTTGGCATAGAAGATAAGAAGGAGGAAGAATGGGTCGTGACGGAGCAGAAAGTTATAGCGTTTTGCTCTGAAAAACTTGAATTAACGACCACTAGTTCACAATTCGAGCATGTTCACAGGCTAGGCAAATTCACTGAAGGAAAAAATAGGCCCATCATAGCAAAACTAACATTCTATAAGGACAAAGAGCAGATCTTGTCTTGTGCACGCAAATTAAAAGGAACAACCTACTCTATTGGCGAAGACTTTTCCCCGGCTACACGACAGGCAAGACGCAAGTAGGTAACCTTCGCGAAATCTCAAAACAAGGCTTTCAAAATTTCAGTTGACCGCCTGCACATTAACAAGCAGGTTTACATTTATGACGTCGCCAGTGATGATGTCGTACTAACAGATAGCTAAATTACACGTGCGGGCAAGATAGGAATATGACTTCGCCCTTTCAAGCCATCACCACATTATCGCTATTGTCTACTAACATCTGCAGCCTGATGCCAAAACGGGATTTGTTAAGTTCCTTCTTTGACGGTTGTGACTGCGATATTCTTGCCCTCACCGAAACCTGGCTATACTCTGACGTAACCGATAACGAAGTTCTCCCTGATCGCAGAAATTTCAGCATTTACCGAATGGCCGTACTGATAGGCGGGTGGAGGGGTTCTTCTCGCAGTAAAAAAAACTTTACAATCGTATGCCATTAAAGTACACTCTAACATATAAATTATCTGGGTAGCATGCTTAACAAAGTCCGCCACACTGCTCATCGGAAATTGTTACCGACCTCCTGACTGTAAACATTCATTTTTGGAAGAACTGCGCAGTAGCATCCCTGAGGCCGTCCATCTCTGCCATACCGATTCCATATTCATCTTTGGTGATTTCAATTTTCCCGCGATTGACTGGAACCAGTTGTCTTCCCCTTGCCGCATGTCTACAGAATTTATCAACCTAACCTTAGACTTTAACTTATCGCAAATGGTGAATCAGCCCGCTCGTGGTTCAAACATCCTCGACCTAATTCTTACCTCTGCTCCTGAAACAGTAAACACCATGCTGAACATAGATGGATTCAGCGATCACAGTCTTCTTCAAGTAACCCTTAACATTCAACCACCTTTCTCTGGCATTGAACACAAAAAAATCCGCGATTACAATAAAGCTAACTACAGCAAAATCAACTCCGAACTAGAAACCTTCTACAATGACATATTCCTGCCATCCTCTTCCAGTCGTGACGTCAATGATAACTGGATGCTGTACAGAGACAAATTATGCGCACTGGCAAACCGGTATATTCCACTTGTTTCGGTCAAAAATGATAAAACAAACCCCTGGTTTACTAAATCCATTCGGCAGCTCAGAAATAGAAAGAAGCGTCTATACCGCGCGGCTAAACGACTTGGTACGTCCTCTGCATGGGAGGCGTACAAAAATGTTCTGAAAATATACTGTTCCACAATTAAATCAGCTAAACTAAAGTATTTCTCTAATGATTCGCCTTCCCTTCTGAAATCAAATCCTAGATAATTCTGGAATCAAATATCTGCGGAACACGATGTTAAACGGATTTCCTTACTAGATGATCACCATGCTCCTCTCTCAGATAGTCATTGCACCTCAGCATTTAACACCTTCTTTTCATCCGTTTTCACCCGGGAAGACCACGCCGACGTTCTGAACGTTCCCGATCTCAACATAGATTACATGCAACCTATAGAAATAACGCCTGAGGGTATCGCACTTCTTGTCACTAATCTTAAACTATCTACTTCAGCTGGCATTTACGGTATAAATTCCAAACTTCTGAAAAACACCCTTTCTGTTTCTGTTAATATCCTGTATCACCTTTTCAGACAATCATTAGCAACAGGCCACCTTCCCATCGACTGGAAGATTGGTAAAATAGTCCCTGTGTTTAAAGCTGGCGATAAACATTCACCCGAAAGTTATCGCCCCATCTCTCTCACGTGCATCTGCTGCAAACTCCTGGAACATATAATCGCTTCTCATGTTTTCAGGCACTTAGAATCTAACCATTTCTTTTTTATCAACCAACATGGATTTAGAAAAGGTTTTTCGTGCGAAACACAGCTGCTGGAATTTACGTCAGAACTACATTGCAACATGAAAAATAACCTTCAGACTGACTGCATTTTTCTCGATTTTTCAAAAGCATTTGATCGCGTACCCCACTGTCGTCTGATTTCTAAATTATCTTCACTCCGATTAGATTCACTCACTTTATCTTGGCTTCGAAACTTTCTTTCACTCCGCCAGCAGTTCACGGTAATAAACAATATCCAATCCCCTCTTTCCCACGTAACCTCAGGTGTACCGCAGGGGTGCGTCCTCGGCCCCCTGCTGTTCTTAATTTATATTAACGATTTGCCAATCAGCACCTCATCTCGCATGCGAATTTTCGCCGATGATTGCATTATATATCGCTCAATAACCGGTACCGATGATCACCTAACACTGCAAAATGACCTAAACAAGATTAATGATTGGTGCAAAAAATGGCTTATGTCGCTAAACAAGCAGAAGTGCAAAATTATGTGTTTTACACTTGCCATTCGTACATAATTGATGACTACCCTCTGTCGTACGCATCATCCTACAAGTACCTCGGTATTCATTTCACACCAAATCTTTCTTGGTCACACCATATCACCACCATTTGTGCGAAAGCTTCAAAATCATTGGGTTACTTACGCCGCAACTTGCATAGCTGCCCATCCCATGTTCGGCAGCTAGCTTATCAGACTTTCGTTCGACCACAACTTGAATTCGCCGCATCGATCTGGTCCCCATACCAAAATTACTTAATCAACATGCTTGAAGCTATTCAAAATAGGGCAGCCCGATTCATGTCACGAAATTACGGCTACAATAGCAGCATAACGGAAATTAAACTTTCCCTTTCTCTTCAACTGTTGAGTACTCGGCGGGATATTTCTCTCCTATGCCTCTTCCATAAGTATGTTTACAGTAACAAACCATTCCCATTCCAACTCGATAAACCTTGCGTTACATCTCGTAGGCTGCATAATAACTTAAGTTTCACGCGTTTTTATGGGTCAACGGACGCCTTTAACTCATCGGCTCTTCCTCGCGTCATCCGCTTGTGGAATGATCTCTCGAATGACATCGTATATCAATCAGACCCCGAAAAATTCAGACAACTTCTTCACTCTTTCTTTCAGTCATAGACACTTCGATTGGTTCCTTTTTGAAAGTATTTGTTGCACCTCCTGTACAGTGCCAGTGTAAATAAATTCATTCGTTTTTTTTTTACACTTTGTGACCGCCTGCATTTTCCTACTTTATAATGTTCTTATACACACGAGAAAAACTCTCTTATCGCCCTTTATTATCCTGTATTTCTTAAACAAGAACAAATTGATTTCTGCGCGCTGCTCTAAAATATTTTTGGCTACGTGTGTGCTAGGTGTTTTCTAGTAAGTGTACTGCGGATATTTGTTCTCCTCCCACCAGCAATGTTCCGATGTGTAACTTCAAATGACTTTTTGTACATTTTCTTTTTAGTGACATATACCGCGTTATTTTTTGTTGAGTTCTTTCAAAGTTTGATGTTTCCTTACGGTTTTGTCGCGACACGCCCTTTGTAACCCCCCTTACACAATGCCCTGCAACAAGGGCCTGTAAGGTATTTTAAATAAATAAATAATAAATAAATAGATGTTTTACACGCTGCCTTACAAGTTTGCATGAGTAAGCGCATTTTAGAAGGAAACTATTTTTTTTGAGGATATGGATTACTGTCCGGAATGGCCAGATCTTGATGTAACCCATGCGTACAAGTCTTCCGGCGTCAAAAGACTGGCGAAGGCTGCTTAAAGGGCCAAATGAACCCCATAGAAACACAATTTTCGACTTATGCTCCGGCAACAGAACCAACTACTACTACAATGAGCTCCACAGGTCAGGTCGCTGCGTAAGCACTGACGTTTCGCGATACTGATTCCGTAGTTTTGCTAAGTATGTCAAAGGATAGCATCCAGATGGCATCACTAATAAATAGTACAACCGTACCATTATTATCATCCTGGCGAATAGCTTACGTCAAGCAACAAATTCTCTTTTTTGCACATGTTTTTCTGAGTTAACAATGGACACTTCGCACGTTCACAGGAATATTGACTGATCTAACCTAATACTGCGTGTGAATACCTGTTTCACTTGCTGTAACTTGTCTTCGTATGTCTTGATGCTGTAACGTATCCCGTATGTCTTGATGCTGTTGGTACACAAATTTCATTACGTATTCCTATGCACTATAGCTTATTTTTTGTGTGTTGTTTGGGATGGCCTTGTGTTATCTGTATACACTATACTTGTTTTCACGTAGCTACGTGCGAGAAAGTGTTCTGTGAAATAAATTGTTGAAAATATTTTTCTTCTTTGTTTCACTGCCAGCCAAAATGGCAGGCGGCTTTCTGAGCATGATTGTTTTTCTGTGAGTAGCGTTTTGCCTTCAGAATAGGCACACGCAAAGCATTAGCAACAGCTGTAGAAGTTTTATTTTCACACTTGCATTTTAAGGTTTAGGTTTTGTATGATGTAGGATAATGTGGGTATGAATCCAAACCATATTAAAAGCATGAACAGGCATATGCAAATGCTGTAGCTTCACTATCATTTCACAAGTTTTCAGACAATTGCTTGGTGCTATTTGGCCTGGTATGACAGCACGGATGTTTCCAAATTCACCTAATTAATATAAATTACCATTTAAATTCAACAAATATTTTGATGGCTTACTTTTTGATTTTCTCGACGCATGCTTGTATACCTGCTATGGTTACCATAACCAATGTCCTGCATAACCTAGCCGATATGACACTTAAGTAGGACAACTCAGCATTACATTTCCTATATATTTTGTCGTATACCTGAAATGACATCGGAGTTATTTTTCTGTACAGTATGTTAAAAACTTGGGCAGGCATGTTTTGATGAAGCATAAATACCGGCGTGTTCCACGATGACATATCTGCGCAGCAATTCGGTAAAACAATTTTTTCAGTGTTATATTATGCTGAGAAATGACCCCCAATTTGTTCGTTCAGGTATTCAGCAACTATATGAGAGATTTTATTGCTTATTTGCCTCATTTAGGTATCATACCTGTTTACTAAACCAGAAATGCGGGTGAGGCTAATCATGGTGTGCATAATTCTCTAGGATACAAGAATTCCCTAGGTGCCGAATAAGGGGAACGCTGCAACGTACACAACCCAGGGACCAATGCGTGGAACACTGTTCCTAGTACTCGACGCGTTATCTGGAACGCATCTCCACTTAAAGGAGTACTGACATCAAATTTCAAGATCGAGATGTGCCCATCACTCGATTGCTTGGTATGCGTAGGTCTTCTTGGCCAAATTTGAATGGCATCCGTCACGTGGAAGTTAATTTTATTCGATCTCAAACAGCGTAGAAAAGCTAAGGAGAAAAAACTGTAAATAAACTGCGCTGCGACATCGACACTAGTGCTACGTGTTCGGTCTGATACATTCCACAAAAACCATCTTGAGTGAGGATGCCCTTGTAGTGATGACGTGTATGATCCGAGTGTTCTTATCGTGGCGCCGACTGGTGCCGAAGCACAGAAACGCACTCGCTCGTTGCGTCTGATCTTCGTGCACCGGTTCGAATAGTTTCGTGAAATTATCAAGATAAAAACCACCTTTAGAACCACTGTTCTGCAAAAGGTCGATCGAAGCAAAAATGATTCGCGATGTCGCAAATCATGGGGATTCCAAGCTCCAGGCTATCGTACTGAACGCGAGTCGGCACTTTGTACGGCGACGACAGCAATTCAGGTGACAAAGCCTAACTGAATGTGTCCGCCTAGCAGACGAAAGATTTGCGGAGCAGCTGAGCCTGACGGCACTCTTTTCTGTGGAGAAGTGGTCAGCTGTGGCGTGATCTGGAGGTGACCGCGAGGTAGAGCCGTTGCTGGTGCTCGCAGCACAAAAAATGGCGGGATCGCCAGCCGTTTTGAATGGTGCTAAATACCAAAGATATAAATAATAAAAGTGATAGTTATTCATCCCTCAGTTGCGTTTTAGGTCACAAATCGCTGCAACGGGGCCTATAGCTACTAGCTGACGCAACAATTTTGGCATGAGTAAATTTCATGTCAGTGCTCCTTCAACTAAATGGAGCGTTTTTGCAAAAATGTTCTGCTCACTCGCTGAAACCTATGTAGAACCAGATTAAGAGTGTAGCACCGTCCACTTGCTCTTTTTCGTCTTCCATCTTCCTTGTGAAGTAGTGGCCAAAGTGTTCAGTGAGGGTGGCCCTTATAAAAAACTCTCTAGCAGTAGCAAACGTAATCATGCAAACATTTTTTGTCCCTTACAATGCGCTCCACATGATACAAGCCTGGTGCCCACACAACACGGTCGTAAAACTCTACTTGATAAATGCGCATTTGGGTCTGAGTTTGTTAAAAGTAGGCTTGGTCTTTCTGGAGCTTCTTAACACCAATTGATTCAGTCAAGCATGTCTTTATACGCGAGAATCAAGTAGCATCACGCAGAACAAAAGACATTTCAGTTCAACTACACTATTGCCACAGCATGAACATGACACCATAGCGTTGCGTGTTGCTCTCATGAAAGGGTACTGATGACTCAAGTGGAAACCTCACCTCCTGCACTCGACGTCTTGGTGTTCACAACCTTCATTCGCTTTGTACGCTTTCAAGGCATCTGCCTTATGTTCCAGGCCCCATCTAGTTGCTGCTGTTTGTACAAGCTACTCCATAGGGTAGCATATCGACTTCAACAGCGACACGTCGGCTTCACAGCGTTAGTGTGGCAGACGCCTTTCATGAGTGAAGCGGTTACGTTTCCGGCCCTGTATCTAAGCCAATCTTGAGAGCTTGCCTGGTGCTTTGTTGATGCCTGCACTGCACGAGTAACATCTTCACTTATGCTGTAACTTGGTAAAACCTCATCAGTCTTTTCTATCATTGTTTCTGGGTGTACTGCTGACATTCCTTCACTGTACGGACCTCTCAGGTGAGAATAATTTGTTTATATTGGCTCCAAAAAACTACCACAGTACTTGCCCAACAGAGAAAATAGTGTTCGGATTGTTGACATGCCTTTAGGAGATTCATAAATCAACTGAGATCTGATGAAGATGGTGCCGGAATCTCAACTCACTTTTTGTCTTAGTTTCCCACCAGGCTGTGTGAAATGCCTTGTTTCAGCCTCTGCATTTTCTCCTTTGACGGCGTAAACTTGATTTCTCTCAATCGCTTGTACTGAAGGCGTTTAAGATATGCGGGCAGCCACACATTCTCCCTTTGAGTGCAGCTAGTCGTATTTTTCATGCCGATGCCATACTCAACTGCGAAGAGGCAAGCGCCAATGTGGGAACAAGCTTCACCTACTCCAGCCACGCAGGAACAGTGGGCTGCAACAAAAGTACCATATCTTCTGCATAGAGTACACACCTGAAGAGGTTGGTCCTTTAGCATCTGAGAATCGTTGATTCGCGAACGAAAAAAAAACAATGTGGTATTACGAAACATTGCAAATCATCTGCGACCTACTTGTA
The DNA here is from genome assembly GCF_043290135.1 of Rhipicephalus microplus. Classification (NCBI taxonomy): domain Eukaryota; kingdom Metazoa; phylum Arthropoda; class Arachnida; order Ixodida; family Ixodidae; genus Rhipicephalus; species Rhipicephalus microplus. Next base: position 210,274,166 of record NC_134703.1, read on the forward strand.
TGACTATATCCCCAGTTCTATCCTCATTTTCTCTCTCGACCACTTCAAAATTATTTGACGAATTTCGGCTTATAAGCGATAGCAAGGCTCGTGTAGATGAAGCTTAATGCGACTCGCTCTCGATGGTGGTCCAAGTGCAGTGACTAAAAACTGTGTACCACATTCACACACACGTGCATCCCAAACAGCAAAGGGGTTCATAGGCACTGAGGTGCAATCGAAAAACGCTGTCCCGTGAACACCTTGCTGCACAGGCATGATAACAGAGGGCAAACACTGAAATCGCTGATTTAGCAGCATTCATTTATTGCTATTTGAAAACTAGAGGCTGGCGAAAGAAACATTTGATGAATCATTCAACTCATCTCTGCGAGGACAATCACATCACTATCGCGAAGCTCCTTCGCAAACAGGCTCTTCAGACAGCCGCTGGTGATGTAGTTTTGCGCTTCCAGAAACTTTAATGCTTCCATTTCTGTCATACTTACAAAACTGGTACTGAAAACCAAGTGATGCACAATGTCGCCGTGCGACACCTCCGGAAAGGCAGAGATATCTGAAGTTGTGTCCATTTTTTGTGTAGGGATCCACTCCGTCACACAACCGCACCTTATCCTCGCAGCGCGCTTCGCCAATAATTGTCAATATTACGCCGCATTTACCGGCTGCCGTGAGCCAACCGGCGCGCGAAAAACGGCACGCGAGAAAACAAGCAGTGTGACTGAGTCTCGCTGAGCACTGCAATCATGCAGCTGGTAGACACGGATAGTCTGTGTGGTGGTTCGTCAAAAAGGCTGCCGCAGCAGGCCCACAGCAATGATTACTTCACGTGGAAGCCATGTGTACTTCTAGATTATTATCACAGATACCACATGCACAAGAAAATAACTTTTTCGACAATATTTATTTATTTATTGAAAAATCCTTACAGGCCCTTAACAGGGCATTGAGTAAGGGGGGTAATTGGTGAAGTTTTACAGATCACACAAAATAACTCACGCGTTACAAAGCGTATCAGCACAATGAAAGTATGACGCGAATTGCAATATAAGTTGAAGTTAACAGGCAAAGCAAGAAAAAAGAAAAGGCGATTTCATAGTGCATACACGACAGTGGGAACTGAATACAGTCATTATAGCATATGAAGGCGACATCAACCAAAGATAGCCAGCTGGCTTTACCTCAACGACGTGCCATTATTTGTTTATAAGTTGCAGAACATACAATAGAAAAAGCACCAAAAAACGCAGAACCTATGCCCATATACAGAAAACATTTCCAGTGTGCAACAAACATAATCGGGCACAAAATCCGACACGTGCAGAACAGTGGCAAGTCTATTGTGAGAAGAGAGTAAGCAGCAACTGACGGAAAGAATTATTGTCTGATACAGATGCGATGTTATCTGGAAGACCATTCCACAAACGTATGGCGCGAGGAAGAGCAGATGAGTTGAATGAATCAGTTGCCCCGTATAATCGCTTGAAACTGAAGTGATTATGCAACCTACGTGAAGTAATGGAAGGAACATCGAGGTGGAGTGGGAGGGGTCTGTTGGTGTACACGTATTTGTGAAAGAGGCAAAGAAGGGAAATGTCGCGACGAGTGCTCAGGGGTTGAAGAGAAAGATTGTTTTTATTTGCGTTATGCTGCTGTGATAGTCATGATTGCGTGAAATGAAACGGGCCGCCCTATTCTGAATAGCTTCAAGCATGTTAATTAAGTAGTTGTGATAAGGGGACCAGATAGGAGCGGCAAATTCAAGCTGGGGACGGACAAAGGTTTGATATGCTAGTTGACGGACGTGAGCGGGACAGCTATGTAAATTACGGCGTAGATATCCTAAGGACATGGAGGCTTTCGCGCTAATGGTGGTGATGTGGTGAGACCAGGAGAGATTGGGTGTGAAATGGACACCAAGATACTTATAGGATGATGCCTGTGATAGTGCAGAATTATTGATAGTGTAGTGGAAAGTGCAAACGTTTTGTTTGCGCGTAAAGGAGATTATTTTACATTTTTCCGTGTTCAGGGACATTAACCATTTGTTACGCCAGTCATTAATGCGGTGAAGGTCGCTTTGTAGAGTTAAGTGGTCGTCGGGGGATGATATAGGACGGTAAATTATCCAATCATCTGCGAAAATACGCATGCAGGAAGATATGTTATTTGGCAGATCATTTATATAGATTAAAAACAGTAGGGGGCTGAGGACGCACCCTTGTGGAACGCCAGAAGTTACGTGGGAAAGAGGGGAAGGGGAATTGTTAATTATAGTAAACTGCTGACGAAGTGAAAGAAAGTTGCGAAGCCAAGATAGGGTAAGAGAGTCTAATCGGAGGGCAGATAATTTAGAAATCAGACGGCAAGGGGCTACGCGATCGAAGGCTTTAGAAAAATCGAGGAAGATACAATCAGTCTGAAGGTTACTGTTCATATTGGAATGCAGCTCGGTTGTTAGTTCTAGCAGCTGTGTTTCGCAAGAAAAGCTTTTTCTGAATCCGTGTTGGTTCAGAAAAAAGAAATTATTTGATTCTAAGTGTCGGAAAACATGGGAAGCGATTATGTGTTCAAGAAGTTTGCAGCATATACATGTAAGAGAAATCGGACGGTAACTTTCGGGTAAATGCTTATTACCGGTTTTAAACACAGGCACTATTTTACCAATTTTCCAGTCAGAAGGGAGTTGACCTGTCGCTAAAGATTGCCTGAAAAGATGATACAAAATGTTAACAGAAACGGAGGCGGTGTTTTTGAGAATTTTAGAATTAATGTCGTCGATTCCGGCTGAAGTGGAAAGCTTGAGGTTATTAACTAGTAGAGCATTACCCTCGGCAGTTATTTCTATAGGTTCCATGTATGCAATGTCAAGTTCGGGAACGTATGGTACGTCGGAATGGTCTTCCAGGGTGAAAACGGATGAAAAAAATGCGTTAAATGCTGATGAGCAATGACTATCTGAAAGAAGGACATGGTCGTCATCTAGCAAAGATATTTGTTGGCCATGTTGTTGAGGAGAAACAAGTGACCAGAACTTCTTGGAATTTGATTTCAAGAGGGAAGGTAGATCGACAGAATAATATTTAAGTTTAGCAGATTGTACTGACGCGCAGTAGCTTTTTATAAAATTCTTGTATGTCTGCCACGCGGAGGGCGTGTCATGGCGTTTAGCTGTGCGGTATAAACGTTCCTTTTTATTTCTGAGTCGCTTGAGAGATTTCGTAAACCATGGGTTTGTTTTATCGTTTTTCACTTTTACGAGGGGGACATACTGATTAGTTAGTGTGCATAGTTTATCTCGGTACAGCACCCAGTTATCATTTACTCAACGACGGTCGAAAAGGGGTAGGAATGTGTCGTTGTAAAAAAATTCGAGTTCGGCATTAAATTGGCTGTAATTGGCCTTACTATAGTCGCGAATATTTTTGTGGTCGGTGCCGGAGAAAGGTAGCGGAATGTTAAGAGTTACTTGGAGGAGGCTGTGGTCGCTAAAACCATCTATGTAAAGAACGGTACCTACTGTTTCAGGAACTGTCGTAAGAATTATGTCAAGAATGTTAGAGCCGCGCGTAGGTTGGTTTACTATTTGAGATAGGTTAAAATCTAACGCAAGGTTTATAAATACCGTGGAACTGCGGCAAGAGGAAGACAATTGGATCCAATCTATTTCGGGAAAGTTAAAGTCGCCGAAAATGTAGATGGCGTCAGTGCGACATAAATTAGTGGCCTGGGTCATGCTACTGCGCAAGTCGTCTACAAATGAATGGGAACAATCAGGGGGCCGGTAGCAATTGCCGATAAGTAGTGTGGTGAACTTTGTAATACAGGCAACCCAGATCATTTCTAAATCAGAGTGAACATTGATAACATATGATTGCACAGTCTTTCTTACTGCAAGAAGTACACCTCCGCCACGATTATTTTTACGGTCATTTCGTTATATGTGGAAGTTGTTGCGATCAGGAAAAATTTTGATATCGGAGATATCTGGGTTTAGCCACGTTTCAGTAAGGGCAAGTATGTCGCAGTCGCTGTCATCTAGAAATGAGCAGACTAAATCCCGTTTCGGCACCAGGCTGCGGATATTAGTAGATGACAGCGATAGTGTAGGAATGGTATGAAGTGAAGTCACATTGGGATCTTGCAAGGACTTGTTCGACTTTAGCTATCTGCTTGATAGCACAACTGCGTCCGTGTTGAAGTCATAGACGTATGTTTTTTTATCAATGTGCAACCTGTCAACTGACACTTTGAAAGCCTTATTTTGGGCTTTGGCAAAGCTCACTAATTTGCGCCTGGCCTGTCGCGTCGCCGGCGAAAAATCTTCGCCGATTGAATACGTTGAACCTTTTAGTTTCCGTGCAGAAGACAAAATCTGCTGTTTATCTTTGAAGAAGGTTAGTTTTGCAATTATTGGTCTGTTTTTTCCCTCGGTGAACCTGCCAAGCCTGTGAACCCGTTTAAACTGTGCACTAGTTGTTGTTATGTCGAGTCGTTCAGAGCAAAAGTTAATTATTTTTTCCTCGGACCGGGCCCAATCCTCTGGTTCGCTATCCTCAATTCCAAAGAAGAGAAGGTTTGACCGCCGCTGCCTATTTTCAGCATTGTCGCATCTAGACGTGATTTCCGTCCGCCGATCCGAAACGTGCAGCAGAGCATTGTCAGTGGGTCCTCCTGCGTTATTTCGCAAAGCAAGTGTTGCCTCGAGGGCAGCGATTTTAGCATGGAGTAATTTGATCTCATTTTTAGTAGTCTCGTGCTCGCCACTTAGTCGTTTCAGGTCAGCTGACATCGCGGTGTGATCAGCTTCAAGTTTTTTTATTGTTTCTAATGCCGAAGCAAACGAATCAGCTTCAGTTTTGCTCATTGGTCCCGGATTCGACTCGACGTCACCAGAAAGCATAAGCAATGTCCTAAAGGCATCAGAGCACAACTTATACGGCAAACGAAACACTCGCTTCAGCACATCGCAAAACTCTGGTGGGCACGACACCGCAATGAGACAGGAATGACTACACTTGGTACAGGCAGCACCCCTCATATAACTAACCTGTAACAGCAGTGGTCGTGAGTCACCCATCATATGAGTGCGTGCATGCGTTTCAAAAGTCTCTACCAAACGCATTGCCCTACATAAATTTATTACATTTAAAAAGAATGCGCGAAGACTTCAGTTATTCATGCTTTATTAGTTCAGCTGAGATGAGAGTTCCAAATATTTTGTACGAGTGGTAGAACTCGGCTAGGCGATTATTGGTATGTAAAGAGAAAAGTTTTACAGCTTATGTGTACTTACAAGACCAAAAAGATTTTCCACCAGTTAGGTTTTCTCATAACAACTATTCACTTTTCATAGACTCAATGCAAGACTGTGATATTTTCATATGTTGTATATGTAATTAGCATTCCAAATATTACAAGGGGAAGATTAAAATACGTAATCCAAACAACGAACTATCGGAATTCAGCTTGCTTTTTATGGACGTCTTTTAAAATAGGCCTATTGTTACGGATGTTATAGGTTTATATACATTGAAAGGCCAGCGCTCAACCGACACTGTCGAATAGTCATCGCTCTAGACCGTTGTTCTTTCTATTCTTTCGCAATCTTTCAGTCCGCGTTAAAATTTTCCTCCGGGCAAGACGAAGCTCACCGAGGGAGTACAAGCAAGTTCTAGGGGATCAAATGGGCAATATCCACCCTTTGCGTCTTACATGAACGCCGGTTCTGAGCTAGCTGTCGATTTCGCAACGACGTAAGTGACGTCACTCAAGCACAGAGTAATGACGAATAGTCCCGAGTACTTTGAAAGAAGCTTCTGGCAAAGTTCCTTTGTTCGAACAGGCGTCCACGGCCAGAAAAAAAAATTACCTGTAGCGAAAAACACAGGTATGTGTTTCACGTCGTAATGATCTTTCGCGCAGCAGTGCGAGCAGTGCGCAGCAGTGCGAAGATTACTTCAGATTTGCGGTTGAAAATAGACGGATACGAGCTAAATGCTTTAGTTGACACCAGCGCTGATTATTCGGTAATGAGTCACAAATTGGCAAAGAAACTGAGAAAGGTTGTGACGAAATGAAGTGGGGCACAGATACGCACGGCAGGTGGCCACACTATTACACCGCTTGGCAGATGCACCTCAAGGCTCGA